>NC_053394.1:33885839-34191806 GCF_905171765.1 Bufo bufo | reverse complement strand
TTCACTTGCTGAAGACAAAACTGAAGGGAAACTGCTCCAAGAACAAGCAGGAACTGAAGACCGTTGCAGTAGAGGCCTGGCAGAGCATCACCAGGGATGAAACCCAGCGTCTGGTGATGTCTATGCGTTCCAGACTTCAGGCTGTAATTGACTGCAAAGGATTTGCAACCAAGTATTAAAAAGTGAAAGTTTGAGTTATGATTATTATTCTGTCCCATTACTTTTGGTCCCTTAACAAGTGGGAGGAACATATGCAAACTGTTGTAATTCCTACACCGTTCACCTGATTTGGATGTAAATACCCTCAAATTAAAGCTGACAGTCTGCAGGTAAAGCACATCCTGTTTGTTTCATTTCACATCCATTGTGTTGGTGTATAGAGCCAGAAATTTTAGAATTGTGTCGATGTCCCAATATTTATGGACCTGACTGTAAAAGCACGTAAAAGCCATTTTCAGGGGAACTACAGCCCTAGCAGTGGGACACTGCAAATGTACTGAGCTGTAAATGAGTGGACCTCTAACTACCTTCAACTAATCAAAAATATTACAATATTAATACAATGAAATTCTTTTAATTTGGCCATAAAGTTTAGCAATTCTACACTCATTTTCACAACAGAACTGCAATATAATCTATTTAGGCCTCGTTCACATTTCTGTGTCAGTGTCACATCCATGAAAAAAAGCGTATGTGTTTCATCCGTGAAGATGTCCGTGAAGGATCCGTAGTTGGTCCATGTGTCCGTTTTTACCATCCGCATGTCATCCGTAATTCACTGAAGTTGCTCAGCTGAAATTTTTTTTTCCAAAGAATCTCCTATCAGTCTTCAGTAAAAAACAGACGCAACACGGATGCCATAGACTTGATTTTCACAGACTCATAGACTTCTATGGGCGTGCTTGGACCGCATCACGCATCAAAGTAGTGCATGTCCCTGTGATTTTTTTACTGACCCACGGTCATTAAAAAAATAGTAAAATGGGATCAGAAACATTTAAATTAATGGGTACGTGTGCTGTACGCAGATAATGCGCACACGTCAGTGATAAACAGAAATGTGAACGAGGCCTCACAGGGATAACCGCAGGAGAATTCGGAGCAGTAAAAATTAGGAAATACCTCCAATTTTTCTGATAGCATTTTGGGTTCTTTTTTCAAATTATATCTTTCAGAAGTTTCTTCATGCCTCTGTTCAGGGGCGTAGCTATATGGGGTGCAGAGATAGCAGTTGCTATCGGGCCCAGGAGCCTGAGGGTCAAAAGACCCTTGTGCCACATAAGAAGACACCGGTATTATAGAAAGTGCATACTGGTCAATTTACACCTCTGGCTGGAGGGAAGTGGTTAGGTCAAGAATTTGGCATGGGGGGTGAAGTGCCATTAAAATTTTTGCCTCAGGCAGCACAAAGGCTATGTGGTTCCCTGCCCCTGGCCACAAAGCACTGAGGGAAAAGGGGCCCAAGTTGAACTCTTGCACCAGGGCCCATGAGGCTTTAGTTACGTCCCTGCCTCTGTTCAATAATCCAGAATATTCTCTTCACCCTGTTTTATCACCAACAACCCCCCTCCCCGCCTCCATCCTCCTCGCTTCGTCGTCTTCCATATTGTAAAAAAAAAGAAAAAAAGAAAAAAAAAAAAAAGTGCTGCAGCCTGAAACAGTGAAATACAGAAAATAATTCTATTTTTACAGGAATTTCTATTTCTGTTCTCTCTCTGATGTTTACAGCTGAAAGACACTGAAGATGCTATCAGTGGGGAGTGGGGAGGAACCTGCAAAGTCTTTATTACACTATGAGAAAATATTACTATTTATTCTTTGCATCAGCCAGGCAGCCAGCGAGATGATTGTAGAGGTAGAGACAAGGTAATCAACCTTATATGCAAATCACATCAAAAATACTGTCTATCTATATATCTATCTATCTTTCTATCTATCGATCTATCTGTCTATCTATCTACAGTATCTATTTACAGTGCCTTGAAAAAGTATTCATACCCCTTGAACTTTTCCACATTTTTTCACGGTATATTATGTGATAGACCAACACAAAATAGCAAGTATGTGTGAAGTAAAAAGAAAATGATATATGGCTTTCAAAAATTTTAATAAATAAAAATCTGAAAAGTGTGGCGTGCATCTGAATTCAGCCCCCTGTACTCTGATACCCCTAAATAATGTCCAGTGTGACCAATTGCCTCTGAAGTCACCTAATTAGTTAATAGAGTCCACCATTATGATTTATTCTTAGTATAACTACAGCTGTTCAGTGAAGGCCTTCGGAAGTTTGTTAGTGAACATCATCATGAAAACCAAGGAACACACCAGACAGGTCAGGGATAAAGTTTTGGAGAAGTGTAAAGCATAGTTAGGTTAGAAAAAAATTATCCCAAAGCTCTGAACATCTCACGGAGCACTGTTCAAGCCATCATCAGAAAATGGAAGTATTGCACAACTGCAAAACTACCAAGACATGGCCGTCCACTTAAACTGACAGCCAGGCAAGGAGAGCACTAATTAGATAATCAGCCAAGAGGCCTATGGTCACAAGCTATGAGAAGTCCTGTTTGCAGTTTGCCACAAGCCATGTACACAGCAAACATGTGAAAGAAGGTGCTGTGGTCAGATGAGATCAAAGTTGAACTTTTTGGCCTAAATGCAAAACGCTATGTGTGGTGGAAAACTAACACTGCAGATCACCCTAAACACACCAGCAAGGACAGGGAAGCTGGTCAGAGTTGATGGGAAGATGGATGGAGCTAAATAGAGGGCAATCCTGGAGGAAAGCCTAGTAGAGGCTGCAAAAGACTTGAGACTAGGGTGGTGGTTCACTTTTCAGCAAGACAATAACCGAAAACATACAGCCAGAGCTACAATGAAATGGGTTAGATCAAAGCATATTCATGTGTTAGAATGACCCAAAGTCCAGACCTAAATCCCATTGAGAATCTGTAGCAAGACTTGGAAATTGCTGGTCACAGACGCTTTCCATCCAATCCGGCTGAGCTTGGGGGGGGGGGGGGGGCTGAATACAAATGCACGCCACACTTTCCAGATTTTCTTTTATAAAAAAATTCTGAAAACCATGTATCATTTTCTTTTTACTTTATACATACTTGCTACATTGTATTGGTTTATCACATAAAATCCAAATAAAATACATTTACATTTGTGGGTGTAACATGAAAAAATATGGAAAACTTCAAGGGGTATGAATACTTTTCAAGGCACTGTATCTATCATCTATCTAAAATCTATATACAGTATCTATCTACAGTATCTATGTAGAGTATCTGTCTATCTATCTCGGCAGTTTAAAAGTCCAATACTGTTTATTTTTCATCCAAGTTATACAGTCACTCAAGTGAATCCAAAGGAACCAAAAATCAAACATAAATAACAAAACAAAAGTCTTTGCCCTTTCCGGGCGCTAAATAAACAGTGGGTTTTCCTAACCTATGTTCTCAGCATGAGATCGGAGATTAGGTTTTACACAGACAACAAGTCATACAGCTTCCAGTCTTCTGACACTGACAGAGGATTTCAGCTCTGTATTTATCCCTACACTAATAAGCTCAGCAGCTATACCTAGCTTTGACTAAGGTTAGGAGAAAGTGTTGTACTGGAGTGGGGAGGGAATGGCACATCCCACTACCAAAGCCTATCTGCCATTCCATAAAAATCCAGGCCCATAACACTTAAAGGAAATGTACCTCAACAAACTACACTTTGCTGAAACCAACCAGGTTTCCTGGATTCTTTTACCTAACCCATCTGAGTATTCTAGGTGAGATATACACCCCCTCCAGTGACATCTGTCACATTATCTATCTATCTATCTATCTATCTATCTATCTATCTATCTATCTATCTATCTATCTATATCCTTCTATATCATACCTGCCAGTGGTCCAGAGCTGACCCATCTCCCAGGCACAGTATGGGGGGCTGCCGTCCCCTTAACTGTTTGTAAGGCCAGTACTGTTCAGAAGCATCCCAAGTGCCCAAACATGAGGGTGTGTGACTTGTCACAATAAGAGATATGGCTCATTATGAAAAGGGGCATGACCTGTGTGGAGTGGGGTGCGATTTCTTTTATAAAAAAGGGTGTGTCACTGCCTGGAAAAAGTTGGGCACCGCATCTCTCTTGCCTCCTGGTTTTTAACCTAGAAAAGTTGCAAATGATGATCTATCTACCAGACAGAAAGCTGCATGTTCTGTAAATTGCTGTGAAGGAACCAGTCACACCCTGCAAAAGTCTATCTGAGCCTGAAGTCCTTTTCTTTCTTCATAACTCACCTACATCTAGTGAAATCCTGAAAAATGATTACCACTGAAATCACATCTCATAGTGCTTATTATCAGAGATATACATAAAAGTTTCCAGAACTAATGTTTCAAGTACACCTTTACATGTTCCCGTAGTTCATAATATGATATTGCTAAAGCAATTTTAATTAATAAGATCTCCCCTCCTCCATATTGAGAGTAATATGTTGTGGAACTTGGTGTTTACAATCCTAAATTATTCAGAAGATTGCTCTTTTCACCACTGTTGGCAGCAAGTACATCCCATGCACAGCAACGCAACAGCACCCCCCCCCCCCCCCCAACCCCCAGGCTGACGCTTGAATCAGTGCAAACGCCTTTGAAGTTTAATCATTTTCTAAGAAATAATTCTACAGAATTGGACTCTGGTTGTTCTGTTTTTATGGTAATGGTTTATTATAATTAATGGTTAGCATGTGATTTCAGCAAGTAATGAGTGATCTATCAAGACCAACCAAGACTGCGGGTCAGTCATACCTTCATTTGAAGGGCAATTCACCCTTAACAATCGATTTTTGGAATATTGTCTCTTGGCACCATTAGAATTTTTTTAGTCTTCTTTTACATTTTCCCCATTTTATAGCATTAACCTAAAATATGGAGGCAGGTGCTGTATCTATGGGTGATATACAAGTCACTGCCACCAGACGGCAGAACCTTGGAGTCCAGAGACCTAAGGAAACAGGATATTGACTCAAAACCGTATCATCTTTAGATATGGTGGAACATCAGGTCATTGATACTTAGGTGAAGGACCAGGCACAGCTTTGAAATTTGAGTCCAGTGTCTGTTTCACACACAGGAGCAGTCATACCATTAAGTCAGTGCCTGAAGGTCTGTGGACAGAAGGGGCCCACAGCTTTCATGGCTGCTTTCTTCCAGGAATAGCACCACTTTTGTTCATGGACCATGTCTGGTACTTTATGAGATGCAATACCAGACACAACCAATGGTGCAGTTTCTTAAAGAAAGCAACTGTGCTTTCCTAATTTTTTTTACCTTTCCTTTATCTGCGGTTTACTAACCCAAATCAAGTGTCTCGTTGCTATAGTGATTCGTAATGGGCCTTTGACCTTTAGTGCTCCTCAGGCATAGATTAAGGTGGACATACACATTGGATGAATGTCCACTCAACCACCAATATTGGCTGAATCAACGGCCATCTAATATGTATGAGGCTATCCCAACTTCCTCCTGATGGCATAAATTCAGGGAAAGAAGGGTTGGACATATTGCTAGCTAACATGTCCAATACTTTTGTTGGAGGTAGACCACTGCTCTGACTGAAAACCGACCTTTATATATTATTTATGCAGCAGTTATTGTGCTATGTTATTTTCGGGACAAACAGATGTCAGCCGGTCAGCGTTTTGACCAACGGCTATCTAGGGTGTATGGCTACCTTTGCTTTCATTCTACTTGTAGATCTCAGTTTATGCATAGCCTTAGATTGAAATATATACAATATGTAAAAGAAAGAGATAATAAACTCATCACAGGGTATAATAAGCCAGATGTGCTCTGTAGTCTACGCAACGGGCAAGACTAGACCCGTTAGTTTAATTAGCTTTTTACCTTGCAGGTAAGTAACTACTACTTTATAGCCACGACTAATAGATTACAAGTTTTACACCATTTTAGAGGATGTCTCAATTATAGGTTTCCATAGAGGCTGTGTTGTCCAACGTGTAAGCCCAGGGGGTGGGGGGCACTCACAGGACGGTGTGTTAGAGAACAAAAGGCAAGACTGTAATTCTCACAGATCAATACAGCGACATGAATTTACTGATCGTCAGCTGTTAATCTGAGGAATCCAAGAGCTGCTTCAAAGACCTCACACTTCGAGGATTGGTTCACATTTCATTATTATAGCAATAGACCCAAGTAGATTAATAACTATTTCTGTAGTTTAAAAAAAAAAAATCAGACCCCACCCTAAACTTATCTAGGAAACTAAAAAAAACATTTTCATATACCCGGTTAACTACTGCAAAGAGTATCTCTTGTTTAGGAGGACCTGTCCTGTCCTGCATTACTCATACAATTATGGACTATGTGTAATTCTTAATTTGGCCAGTGGCAGTGCTGCAGGGAAACTGAACGCTTAAAGACAGGTTTCTCCACAGATTACAGCTTGATGCACTTTCCAAACTAGTTTCACAAATCATTTTCTCTTCTATTTTTTGGGGGGGATTTTAAAAAGCAGCTGTCATCAGGATGAACCCTAATAAACCAGGCATACTGCCTGATAGAGTTGATCCTGGTGATTAAAATGATATTTCACCTTTACTCTTTATGCAGATGTGAGCTTCAGGGCACTGAGGGGCAGGGATTAGCCTCTTGGTGCACTTCAGCTTAACCCTCAGTGCACTGAGACACTAATTTGCATAAAGGAAATGTCTTTTTCCTTCTAGCAGACAGTATGCCTGGTTTCATAGGGTTGATACTTCCTGCTGACTGGTGCTCTTTACCTCATTTGATCAGATCCCTAATAACAGTAACATTTGCCATGCAGGGGCACACCTGAGGGTGAGGTAGAAGGGTTGGTAGGGTATTTTTTCCAGGAACGGGGGAACACCAGAAGGCCACATAAACTAGGCCAAGGTAGGGCCAAGACTTAAAAGTAATACCCAACATGTCTGACCTTGGCTCAACTTCCTTTGCACATTCTGATCTTCAGTTGTTGGGATGAGTGTCCTCCGCTCTGTGTTTATGTAATGGCGGTGAAAACACCACCAATGAGGAAGGGGATTAGGAAGACCTGAGTTGGGGACCCCTCCCATAAGTTTAACCGCTGCTGTTGGTGTATACACTATTACACAGGAACAAGGGTGCATCATATTTAAAGGGATGACTTACAGTACCATGGCTGTGCTGATTTCAAATAATATGGTGACCATGGTGACTACAGCTCAAGTGAATATTTTAAAAATTCACATTCATATTAATGCCTGACTTATTCATTCATCTTGGATTTTTTTTTTCAGGGATAGCCACATACTCTGACAAGCTGTTTAAGTTTCGGAATGGGCGCTGGGAAGATCTACTCAGCGACGAGATCAATATCCGCAGAGGAGTGGTCAATCGGTTTGCTGGGCGCTCAGTCGCTTGCATTGATAGAAAGGTAAAGTGGAGTGTTACTATTCTGGAAATATTGGATCTGAAATAGAATTGCATACAATATTATTATACTGCACTTCACCCACCACATTTCCACACTTCCCTTCTGGCGTCAGCTGTCCTGAGCAGAATGTTTTTTATGGGTTCCTCGGGGGTTGACTGTTATTAGGATTGCTCTGCTGCCATATATTATGCTGTCTTTTTCCTAAAAGTAAAATCTATCTATGACATGTAAGAATAAAGTATTACTTAGCAAAGGGAACATAACTTCAGGTTTTTCTGCATCTTCCATTTTTGTTTTTAATACGTATGTATATTACATATCTACACAGGAAAGCTAGATTAACACTAGTAGGTGTGTGCCTACAGGGAGTCCTTAGGACCTAGGAGCACCCAATGGCTATAAGGCTACTACGCTTTATTTTATTTTTTTAATTCCTATACTGTGACATCACTGTGTTTATTATTCTCTGTACTGTGGCATCATTGTATTTATTATCTCTTTACTATGACATCACTGTGTTTATTATCTTTATATGTGACATCACTGTGTGCATTATGTCTGTACTGTGACATCATTGTGTTTATTATGTCTGTACTGTGACATCACTGTGTGCATTATGTCTGTACTGTGACATCACTGTGTTTATTACCCTTGTACTGTGACATCACTGTATTTATTATCTCTTTACTGTGAC
Source organism: Bufo bufo (assembly GCF_905171765.1). Lineage (NCBI taxonomy): Eukaryota > Metazoa > Chordata > Amphibia > Anura > Bufonidae > Bufo > Bufo bufo. The sequence continues at coordinate 34,183,659 of NC_053394.1, read as the reverse complement.
ATCACAGTGTTTATTATCCCCATGCTGTGACATCACTGATTACAATTCCTGTGCTGTGAGATCACTATGCATTTATTATATAGTATTCATATACTATGAGATCACTGAACCCAGTCATGACTATACAGGGTTTATAATCCCAGTGCTGTGACATCATTGTGTGCCATAAACCTTTGCTGTGACATGACTGTGTTTGCTATTTCTGTTTTGTGACAGCACTTTGTGCAATAACCTTATATAGCGATAGAGCGTGACCATGACTACTGTACTCTGACATTACTGTGGCTCATACTGTGGCATTCTTCATATAGTGACATCACAGTTTGCATTCTCAGGGACATATTACCGTATATATTTTTTTTTGCCAAATATGAAAACATCATAGTGGGTTTACTGTTGGAAAAAAAGGTTTTTTTTGACAGATCCAGTGGGCTACCCATAGTCCATTATTGGACATGTCAACAGCATGAAACGGACTAGTGTGAACAGAGCCTATGATTAGTATTTGGGTCCTGTAATATAACAGAATGCAAAAAAAAAAAAAATATATATATATATATATACAGTACAGACCAAAAGTTTGGACACACCTTCTCATTCAAAGAGTTTTCTTTATTTTCATGACTATGAAGGCATCAAAACTATGAATTAACACATGTGGAATTATATACATAACAAACAAGTGTGAAACAACTGAAAATATGTCATATTCTAGGTTCTTCAAAGTAGCCACCTTTTGCTTTGATTACTGCTTTGCACACTCTTGGCATTCTCTTGATGAGCTTCAAGAGGTAGTCCCCTGAAATGGTTTTCACTTCACAGGTGTGCCCTGTCAGGTTTAATAAGTGGGATTTCTTGCCTTATAAATGGGGTTGGGACCATCAGTTGCGTTGAGGAGAAGTCAGGTGGATACACAGCTGATAGTCCTACTGAATAGACTGTTAGAATTTGTATTATGGCAAGAAAAAAGCAGCTAACAGTCTATTCCGCATTGTGCGTGTGGAAATGCTCTTACTTTCACTATTAAACATACCCCTGAGTTCTACTGTTGTTTTTCTTCGATTTGATTTCACCAAAAGTTTAAGTGATCGACTATCACGATCATTCAGGATTTTTTTCCTGCCACATTTCTTCCTCGAATATGATGGGTCCCCACTATCCTTCCAGTTTTTTAATAATGCGTTGGACAGTTCTTAACCCAATTTTAGTAGTTTCTGCAATCTCCTTAGATGTTTTCTTTGCTTGATGATTTGACCCTTCTCAAACAGACTAACATCTTTTTCACAACCACGAGATGTGTCTTTCGACATGGTTGTTTAAGAAATGAGAAGCAATCATTGCACCAGTTGGGGTTAAATAACTTATTGCCAGCTGAAAGATAATTGGCCATGCAGTAATTATCCAATAGGAGGCTCATAACTATTTGCTTAGTTAAATCCAGGTGGCGACTTTTTTTTGGGACAGGCAGTGTATATATATATATATACACACAGTATTATATGGATTTGTTGTCCAAAAATGGTAGAATGAGCCTGGCCTCAGTTACACTGAATTCTAGAACTTTGGATGCTCTTGTCACAAATGAGCAATTGAAGTTAAAAGGAAACAATTTCGCATCTTGCAATTTTTCCCCGTTCTGAATAGGATTTTGATATGTAGGAGGATGAAATCCTTAGGCAGAACCATCACTTCTCACTTTGTTTTGGATGTTAGTAATTGTCCAGATCATTTATAACCTTATTGCCTTGAACTGTGTTCCACTGTGACCTTTTATTACATTGGCATCTCAAAGACACTGCCACCGTCACTGCGTTATAAGGATGAATGGCGTTTTCAGTAGTTCTGCCCTTGGACATGTTGCTGTGCTTGACCTTTATACATTCTGGTCTTGTTTTGCTGATGATTGTATGCTCAAGACTGAAAGTGCAAATAGCTTTGAGGAGAGGGGCATACCTTTATATACTATGTATATAATATATGTTTATATTACACAAATTGTAATAAATTGTAATTGTCTTCGGCCTCACCCACTTGATAGTGTTTTTATGTTGAAAAAATTGGGACAGGTGCTTAAAATATATGGGGCATGTTCTGAACACCATATCTCTCAATGTATTTATACTAGAAAACTGCCAAAATACATTGATAAATCTCTTGCTTCTCTTATATTACAAAGCTACCTGGCTGCCTGCAGCCACCACTAGGGGGAGCTCAGTGAATAGGAATTAATACAACTAACAGAAGCTGTAATAATCTCTTTGCATTGAGCTTGACCTAGTGGCGGCTGCATTCAAATACAGTGTTTTCACATGGGGAAGAGAATAAGTTCCTTGTCACCCCCCCCCCCCCCCCTTCCCCTTCCCTATTGTAGGTACACCTCTGCACCCAATACTTGCCAGATAATCACATAGAAAAGTATTTGGTGCACCAAATATTTCCCTTAAGTGAAGCACTGCTCCTCTGAAGAATTGAAAGGATGGTCTCACTTCAGCAAATGGCATTTATTATGTAGATAAAGTTAATACGAGGCACTTACTAATGTATTGTGATTGTCCATATTGCCTCCTTTGCTGGCTGGATTAATTTTTCAATCACATTATACACTGCTTGTTTCCAAGGATTACCATCTCGTGTCGGAGAGGGCGGCGCTTTTTCCTATAGTGTGAAAGAATGTCCACCGCTGCTGGATTTGGAGGGTGGTCGTAATCATGGACACCAGAAAAGTAGACAATATGGACAATCACAATACATTAGTAAGTGCCTTGTACTAACTTTGTCTACATGACAAATGCCATTTGCTGAAGTGAGAGACGACCCTTTTAAGCAACCTTGATTGCTCTGATGCTGTTGGATGGTGTGGCCCCTTTAATTACCAGGCAGCGCTGACGCCCCTCCCCTTGTTGGCAAGCAGTGACACATCTAGTGCATCACCTGCTCATAAATAAATACTATTTCTAGGGGAAATTCCTAAGGGAATTCCAACTCCCTTAGGTCAGCACATCACTGCTCAAGAATCAGTGAAAAGTGATCTGTCTGCACTATCTTGGTCACTGTGGTGTGCACCTCCCTTCTGGGGGTGAGTGCTCAACCAGGCCTGCTGCAGTGGTGGGTGTAGAACAGCTTGTGCAGGCCAGGAAGAGAACCTATTGCAGCCTCCAGCAGGTGAGCAAATTGCCGCCCACATGGAAGAGGGTGTAGGAGGAGAAGGAATACCCCTCTAGCATGTGTGATCAGAAATATGATTTAGAAGCAGTGTGTAACCCCCAGCTGGTGGCGTACAAACAAAATTCCCAAATTAGAGTCTCTGGCTAGGGAGGCAGAGCAGTGATCACTGTGAGTGAGCTGACCAAAAGATGGCTGCCTGCACTAGAAACGGCTCAGAGAGCATGGAAGGAGGGTACTTTTCCTTCATGTAGTACTGTGATGGAGATCGGCCTGTGTGGTAGAGCAGCCCGTGATATGGACCGGTTGTTGCAGAGTGAGCGAGGGAGGACAGGAAGTCTCCCTGCCTGCAGGTGTGCCACCAAGACAAGACTGCCCTGCAGATAAGTTGAGTGCAGGAGATGACAGCTGTACATGTAATGGCTTCATCGGCAAATGTGACAAACAAGTTGATGCAAGCATGGTTGGAGAAGGAATCCTCCTCCTCACCAAAGTGCCAGGTAAGAGCTGGATCGGTAGATGCACTGGGTGCCTGCAAAGGAGCCAACTCCTTAGCCCATGCCTAGCCCCTAAGAACACTGGATCGGCAGAAGAATTAATGCAGTGTAAAAATTTTGCATGCTGCAAGTAGAGAGGATGTAGGCTGTTGTACACGGGCTTCCCAACTCAGTGGTACATGAACTGAGACCTTCTGCACACTCCGGAATTCATGATCAAATTTATTTTATTGAAGTGAACTCATAATGGCAAATCAGACAAGTGTCGGTATACATTTTCGGTCTATTGATCTTATTCAGACCATGTGATTAGCAAGAGTAATAGGAGGACATCTGGTCACCCAGTCACACAATCTCCTATGTGTCCCTGTGGAGTATGACTGCTGGACCAGACAACAAAGGGCTTGTTTGTTGTCTACCATTGAGACACCTGAGTAGTGATGAGCGGCAGGGGCAATATTCGAATTTGCGATATTTCATGAATATTTGGTAGAATATTCGTCCTATATTGGCAACTTTGAGATTATTTTCTTGATCGCGAAAAATCGGCAATGTAATATTCGCGTAATGCGCGTGAAATACAGGCGTAGGTCACTGTTGCTACATTTTTCAAGCTGCTAGTAGCTTCCTGAGACTGGAGAAAATGGTCGGCACGGCAGAACATTACAATAGCTTTATATGCAGATAGAGTCAAGTGCTCCAATGTATTAGCGATTGCGAAATTGGCACTTATGATGCAAATATTTTGGCGCAATACGTGCAACTTCACATTTTAGCAGGTCTGACTACATATTACTGATTGGTGCACTAAGTATTGTTGTGACATCACAGCCCTATGTCTGTAGCATGTATGTATGGACAGCAGAACCTATCAGCTACACTATATCAGGATCTAACCTACACTGACTATCTCCCACTAACTATCTGTATTATATATATATAAGCTAACTAACTATCTATCTATCTAATGTAATTACACAGTAAAGCACAGAGCACAGCAATGTCGCTGCTCTCTCTCTCAGAACTCCACATAACTACAGAAAATGGCTGCTGGGGAGGTTCTTATATAGTAAGGGGTAGGCAACTTTCCTATTGGTTGCTAGGGATGTTGCTAAGCTCAGACAAAGACATTGCAGCCTTCTCATTGGCCCACAAGTAAGAAAGGAGGTTACTGATGAAAAAAAAAAAATCTAGAATATTCAAAATTACGAATATATAGCACTATATTCTAAATATTTGCGAATTCTCGAAGTGCCAATATTCGCGATTAATATTCGCTATTCGAATATTCGCGCACAACACTACACCTGAGTAGCCAACTGTCTGTAAATTTCTGTACAGACTGCAAAAATGGAGTCTCTTTTTTTTTTTATGAGGCTGATGGTACTTGAACAGGTTATTGTGATTGCAATTGTTCAGAATTTTACAGCTCACAGTAAATGCCGCTGATTAGTTTCCATCAATGCGTGGAGCTATAGACGTATATAGCTGTTTATCATTCATTATTGTTCTGCAGTTTTTAAAGTTGACGTTTCTGTCAGACATATTGGTTTGCATATGAGCCGGCGAAACAAAACAATATGAAATGTTGGGTCCTTAAAGGTGGTGCTCACTCCCGAGCGGAGCGGGTGCCATAGCTGCCGGGTTTCTACTGTTTCACAGAGCAGACACTCAGGACTAATGTCTTCGATTGGCAATAACAGCGATCGCAGACATTTAACCTCTAAGATGCCATGGTCAATTGTGCCCACTGTTTCTGAGGCAGCTTTCCCTGGGAGAGCTGCACTCCTGGGGCCTGAACGGCTCCACCACATGGCGATCAGGGGGAGCTGTTCATTGTCTGCAATACTACTGCAGTGAACCCTGTGAAGGTAGAGGAGGACAGGGGAAATGGCAGCAATAACGGTGGTAATAGTTACTCACAGTAGCTGTGCAGTGTCCTGAAACACACTGCTTAATGTTGTGATTGTGTTTCATGTAAACTGTGCTTGTAAATGTGTTCTCATAAAGTTGCATAGAGATGGGGAGGTTCTAACAAGCCTCCCAGGGTTTGCTCCGACCTACACACAGAGCAGAAGGAGCAATGTCTAACCTCCACAGCCATTTTGGAGAGTTATCCAAACTCCATACTTGGTTCTATGTACCACCCCATAGAAGGGAAAAGATTACAGAAGAACCAGGCAACTCTGAGAGGGAATGAAATTATTGACAAAGGAAGGTAACTGTCATATATCAGGCTGCAGACTCCTTTGCATCAGGTGGAGAGATTCCTAGCTACAAGCTACCCACCATAATTAAAGACAAACGGGCCATTTGTCTGAGTATAGTATTCCTAGAAGAGGATACAGAAGTACAGCATTATACAGTACAACAGAGATAGTTCATCCCTCCAACCTGGAGAAATAAGAGAGAGAAACACTGATTGTCATAGAGGACTATTCCTTATGCAACTTCGGGGAACTAATGTGAATCCCTGTATAAGCTGCCTTGATGTAAAGGACTTTTGCATACGTTGACCTGTGGATCCGCTTCAGTAAAGTACTGGGAGTTCGTTAAAAGCCTTCTTATTCTATATCTTCATTACTACTACTCTCAATATTTGCACCTAGCGGTGCTGGTGTCACGAACCAGGGGCCCAGCCGCCGCAAGCACCCTAAACACCACCACCATCAAGGGGACCTCAACTTCCATCTGGCTGGTGTTCCCTGTAACTGAGAGTGCCCCGGAAGATTTTGTGCTGTCCTCCCATCCACTGCACACCGGCCCCAAGGGACAACTTAACCGTGAGTACTACTATCCTCGGCATCTTATCACTAGTACTCTCACGCACATCACCCCTAGGGTGTCTGGTCGTTGCAGCTGTCCTCACTTTGGTGTTCCCTGGGGTGTGCAGTGACTGGAAGAGCTTACCTTTTCTTCCCTTCAGGATACACCTTGGGTTTGGGGCTCGCTTACCTTGTGGTGGTGAGGTGTAAGGCAGGGTTTACTGAGATGTGAGGCGGGTTTAACAGTAGAACAGCGGTTTTAGTGACAATCAATGTTTTAATACAGTATTCACAGCAGTTGTCATAGTTCAGACCTTGCTTGGACCATCAGATCTTGCAGAGCTTTACAGTTCTTACAGTTCTGATGGCTGCAAAGGTAGTTAACAAGCCAAGTTCTCTCTTTGAAGCACTCGTCCTCACACTGCACTTTTTTCTCTAGCTCAACTAAAAGCATCCAGAAATAGAGGTGCAAACTTTTCTTGCTGCTTTTTGCTCTGTCACACTCTCTCTGTCCAAGTCCTTTACTCACAAATGGTTCCACAATGACTAGTGATGATGTGCTCGAGCGCAATGTTTGAGTCTCCGCCCCGCACGTTTAAAGGCTGCTATGCAGTCAATAAACGTGCAGGTAAGTACTGCTTTCACTATAATGTCGTAGCCATGCTGGCTGCTGGCATTACAGTGATTGGCTGGCTATATAGCACCCAATGACGCGTATCCGGCTTATTCTTAGTCAGGGAGAGCTGTGCTGAGGAAGGGACAGACAGTGTAGGGAGTGATTTAAGAATATTATTACCACCAAAACTTTTCAGAGACCCAAAAGTCCTTTTGGACTGTTGTTTGTGGCAGCAGCAATCTATATTTTTAGCGTAACCTGCGCTAAATTGCTAAAACTTTACAGACCCAAAAGTCCTTCTAAGGACTATTGTGTGTGGCAGCAATATCTATTTTTAGCGCATCTTGCGCTAAATAGTGTTTAATAGTTAGGCCGCTGCAGACAGCGACATTAGCTGCGCCACATCTCCAGTGTGAAGTGTGCGCATCCCAAAAAAATCTGTGATATCCAGTGTACTTTTTCCGTAGACGGTGTCCGCTGCGGACAGTGACATTAGCTGCGCCACACCTCCAGTGTGAAGTGTGCGCATCCAAAAAATCTCTGTGATATACAGTGTACTTTTTCAATAGACAGTGTCCGCTTCTGTCAGTGACATAACCAGTGCCACATCTGCAATGTTAAATGTGCGCTGAAAAAATGTATCTGTGACAAACAGTGTTCTTTTTCCGTAGACGGTGTCTGCTGCGGACAGTGACATTAGCTGTGCCACATCTCCTGTGTAACGTGTGCGCGTAAAAAATGTATCCGTGACATAGAGTGTACTTTTTTGTTTTTGCGTAGACGCTGTGGACAGTGACATTACCGGTGGTACCTCTCCTGTATAACGTTTCCTCATCCCAAATCCCTGTGGCATTCCCTGTAATTTTTCATTAGCCGCTGGTGATAGCATTGACATTACCTGCGGGATATCTCCTGTGTGACGTTTCCACATCCCAAATACCTTTTTAAATTTGTTTGCGCATACACTTCCAAATTCTGCGCTACTGTTCGTGTGACATACTTTCAATCATATATAACATTTAATATGAAGAAGGCGAGCATTAAGGGACGTGGCAGTGGCCGTGATGCTGATGGTGCACGCAGAGGCCGTGGCCCTGGGCGCATTGAAACTGTGCCTGCTGCCAGAGCACAAGAAAAACAATCATCCACAATACCTAGCTTCATGTCCCAGTTTGCAGGGCGGTGCAGGACACCACTCTTGAAGTCAAACTAGTGTGACCAGGTGGTCGGTTGGATTGCAGCAGATAATGCTTCCAGTCGGTGAAGCAGTTAAGCACCACCCTGTCTTCCACCAAGTCCAGTCTCAGTAGCCAAGAGTCTGCTCAACCCAATCCTAACCCTGATCCTCCTTCCTCGCACCATGGAGAGTCTGGGCAAAAACAAGTGATCCCACACTTGGATATTCTGAGGGGCTCTTTTCTGCGCCATTCCTTGATTTGGCCCTCTCGCCAAGCATGCTTGAAGAGGGACAGATCTTTGCCCTGATTCCCAAACTCTTGAGCATCCACAATCACAAGAAGATGATGGTGGGGAACGGCAATTACTGTTTAATGAGGTGGATGATGATGAGACACAGTTGCCAATAACTCAATGGCAATTGCTGTCTCAAAAGGTTGATGAAGAGGATGAGACACAGTTGTCAATCACTGAGGTAGTGGTTAGGTCAACAAGTTAGGATGAGCAGAGTGAGGAAGTAGAAGAGGATGTGGTGGACAATGAAGTCACTGACCCAACCTGGGAAGGTGGAAATCCGAGCGAGGACAACAGTACAGAGGGGGGGGATCTGCTGCACCACAACAGGCTGGAAGAGGCAGTGGGGTGGCAAAGGGGAGAAGGTGGGCCACACCAAACAGGCTCGCAACTGTTCCACGGAGTGCCCCCTTGCGGGGTAGGTGTTCCGCGTATGGCGCTTTTTTGAGGAAAGTGCAGACGACAAAAGAATAGTAGTTTTCAACTTGTGTCGTACCAAAATGAGCCGGGGCGTGAACACTAGCAACCTCACCACCACCAGCATGATCCGCCACATAGCATCCAAGCACAGTAATAAGTGAGACGAACGCCTGGGTCCACAATCTGTGTCTGCGGGTCACACCACTGCCTCCTCTTCCCCTGTGGTATGTGCTGGCCAACCCCCTGTCGAAGTCGCAGGCCCAGATGCCTCCCGCCCTGCACCTGGACCTTCACAAGCACCATCAGCAACCACTTCTGTGTCCCAGCACAGCGTCCAAATGTCCTTACCCCAGGCCTTTGAGCGAAAGCACAAATACCCAGCCACCCACCCACAGGCCATAGCACTAAATATGCAGCTTTCCAAATTACTGACCCTGGAAATTTTGCCATTTAGGCTTGTGGACACTGAGGCCTTCTGCAGCCTGATGTCAGCGGCCGTCCCATGTTATGCAGTCCCCAGCCGCCACTAATTTTCAAGGTGTGCAGTGTCTGCCTTACACTAGCATGTGTCCCGTAACATCACTCGAGCCCTGACCAAAGCAGTTACTGGGAAGGTCCACTAAACCACGGATACATGGAGAAGGGCAGTCAATCAGGGATGCTACATTCCCCTGACGGCACACTGGGTGAACGTTGTGGAGGCTGGGAGTGAGTCGTATCCTGGGAAGGCACAGGTGCTACCGACGCCAAGGATTGTGGGCACTAATTCCATCAGTGTTTCCGCCACCACCTACATTAGTGGCTCCAACCCCCACTTCTACTCCTCCTCCTCTACTTCCACCTACGAATTTTCCATGTGCAGCACCAGTCAGTCATTAGTCGGTAGCTGGAAGCAGTGTAGCACTGCAGTGGGAAAGCGGCAACAGGCCGTGCTAAAGCTGATATGCTTAGGGGACAAACAGTACACCGACGCAAAGCTGTGGCAGGGGATAAGAGACCAAACTGTTGTGTAGCTCTCGCCGCTCAACCTACAACCAGGTTTGGTTGTGTCTGATAATGGCCGTAACTTGCTGGCGGCTTTGGAGCTCAGCAAGCTCAAATACATCCTATGCCTAGCCCACGTCTTAAACTTAGTGGTTCAGTGATTTCTCAAAACCTACCCCGATTTGCCTGAGCTACTGGTGAAGGTGCGCCGCGTGTGTGCACATTTCCTCAAGTAATCAACAGCCTCAGCCGGTCTGTCCACTCTGCAGCAGCACTTGAAATTGCCAGCTCACCGGCTCTTGTGCGACGTGAGCACGCGCTGGAAATCCACATTACACATGTTGGCCAGGCTTTGTGAGCAGCAGAGGGCAGTAGTGGAATACCAGCTGAAACATGGTCGCAGCCTTTCCAGTCATCTTCCGCTATTCACAAGCGAGTAGTGGGCATTAATGTCTGGTCTCTGTGAGGTTTTAAGAAACTTTGAGGAATCAACACAGATGGTGAGCTGCTCACAATTAAGGACGTCGCTTTGCATGTGGAAGAGGTGGAAATGGGGAAAGAAGACATTACACAGTGTGATAGTTCGTCTTCTCACCACGAATTGGACGATGTAGAGGAGGAGGAGGAGCAGGAGACAGTTGCCTCCGCTACAGAGGGTAGTACCCATGGAAGTTTAATTCCACCTGTTCTGCGTGGGTGGGCAGAAGAGGATGAGGAGATTAAGAGTGATCCTCCTGATGACGACAGCGAAGTCTTGCCTGTTGGTACTCTGGCACACATGGCTGACTTCATGTTAGGATGTCTTTCCCGCGACCCACGCGTTATACGCATTTTAGACAACATGTATTACTGGTTGTTCACCCTTCTGGACCCCCGCTACAAAGAGAACTTCTCATTTCTTATTCCTCTGGTGGAGAGGACGAGCAAAACGGTGCAATACCAGAAGATCCTTGTTAAAAAATTGCTCCAAAACTTTCCATCTGACAACGCTGGTGGCAGAGTCCGTAGTTCCTTGGCCAACCAAGGAGGTGAGACAAGGGGAACCCACAGCAGTTCCAACAGAGGCAGGGCAACACTCTCCAAAGCCTAGGACAGTTTCATGACACCCCGCCAGCACCCTCATCCTGATGCGCGGCCTACTGTCACAAGGAGGGAAAAATTTTGGAAGATGGTGAGTAAATAGCAGACCGTGTCAGCATCCCCAATGATCCCTCAGTGCCTTATAACTACTGGGTATCCAAGCTGGACACGTGGCACAAACTGGCGCTCTACGCCTTGGAGGTGCTGGCCTGCCTTGCCACCAGTGTTTTGTCTGAGCGGGTATTTAGTGCTGCTGGTGGCATTATAACAGATAAGCGTATCCGCCTGTCAACTGAAAATGCTGACAGGTTGACTCTTATAAAAATAAACAAGGCCTGGATTGATCATGACTTCTCGACTCCAGCAGAGGAAAGCTGATGAACACAAAGGCACTTTAAATGTGTTGTTTATAATTTACTGAATAAGTAAATAAGTTTATAATTTTACTGAGTAAAAATGTAAATGAGATAATTGAAAAAGAACACTGTAAATAAAAAAATAATGGCTGCACACACATATAAGCAGTAAAGCTGAGAAATGGGGATCATTCTAAATTCAAGTGGTACTATACCTACTATTGGAATCAATGGAAGCTCTTAGCGCACATTTTGATCAAACTTGTGTCGGGCCCATCCACCACGCGTCAAGGTGGCTTCCGCGGACGGGTCCCTATCACTGTGTGTGCAGCCATTATTTTTTTATTTATTATGTTTGCCTTATGGATGTGCACCCATGACTATGATTATGAATAAGAATATGCCAGTCTAAACTTTCTTGTAATAAGTGAAAAAGAACACTGATCACAATTAGAGAACACTTTCAGATACCTGCAAGTTATTGGTGTTAATCTGGCAACTGGTGCTAATTTCCTTAATCTGACAAACCCTATTTAACTGGCAGCCTGACTTTCCAGTTTTTATTGACTTTGCCAAAATGGTATGCCGTTCCAAAGTGACTGAAACCCTCCGGCAGCAGGTTGTCCAGATGAAGGCCAAAGGGGTGACCCGATCAGCCATAGCAAGAGAAGTTGGTGGTTCCAAGTCCGTGATTTCTAGAATATTGCATCTTTACAACATCACAAACTCATTCAAGTCCCCCAAGAAGGCTGGTCGCCCTCGAAAGACAAATGCAAGAGGACAGGATACTGTGGAGAAACTCCATGGGTAATCGTTTCAACACTGCAGCTGGAATTGCTCGCCAGTTCAGCACTGAACAGGGTAAGGATCTGTCTCGTCATACAGGGTCTCGACGTTTAAGAGCATTTGGACTGAACTCCCACTCTGCAGTGGCCAAACCTCTCATTAGCAGAAAAAATCAAAAGGCTAGACTCACCTTTGCTGAGGAGCATGTTGTGTGGACAGAGGAGAAGTGCTCCAGAGTTCATTTTAGTGATGAAATCAAGTTTAATTTATTTGGGTCTGATGGGAAACATTATGTTCGTCGACAAACTGGGGAAAGACTGAACCAAAAGTGTGTAAAGAAGTCAGTGAGAGGTGGAGGAGGACGTGTCATGGTTTGGGGAATGTTTTCTGCAGCAAGAGTTGGACCTCTCATACAGCTACATGGCAGAGTAAATGCAAGTGTGTATTAGAACCTTCTTCAACAACAGATGGTTCCTTCCTTGCGTTCATCACTCAATCAGCCAGCAATTTTCATGCAGGACAATGCCCCCTGTTTGACTTAGACCCCTGAAAACATTGAAACAATGAAATGGCCAGCCCAGAGTCCTGATCTAAACCCAATAGAAAACCTCTGGAAATCCCTTGGTGACAAAGTTATGGTCAAGAAACCCAAAACAGTCACAGAACTGTTGAAGAGACTGGAAGAAGAGTGGAGCAAAATCCCACCAGAGCCGTGTGAGAGACTAGTGATGTCCTGTGGCCGCAGATGTGCTGAAGTCATTCAAAGCAAGGGCCTGTACACTTCTACTGATTGGTGACTGGTGTAACCTGCAGAAAATTTAGTTAGAATCTTTCTTTGTGCCACAGTCATTGCTGTTCTCTAATTATGATCATCAGGTTTTTTGAAAAATAAAGTTTTTTTGTTGATCTACTTTGGTTATTTTGGAAAACACTGTTCTAATGGCATGGTGTACCAATTCTTCAAATGATGATCAATGAGATTACATTATTTCTGAAAAAATCAAGTGTTCTTAAATTGTTCTCTAATTTTGATCGCTAGTGCTTTGATCATACCAAAAATAACTAAATGAACGTACCACTAATGCTCCAGATGGCGCAGCCACTCTCGAGATCCATCCACTCTTCCTGCACTCACTGCTCCCTGTTCTTCTCTCTGGGCTTGCACTGCATTGTACAGTCAGGACCGTGCAGTGCAGCGCCTGGAGAAGACCAGAAAGTGGTGATTACAGCTAGCAACACTTCACTCACCGCTCCCTGTGCCTACCGCATACTAGTGAGCTCTTCCATAATGGAAGCATGCACTAGTATTCTCTTTATAAGACGCAATTACATTTTTCCTACACTTTTTTGGGGAGAAAAGTGTGTCTTATAAAGTGAAAAATTCGGTTTGAACGAATAACAATCATCAATGTCTGAATCTGACATAGCAGGTGCCAGTACGCTGGCTGGGGACTTCTAGCATCCTATTAGAGTCACATTGAGATTTCAGAATAGAGGGAGATGAGCTTCAGGCCAGCAGATGGCGTTGCGTTATTAAAATATGTCGCCACCTGCTGACACCTCTTCAGCTCGTTGGCCCCGAAGCTTCATTGTGTAGTTTGGCAGACACATAATGACTTCATATAAAACATTTGGAAGTGACTACACTTACCATTGCAGTAAGACTCAGTCTACCATGTGGCCCTCGCCTATATCTAGCGTGGGTGCATATAACCCCCTAATGATATGACAGCGCCATCACAACATGACATTCTGATATAACAGCCGTTATTCATTGGACCATCCATGAATATGTAAATGAGTTCCACTGCCGTCAAGGAGGAATTTAATAGCTTCATATGCTTGTGATTTGCATTGTCCCAGAAATGCAATAAATTACCAAAATAATATCAGCTGAACAAAAAAAAAAAAATCTCTTTCCAATTTAACACCTCTGCGTATTGTTTTTGCACATAGGGAACAATAGACCTTTGGGGAGAGGTAGTGAGCAGTTTCGAACAAAGCCGAGCCTTGATATATACCACGGGAGATAAACATTATGGAAAATGTTCAAGCTTAACCTTGACAATGCTGATAATCCCACAGTTTTGAAGGTAAAGCTCAATATGAACAGCATCACGGGAACATTTAAGAAAAAACAAGATTTCTGCTTTATTAAATCCACCAATCTCGATTCCATTCTCCAGTAATACATCATGGGCCGTAACGCTTTGTTTGACCTAAAACGCTCCTATTCTCTGGCAGGCAGGGGCTGATGGAAGCCGCCTGCATTGTTTTTTTTCCACGTACTGTATGTAGACTCGGCACAAGTTCTGCAGAGCTGTTTGCGGTCACAGTTACATTGTTTTCAAGCTCTTTTGTGATTCTACTTTTCGATGAGACAATGTGTCTCCGTCCCTAAGGAGCTCTTGAAAGCAGGAATTAGAACTCTAAGGGAATTGTCGTGCTAGGTGTAGTCATTGTGTAAATTGCAAAAGAACGATTACTCTTTCATAGTCAGTAGGGACTAAGAGGCTCGGCTGACTCGGAATTTGCATAGAAATGGCCAAGTTTACCAAAGCAGTTCCATCTTCCGCCTATTATGTACTTACAGATGTAGCAGCTTCCAAACAAACACTGGTAGCTCTCTACGCCATTAATGTACATGGCTCATATTAGTATTAGAATGGCCTTGCTACGTAAATAGCACACGTCGCAAGAACCATGGAGAGCCGAAGCGGAGGATTGAAGTAGCTCTCCTCAAATTGTCACACTCTAAGGTTATGGCTGTGAAGTGAGAGCATACCCTTTCTTCCCTCAGGGAACACCTTGGTGTTGAGGCTCCTGCCTGATGGTACACTAGTTTGGGTGCCTTTGATGTAAACTTTTTTGGTGTGGCTGCTAGGTAGGAGATGTTAGTGCAGTGGCCGGCGTATGGTGTTGGAGACAGTAACCAGGCCAGATGTAACAGAATAAACATCTCTTTTCTGAACTACAGAATGAGGGTTGTAGTGCTTCCAACAGTCTCAGAAAACAGTTCCAACAACATACAGTGCAAATCTACCCAAATGGTTTTGTATGGGTATATAGACCAAGCTACTCTCTTTCTCTACAGTATCTGAGGCTGGCAATAATACTTTTAATAATAATAACAACAATACGCTACTGTGGCATACAGGGTTTAAGATATGACTGGCCAGGTCATATGCCAGTGTGTAATTTTTCACTCACAGCAGTAAAGTCTATAAACCTTTGGGCAGCAATGTCTCTTACTGATGCAGTTTTTTCAGCCATTACAGATCCCGGAACTCTCTCTCTCCTTTCCTGGAGTAATGCCATGTATAGATGGTCTTCCTTGGTATGTTATCCAGAGTTAGTCTCTGTACAATGGTGTACATAGAGAAGTAAGGGCCCCATAACAAGGATCAATCCAGGCCCCCCACAAAGGACAGAATGGTTTCCACCTAAACACCTTTCAATGACCCTTGGGCCATTTTTCCACTGCTTCATTTGCTAAAAATTGTTACTTTAGAGGGTAGAGTCCTGACCAAGTTTTTACCTCCAGTAGAAGAAGAGACTGAGCCCCTTCTTGCCTTGGGTCCCATAGCAGTCTCACGGTCTGCCGGTATGGTAGTTACACCCCTGTCTCTGTAGCTTAAGGCCTAGTACTGAGGAGTGAGGCAAAATACAATCTCTCGCTTCCTCTGCAAACTCAAGACTAGACTAGGCATGGTGCTAAACAGTCCACACCGGAACATCCTCTAGGAGCTGTATCATGGTTGATTAACCCCATACAATCCATACAAGAACCATACTCGTTATACATGGCATTAAATCACCATAAATGGTACTAAATAACATGACAAACATTAGAGAACAAAACAATTTTCCAAGCACCCAGGTCTGGGTTACTGCACATAAAGTGCCATGAGCACTCTGTAAATTGGATATCTCTCTGAACAATTGTTTGGTGGCTGCTACATCTGTATACACTTATGTTGTCTAGGTTTGCTACCACTTCCAAGCTCTTAATACCTTCCCAAATGCAGCAACCCCTCTAACGCTCTTGCTTTGCCCAATTTACCTTTAGCTCTGCAGCCCTGTTTGTTCCTCTGCGTCCTTTTTGCCAGTCCCTTCATTAGCTATCCATTGCCCCATGAATATATTTCTAATCCTGATGACATACCGTATAAGGCCATTAACAACCTGTTCCCTTCGTATATAACTGCCCTTATCTCTTGATACCTTCCCCCATGTAATCTCCAGTCCAAATCTGTGATCTTCCAATAGTTCCCCATGTGTAATCTCTTGAGAAATCTGACAGGCTAGAAAGTGGATAATTTGGGCTACATCTGGAAAATGCAAAGTCTAAAGAGGCCCATGGTTTCCACTGTAAGGTATCTCCAGAATTCTTACCAGTTGGCAGCCTGGCACATTGGAACTGCTGTCTCCAGCGAATAGAGAGAACCAACTTTAACAGGCCAGAGGCCAAGGCAGGAATGAAGTCAGGGATGGAGCCAACAATTGGAGCCAGGAAGACCAGACTGGAGCATAGATGCAGATAGAGCTATAGTTCATAGACAAGAGGAGTGGACTGGAGCATGGTCAGAAGGATGTGTAGCAAGAACTTGGAGGACCAGATTGAGCGTAGAATCAAGGAGACAAGGCATAGACAGAGAAAAACCCAGGTATCAATTCGGGGAGCAAGGCCAGAGTCCAGGAACAAGGAACCAGAGTCCAGGACCAGGTCAAAGGAAAAAAAGGTGACCAGAAGGAATTACCACATGGACAGGAGGCACAACAGAAGAGAAAAAGGAGCTGTACTGACTTTGTCTGGAGGATTCCCTGCTTAAATAGACTACTGGGATCAACTGCCGCCGAATTGCTATGGTGTCGGGACATCCTTGCTTGCAATGTCATTGGTGCATTGCATCAAAATCCATTAGATGCACAGCGGCAGCTGATGTAAGATTGGGTATAAGAAAAGAGGATATACCGGCATCTGTTATAATCAAGGGCGGATTGGCCATAGACCCTACAGGGAAACTTCCTGGTGGGCCGATGCCCAGGGGGCCACCTGGGTCCTCCTCATGGCTGGCCAGTGGAAGCTTTTGGGGATGTATTTTGTGCTGTTGGCAGTATTTTGTGATGCACTGTGGTATTTGGCTCTGTTGGGGTGATAAAATGTGCCACAATATGGTATTGCTGGCCCTAGCTTCCATCAGTTTGGACCCCACTACAAAACAGGGCCACTTTTAGTATTTTTTTCAGGGCCACTTTTAGTATTTTTTTCAGGGCCACTTTAAGTTCCCAGTCCGCCCCTGGTTAAAATGACCACCAAAAGTTACGGTACTGGTCTGGCCCCAGGACATACAGTAGGTGCCTCTAGCTATCCCAGTTGTTCAAGGTATTATAAAACAACCAGATGCGATGCTTTACATTTCCCTTTCGGTCTCTACTTTCTGATACCTCTCAACACAGGATGTACGACCGACCATTCTGCCAATCACTGACCACAGAGCTCACCTGCCTCAGCCTAAGGGCTGTATTACACCAACAGATTATCTGACAGATTTCTGACCAATCATTGGAAACCAGTGGGGGACCCAGGAAACATTGCAATAACAGTGGTAGGGGCTTAGTAAGGTAACTTATTTTTTTAAAAATTTAAGCCATTTGGACCCTTTTTAAAGTTTTTACCAGGTAAACATTGTAGAGTTTTTGACTTTTATTAAAAACTTCTAATAAAAAAAAGTTGAAAAAATCATACTCACCTCTTCCCGCTGCAACGTTCTGACTTTTTTGTACCCTTGGATGGATGGGGTCACACAAGCCACTGCATCCAATGACTGGCCTCAGCTGTGACATGTCCCAAAGCAGCTTGGTACCCAGCAGTGATAAGACGCTTGAGAACATTTCAACATGGAAGCCACTCATTGGCTACAGTGGCGCACAGGAGTTTGTATTTCCAGAGGTTTTCACAATGGAGACCGAAAGACTGCTGAAAGGAAGCTGGGGATCAATGGAGATGGAAAGGAGTATCAGAGAACAGGTGAATATTTTTTTTCAACAGGTACAACAGACTCCTGCAGCTGCCCTAGAGGAACAGAGGATGGGAGTGGTAATGTCTGTGGCTGAAACAGTTATTCATAGTGGCGATTCTCACACCTATACCGCCTTGGGCCATGACAGGAGGGTGCACCCTTTCTTCCCTTGGGGAACATGATGATGTTGGAGCTCCTGTCTGATGGTAGTTGGGGTGCCCTTGGAGTTATGAGTGTTGTATGGGTGCAAGGCATGAGATGAAGCTGTTGAGGCTTGGTGCTGAAGTCAGTAACTAGGACAGATGCGAAAAATAGATAAGTCTTTCTTTACTAAAGTACATAATATTAGTTATAGTACATCCAACAGTATGAAAACACAGTTCCAAACAATTCACAGTGCAAATCCTCCGCAATATAAATGTATGGATATAAGCAAGGATGAGGGTTGTAATACTCCTTTCCTCTATCTTACCAAACTCGGTCTCTCTCTGCAGAATGTAGAGCTGGCAATAAGGTTCTTGCAAACTGGCCTGTAATTCCTAGCTGAGAGGTGCAGGATTAAGATACGACTGGTCAAAACTGTGTGAAATGTGAAATGTTGTATTAGCAGTGTCCTTCTAACTGCATTAAAGGGAACCTCTCATCAACTTTATGCCAAACTCACTGAGGGCAGCATAAAATAGTGACAGATGCGCTGATGTCAGCGCAGTGTCACTCATCAGCTAAAAGTAAGTGGTTGCCGAGAACCAGCATCATAATCATTGCAGCCCAGGCCTTGAAAAGAGTCAAATCTACATGAGAAGAGTCCTGGTTATTATAATCTCCTGCTCTCTCGCCCATCTGCTGCTGATTGGCAGTTCTCTCCTAGAGAGAAAGGGAAAAAACCAGGTAGAAGCCGGTCAGTCATCAGCAGGTGGGCAGGAGAGCAGGAAGTCATGAATAACCAGGACTCTTCTCAGGTGGCCGGGACTCTTTTCCAGGCCCAGTCTGCAATGATTGTGATGTTGGTTCTCGGCAACCACTTACTTTATAACTTTTAAATTACAGACCGCTGAAATCAACTCACCTGTCTCTACTTTATTCTGCCGTTAATATGGGCAGCATAAAGCTAATGACAGGTTCCCTTTAAAGGCCACTTTATACATTTTGCTCGTTCATCTGTTAATCAGCGGCACCTTTACCTTGTCAGATAATAGTAAATGAACGTTCCGACGAGCACTTGTTAGCGATTATCAGGCCAATTTTCTGGCAGTGGAAAGGGGCCTTAAAGTCTTTATCAACTTAAACAATGAATACCTTACTGACTGACTTCAGTGCTCAGCAAGGCATTTTCTGGACCTTCTAGTCATTTCTTTCTCTCTTTTTTCTGGCGTACTATAAAATGGAGATGGCTTTCTAGTTGAAAGCTCCAAGGAGTGAGCATATGTAGCTCCTCTCACTTCTCTAGCACGTCTAACACTAGAGTTACCACAGAACTAGGGGCACATCTAAGTCCATCCCCTAGCTTCCTACAGGGGCAAAGTCAGGATTGTTAACCCTGACTGATCCATACATTGCTATATTGGGTTACACATTACACCAGAACATTATAAAAACAAAAAATATTTTGCAAGTTCCCTATTCTGGGGTACTACATTGCTACGGAAGTTAAACAATTAAAACAGAGATTGAGTACTCCTTTAATTCTCTGGATAACAGTAGGTGTGAATCTGGACCAATCGCGGAGTAATAAGAGGTTAGGTTTTAGGGATGAGCAAATCGAGTCTAACAAATTGATTTGTCTCATTAGCAAGAGCTCTTTACCTATGAGGGGCTATCCCCACAGAGGAAGAAATGCTCACCTGCCTTTTGATTGACAGGGCCGAACATCTAGCCCGGCCCTGGCAATTCTGACCCTGTGCAGGGTGCCGAAGATAAAATTGGGTATTGGGAGCAGTGACTGCATTGCTACACTTCAGGGTAACGGCACAAGCTTAGTCACTGCTCCCAAAGTCGATGCAGGGCCCAGATTCATTAGAGTCGATTTGATGATCCCTAGTTGTCATGGACAAGAGCAAACAAAAGTCTATATTGCAGTACATACCAGAAAATATAAAACAGAACGGAATCAAGGTCACTTAAGGTGAGTCGTAGTTGTAGCTGGCCAAAGGTCGGAAAACAATAGTCAAACGTTGATGTGTGGTACAGAGTCGTTCCTCTACATTTCACTTAGGTTCCTTCCCTGTAAATGTAGATACAGATATAGTCCATTTTATCACCACGGTTTATCATGCCGCAGTGAACCTAATCTGAAGATGCCGGTGCAGAATAATTGCGCTGTATTTTGTGATCGCAACAATGATTTCCCAGAATGAACCTCTTCAGTAAGATATCTGCAAAGCATCCAGAAATAATTAGAGGACACTTACAGTTCTTCAGGGGTTTCATAAAATACATTGTTCTATAAAACATCCAACTTACACAGCATTTAAAAAACATTCAGGGGGCTCTTAACACTGTCCGATGCCGTCCAGAAATAATAAAGTGACTCAATTTGTGCTGGATATGTCAATAAATTACACCCCTAATGTGCTTTAAAATTACAATCTCCCAGATTGAACAACACGATCCATCTGTCTCGGGTTCCTCTCCATGTGCTGCATAGATTTCATCATGTGAGACGTATCCTTCCCTGTCTCGGCCCGTTGCATTTACTGGCAAAATCTTTTGGTCTATCGATATTCGCAAAATTAGACAAATGGGACTGTGAAATAGCTCAAGATGTTTGATGGTCATATGACAACGGCAAGTAGAAGAATCCATCAGAGGAGCATTCAAGTTATCTAGTATCTACTGGTTGCCAACTGCTGGGACTTCTACCAATCACAAGAACTGAGGTCCAGTGTCTCCCTTATATGAAGACATACTGTATGAGAATGACTATGTGCACTGCCGTACCATGTTTCTTTATGGCACTGTAGGAGTGCAGCGCTTTCTATTTCCAGTGCACAATGTGCATACCTGACCACTGCTTCATTCGTATTGGGGATGAGGGGGCAGAAGACCCCCTTTTTCCTGAACAATGTAAGCCGGACCCCACTGATATAACTTGTCTCATTCCTATACTATTAAAACAAAATGCATTTAAAAGTTGCTTTCTTACAGACAACAGTGCCGCCTCTGTCCACCTCATATTGTAGCTTGGCTACACTAGGTGAAGTGGCTTAGTTGCATTACCATTCACAAACTGTGGAAAAGTGTGGCACTGTTTTAGGAAGAAAGCATCCAGGACAAGCCCTTTAAAAGGGTTCTGTCACGGTCCCTCAGGTGACTGATGTCAGGAAATCAAGGAGATTGGCTGAGCATGGAGGAATCTAACAGCCTCCTTGATTTCTCTTGATTCAGTGTTGATAGGGTTAATGACCACCTCCCTTTTCTCAGCGGTTGCTCAGTGGTCATCACTTCTACCCTTTATAGTCTGACCCCACCCATCTGACTATGCGGTAGATAGCTTCATTTGGGTTTGGCTGAGCTGGTGGGAGTTTGTCTCTGGTGTTCCTGCTCTTTCGTCTCTACAGAAGTCAAGTGTCGCCTTTGTTTGTTATATCCCCTGTTGTTTGTATCTGGGCCTGAGACAGAGACTTCCATTCGTCCATCTGGGGAGGAATGGGTTGTCTCTGGTCCTAACCTTTTCCAGGGCCTAATAGGGATATTAAGGCCTAGGTATCCTGCATATGAATATTCCTACCTTCAATGTCTATTCATATTGATAGATAGTTTGGGCCTGGATTAGGGTTGTCTAGGAGGTGACCTGTTTCTTCCCTAGTTTCCAGACCCAGTTACTGTTCCCCTTCCCTCCTGTGTTAAGTGTGGAGTTTCCCCCCACACTGATCGTGACAGGTTCTCCGGGCTTTTACTATTGATGACCTATCCTCAGTATAGGTCATCACTGTCAGATCGGCAGGAGACACTCGGCACCCCCACCAATTAGCTGTATGAGGAGATGGCCCACTTAGCGCGCATGTGTCCCTTCTTTTTTCCTGTCCGCTGCTGCTGTCTATGGTCTTTGCCATAGACAGTGGCGGTGAACAGGAAGAGAGATGGGAGATGGCACTTGCACACTGTGCATACTGTCTCCTCATACAGCTGATCGGTGGGGGGGGGGGGGGTCATCAATAGTAAAAGCCCGGAGAACCCTTTTTATGATAAAGTGTATTCACAAGTGGGTCTTTGTCACTCAAATTTCTGCAACTGTCCCATGCTTCTACATAAAGCTTGCAAAAAGACATGAGCATTCAGCAAAAACAACCCCATTCATGTGTGTGTAATGTATTTTCTGTCACAGAAATTTCTGCAACAGATGTACTTTGTGGGGCCTGATTCATTTAGTGGTCTTTCCTGGGTTACAAATTTATTTAACGGTCTCATCTGGCGTCTGATTAGTGGTTTGACCTGAGGTCTGAATTTATCCAAAGGGCATGAGTCAGCAGATTTGTACCTATAAAACTGGCTGACCTGTTACATGTGTGCTTGACGGCTGAAGACATCTGTGTTGGTCCCATGTTCATATGTGCCCTCATCGCTAAGAAAAATGATGGTTTAATATATGCAAATGAGCTTCTAGGAGCAACAGGGGCGTATACATTATACCTAGAGGCTCTGTTCTTTCTGCAACTGCCTCCTGCACTTTGATTGATAGTGAGAGGCGTGATGACGTTTTCTCAGCAATGTGGGCAGTCGGGCACATATGAACATGGGACCAACACAGATGCCTTCAGCCAGTTTCAAAAGTACAAATCTAAGCAAAATAAGTAAAAATCTGACAAAATATTTCTTCTGTTTAGCTTGTACTGCTAGAAAATCTTCACTTGCATTTTTATGCAAATTAGTTGGTTGGAGCACCAAGGGGCTGGATGTAGCACCAGGAGCAGCATTACAGCTACTCTCCCATTTGATTGACAGGGCAAGACATCTCATGTTGTCCAGTCGTTTTGCGCCTGCGCTCTAGATCCCCTGACACTTTCTATTCGGTGCGCATGTGCCGATAACATTATTCCACCCAGAATTGGGGGTGCTGGCTTCAGACACAGAGAAGGAAAGCTTACAGATAGAATGACGTCATGGGAGCAAAAAGGGCAAGACAAGATGTCTTGTCCTGTCCATCAAATAGGAGTCTTCATAGCTTGATTTCTTGATCACCCTGCTGACACAAATCTTCTGTAACCTGGGACCCTGCTGGGGCAATGTTCTCCTCCTAGATGAGCTGCCTCTATGGTACAGATGGCGTGTACCATATCGGAAGATGGATCGCATGCTCCCTCACTCCTCACTTTCCTTTCTACGACCCCCTAAACTGTTCTAACTAGCTCTGTCCTTTCCTTGGTAGTTGGACCAGCCCACTCCTACCAAGAGGGGAGGAATGGGATGGTAAATCCCTTTCCTCTTGCAAACCAATTGTAGTACCCCCAAATCTGGGGTACTGCACTTATACACTCATTTACGCTGAATACTTATTAAATTCAATGTAAATGAGTCTATGCACGCTCAGAAATGTAGACATATGGGTTATACACCGAGCTGTCAGAAAACTTTTCCATGAAGGAAACAGAGCGGCTTGCACTATATCTAAAAATATGTAGGCTGCAGAAGACAAGCATGAACAATTTTTTCTTTAATAAAGAGTTATTGTAAAAAAAATTTCACCACAAAATAAGAATAATGCAATAATAATAATGATACATTGTCATAGGGAGCTGCTCCCTTTGCACTTTCATAATATGGTAATAGGTCTCGAACCAAGACTTGACATAGATCATTCATGTTCTTTAAGTCAATTTCAGTGAATAAGTCAGACTTGTTCATGTCCAATTAGGAGCACGCTTGAGACACAGTGACACTGCCTGGTCGACGTCTGCTAGATGAATTAAGGCTTGCCATCATTTCACTGCAGAGCCGCTCATTAGGTGGAACTGCAAAACTTTTAACTGCAAAAACAGTGAGTTTAATAAGTAGATATTCCGGGGACTTGGCTTGACAAGTGGTTCTTCTCGCCTATGTTATTCGTTCTGTCACCTCCTTCTCTCACTCTTCTCATACAGTTTGTTATGTAACGATTATCAGTAAATCACTATTGCATCTGCCGCACTCGAACAATAGTCAGACGAGAGGAGGCACAGGTGCTGTTGGCTGGCTGCCTCCTCCACAGAGCACGTCTCTCTTATCTGACAATGCTCCATGTTCCCATAATGACATGACAGGCAGGATCATACAGGCAGGTGACATCCTCTGTCAGCGGAGAAAGCAAATTGCATGTAAAATAAATCGTACAAATGCATAATAGGGGGAAAAATATGTTTAAAGGGCTCGTATTTCCTGCTCGAGACAAAGAACTGCATCATAAATGTCAACGCAAATGCATTTTGTGAATACAAAAAATCATGAGTTTGATTACCCCATTTAAAGGGCATCTGTCAGCAGATCTGTACCTATGACACTGATTAACGTGTTACATGTGCGCTTGGCATTGCTGAGAAAAATGAAGTTTTGATATATGCAAATGAGCCTCTAGGAGCAACGGGGGCGTTGCCATTACACCTAGAAGCTCTGCTCTCTCTGCAACTGCTGCACCTTTTCACTTTGATTGACAGGACCATACAGTGTTAATGTGATCCCACCAGCTCCTGACAATCAAAGTGCAGAGGATGCAGCAGTTGCAGAGAGAGAGCATCCAATACACATGAGATGGTTGGTCGGTCATGCTAAAATCAGGAGGATTCCTCTTGCCGTACTATGTATTTTAGTCTTAAGGGCTATGTACGCCTTTGGAGTAAGTTTTTTTTTATGATTGCATTCAACTTATTTTTGGCCAAAAATCATATTTTCAATTGGCCTTTATTAAAAATATTGAGCTGTTCAGTCACAAAGGGTTAACTGTTTTTCTTACTGTGTGACTAGTACTTTCACTTTCCCTTTGTGCCTGTCATCTAATAACTCTTATCACTAAACTACTAAGAGGTCATAAACACTTATTTAAGCCACATTCTTATCAGTAAGATAAGGATTGAACTTTAATGAGTGTTTATAATGTCAGTGTCATGGATGTTGTAGGGGAGAACACTAAAAGACAACAAGAAGGAAGGGATAAGACACTAGGCCTCACCGCTAGGGAAGGAAAAGGGTCACCACCTATAAAACCCTGCTTCTGGCCCTAACTCCTATCCGTATGGGCACCTCTCGATGGTAGAGATACCCATACACAGGAACCTAGAAAACCCTGGTGGCCCTCAGATGCCCTAATAGTAATGACAGGGCAGAGACAACCCGCTCCTTCCCTGGTGAAGGAACCAGCGTCTCGCTGAGGCCTAGTAAACAACAAAGGTAGGGGGGAATACAAAACACAATGAGCGGAACACTTAACTTCTGAGGCTGATGGATGATGGACGAACAGGACTTCACCACAAACCACACTCCAGCTCTTCCAAAAACCAAATGAAGCTATCCAGAGCAAGGAGTGATGGGTAAAGTCAGACTAAATAGGGGGAGGTAAAGGTCACATGATCCACACCTGAACAGGGGGTGTGGACATACCAGCAACACACAGACAAAGTGAATTCAAAAGAAGCTGTCAGATTATGTGCAAATAATCTTTCAGACCTTCTCAAACCTGTCACCGGCATGACAGTACCCCCCCTTCTACAGGTGATCTCCGGGCACCCAGGACCGACCTTATCAGGATGAGCTCTGTGGAATGCTCTCACCAGACAGCTAGCATTAACATCGGTCGCTGGAACCCACATCCTCTCCTCTGGTCCGTACCCTCTTCAATGAACGAGATACTGGAGGGATCTCCGGAGAACTCGGGAGTCCACAATCCTGCTTATCTGAAATTCTAAATTGCCGTCCACCATGACAGGAGCGGGAGGCAAGGGGGACAGTTCAACAGGTTCAACACATTTCTTTAACAACGATTTATGAAATACGTTATGGATTTTCAATGCCTGAGGAAGTTCAAGACGGAAGGCTACAGGGTTAACAATGGCAGTGATCTTATAGGGACCAATAAATCTTGGTCCCAACTTCCAAGAAGGTACCTTAAGTTTAATGTTTCTTGTAGACAGCCACACAGAATCACCCACTCTCAGGTCCGGACCACTCATACGTCTCCTGTCAGCCGCACGCTTATACCTGTTGCCTATCTTTTCCAGGTTATTTTGGATTTTCCGCCAAATAGAAGACAAAGAAGAGTAAAATCGTTCCTCCTCAGGAAAGCCGGAATTATGAGCACCAGAAAATGTACCAAACTGTGGATGGAACCCATATGCCCCAAAAAACGGCGACTTATCAGTGGATTCCTGTCTACGGTTATTTATAGCAAACTCAGCTAGCGACAAAAATGAAGACCACTGTTCCTGATTCTCTGAAACAAAACATCTCAAGTAAGTCTCCAGATTCTGATTAGTGCGCTCCGTCTGTCCGTTCGACTGAGGATGAAAAAGCCGAAGAGAAGGACAATTGTACACCCAGACGAGTACAGAACACTCTCCAGAATCTGGAAACAAACTGAGTCCCTCTATCGGACACCACATCAGAGGGAATGCCATGTAGTTTCACGATGTTGTCGACAAACACCTGCGCAAGAGTTTTAGCATTGGGTAGACTAGGTAATGCAATAAAGTGTGCCATTTTACTAAAACGATCAACAACCACCAGAATCACGGTCTTTCCCGAAGAATTCTGTAAATCCGTGATAAAATCCATGGACAAATGGGTCCAAGGTCTGGACGGGATGGGCAATGGAAGCAGAGATCCGGAAGGCCGAGTATGTGTCACCTTAGCACGTGCACAGGTACCACAGGCTGACACATAGTCCTCAATACACTTACGCAACCCCGGCCACCAGAATCTGCGAGAGATGAGATCGACAGTCGATCTACTCCCAGGGTGCCCAGCAAGCACCGTACAGTGATTTTCCTCGAACACCTTGTGACGTAATTCGGGGGGAGCAAACAATTTCCCCTGAGGACAAGAGTCCGGAGCATCCTCCTGTGCCTCCAACACCCTGGCCTCGAGATGAGGATAAATAGCGGATATAACTACCCCTTCAGATAAAATGGGACTAGGGTCATTAGACTCACCCCCCCCAGGAAAGCTACGTGACAAAGCATCCGCCTTGACGTTCTTAACCCCAGGGCGATAAGTGACGATGAAGTTAAATCTGGTGAAAAACAATGACCATCTGGCCTGCCTTTGGTTCAGTCGCTTAGCCGACTCCAAGTAGTCCAGATTCTTGTAATCCGTAATTACCGTAATAGGATGAATTGCTTCTTCCAACCAATGCCGCCATTCCTCGAATGCCAACTTAATGGTCAGCAATTCCCTATTCCGCACATCATAATTCCTTTCAGCAGACGAGAGTTTTTTAGAAAAAAATGCACATGGGTGCCATTTACTGGGTGAAAGATCCTGCGACAATATTGCTCCTGCCCCAACCTCAGATGCGTCAACCTCAACAATAAATGGCTGAAACACGTCCGGTTGCACCAGAATAGGGGCCGAAGTAAAACATTCTTTCACAGCAGAAAAGACCTGCAGCATCAGACCAGATAGAAATATCAGCACCCTTCCTAGTCATGTCTGTTAAAGGTTTAACCACCGATGAATAATTCAAGATAAATTTACGGTAGTAGTTGGTAAACCCCAAAAACTGCATAAGCGCTTTTAGATTTTCGGCTCGATCCCAGTCCAACACGACACGGACCTTCTCGGGATCCATACGAAAACCTGAGGATGAGAGCAGGTAACCCAGAAATTGCACTTCCTGTACAGCAAATACACACTTTTCCATCTTAGCATACAACTTATTCTCTCTTAGGATCTGTAACACCTGTC
Organism: Bufo bufo; assembly: GCF_905171765.1. NCBI lineage: Eukaryota > Metazoa > Chordata > Amphibia > Anura > Bufonidae > Bufo > Bufo bufo. Next base: position 34,155,633 of record NC_053394.1, on the reverse strand, counting down.
TCACATGATGCTAATGAGTCTCCATATAAGGCGAATAAATAAGTATGTCATCAAGGTATACAACGACAAACCTCCCCACCAGATGATGAAAGATATAATTCACAAAGTGTTGAAAAACCGTAGGAGCATTGGTTAACCCAAAGGGCATGACCAGGTTTTCAAAATGACCCTCAGGGGTATTAAATGCGGTCTTCCACTCATCCCCCTCCTTGATCATTACCAGATTATATGCCCCCCTCAGATCCAATTTAGAGAACATCTTGGCACCGACAATCTGACTAAACAAATCCGGAATCAAAGGAAGGGGGTAAGGATCACGGACGGGTAATGCGATTGAGCTCACGGAAGTCCAGACATGGTCTCAGGGTACCATCCTTTTTCTTTACAAAGAAAAATCCAGCAGCCACTGGGGACTTGGATGGTCTAATATGTCCCTTTGCCAAACTCTCGGTGATCTTTTCTCGCATAGCCTTTCTTTCAGGTTCCGAAAGATTATACAACCAAGATTTGGGCAATTTAGCTCCGGGAATAAGATTGACGGGACAGTCATACTTCCGGTGTGGAGGCAACTCCTGATTACCACTCTCAGAGAAAACATCAGAAAATTCTGAAATGAACGAGGGTACAGTTTTAGTGGTAACCATAGAGAACGATGCATTAAGACAGTTGTCCATGCAAAAATCACTCCAATCGAGAATCTGTCTCGCTTGCCAATCGATGTTAGGGTTATGTTTGCTTAACCATGGTAAGCCCAACACCAACGGAGCAGGCAGACCCTCCAACACATAACAGGAGATAGATTCCTGATGCAAATCACCCACTCTTAAATGAATGTCATTCCCTACCTGCGACAGGCATTTTTGGGCGAGAGGTGCTGAGTCAATTGCAAAGACAGAAATACTATTCTCTAATGCATTAGTAGTCAACCCGTGAATGCGTACAAACTGTCCATCATTTAAGTTAACTCCTGCCCCACTGTCGATAAATGCTTCGATTTTCACAGTTTTGGACTCTAGCGCCACCTCGGCAGACAGGAGAAAACGGGTACTACCAGTAAAAGACAAAAGTAGGTTTTCTTATATTCTAATATTCACCAAATGTCCCTTCTTGCCACAACAAAAGCAGACTCCTTTCACATGACCCAAGCTTTTGCCAATAGTTCCAGGAGTAGCTCCTCCTAACTGCATAGGCTCATCACAAGGCACAACCACCCGTGTCTCTCCACCATAAGTGTCAAAGGAAGCAGTACCCTTATTGGACAGTACGTCCTGAAGGTGAGGACCCCTAGATCTCTCCCTCAGGCGTCTATCAAGACGTACAGCAAGAGACATAGCTGCTTCCAATGACTCAGGATTTTCATGAAAAGCCAATGCGTCCTGCAGTCTCTCAGAGAGACCCTGGCAGAATTGGCTACGGAGAGCAGAATTGTTCCACTCTGTATCCGTAGCCCATCTCCTAAATTCTGAGCAATAGGTCTCTGCAGAACGTTCTCCCTGCCGCAAACCCCGTAACTTGGTCTCGACCTGAGAGATCCGATCCAGGTCATCATAGATAAGACCAAAGGCTCTAAACAATTAATCTACCGACCGGAGGGGCGGTGATCCGGTCAGCAGAGAAAAAGCCCAAGATTGGGCGTCCTCTTTTAGCAATGAAATAATCATACCCACACGTTGACACTTATCCCCAGAACAGTATGGACGCAGCCTAAAGTATAATTCACATGACTCCTTGAACCGGATGAAATTGTCACTACCCCCGGAAAACCTGTCCGGGAGAGCTACCTTCGGTTCAGGGCAGGCCTGGAAACCACCACCGGAACCAGCAGCCTGTGGACTCTGAATCTGCAAAACCATCGCACAGAGGTCTGCTACCTCCAAAGTCAAATTTTGCAGCTGTTTGACCAGTGCAGTCATAGTATCCATAGCTGCACAGATCAGAACAAAAAATTGGCGGTATTGGCTCTGGATAATGTCACAGATGTTGTAGGAGAGAACACCAAAAGACAACCAGAAGGAAGGGAAAAGACACTAGGCCTCACCGCTAGGGAAGGAAAAGGGTCACCACCTATAAAACCCTGCTCCTTGCCCTAACTCCTATCCCTATGGGCACCTCTTGATGGTAGAGATGCCCATACACAGGAACCTAGAAAACCCTGGTGGTCCTCAGATGCCCTAATAGTAATGACAGGGCAGAGACAACCTGCTCCTTCCCTGGTGAAGGAACCAGCGTCTCGCTGAGGCCTAGTAAACAACAAAGGTAGGGGGGAATACAAAACACAACAAGCGGAACACTTAACTTCTGAGGCTGATGGATGATGGACGAACAGGACTTCACCACGAACCACACTCCAGCGCTTCCAAAAACCAAATTAAGCTATCCAGAGCAAGGAGTAATGGGTAAAGTCAGACTAAATAGGGGAAGGTGAAGGTCACATGATCCACACCTGAACAGGGGGTGTGGACATACCAGCAACACACAGACAAAGTGAAACCAAAAGAGGCTGTCAGATAACTAATGTGCAGATAATCTTTCAGACCTTCTCAAACCTGTCACCGGTGTGACAGTCAGAGAGCAGAGATAAGGAGTCCATCTGCTCCTCAGATGACGGAAAAGACAAAGAAGCCACAGGCAGCTAGTAGAGCATGTCAGCTCTGTACAGAAAAAAATGATTCCATATTGTTAATAAAGACCAATTGAAAAAAAAATTTTTTTTTGCTCAAAATAAGCTAGATTACTTTCACTGTGTCCAGGTGCTGACACCATAACAGGGCCTACAGATCCAATAGAAGACAACTGATTTGGAAGTTATTTTATAGCCAGTTAATTTTTATTGGGTCCCTCTATGATCTATCCTCTCTGCAGAATAATAACAAAGATGTGGTTATAAATGAAGATGGGCATGGGCCCTCACAATCATTTCCTATAGTAAGTCCAAAGAACCCCAGTCCAATACTGGATGTAAACGAAAAAAGACAATTTTATTATCTGCCCAGAGTACCCCAAACACTGCATATTTTGCCTCATATACCTATTCTTCAAGTCAGCAGTTTTCTTTCCCCATTGTCAGCCTCACTGCATCCTTGCAGGATGTTTACATGCAGAACTTCCTGTTTTCATTAGCTTCTTGTTGTGTTTTCTAACCCATTCCAGCATGCATTGCTCTGTTTCACAGGGCTAAGTAACATGGAGAGGTGTGCTACTTTAAATGGAAAAGTGTGGCAGGCGGAGTAGACCCAGAGAAACATTACAGAGCAAAGCATGCTGGGATTGGTTAGAAGACCCTGCAGGAAGCTGATAAAAACAGGAAGTTCTTTATGTAAACAACCTGCCAGGATGCAGAGAACAGGGGGAGGAAAGTGCTCACATGAAAATAGATATATGGCAGTGTTTGCAGTACTCTGAGCATATAAAAAGTTTACTTTTGAAACCAGAGATCTCCATTAAAGAAATAAACGTTAAATAACATTTTTAAAAACTGGCTTCTGCACTTTTTTGTTTGCTTTCATAAAATGAACCAAAAACATCCCTATACGCATCCAGTCTTTCACCCCAATGCATTCCTGTATGGTTTATTTTATAGGAATTAACTACAAGAGTTTTGTATTACGGTACATACAGTGCAAATAAGCCATCTTTATTGTTTCTGTTTATGTTCCTTTTGCTGCAGAAACCCGTCCTCCCTCCTCCCATACCGCTTTATGTGATAGCCTTATTAGCTTATATAAAAAAGTTCCTTATACACTTCATGAATTAATAGGAGATATCCTTTGTCCTTTGCTTCCCAGCTTACATTTTAAAGTGCTACTCAATACACCATGGCTATGAGATAAATGTTTAAAATGGCTAAGAAGGGATTATATGGCTGAGTGGTTTTTACTGCATTGAAGCGCCACTATATCACCTTAAGTGGATGTATGTCTCTTACGTTGCAAAGGCTTTTCTAGCAATGAACCCTCCAAAATCCTTTGTAATAGCATTTTTTTTTTTTACAAGTCAACATCAGGACTCCCATGAATTACAATCCGCTGCAATGAACATACGGTATCTGCCCTAGACCGTCGCCTTGTCCTTTGTCTACAAAACAGCTACCCGTAGCTATACATGGTAGAAAATGGCATTTAACGTTGGGTATTAAAGCCACTAATGCAATAAACAGATTAACAGAATTTATTCTGCCACCCTTAAAGCGTACATCAGAGTCTTAGTACATTACGCCGTGACACGTTCATTGCGCTGTCGATAAGGCAGGGTAACCGTGCCGTACTGCGGCTCTCATTTACTTGGAATTACAAGTGCTGCCTATATAGCTTTGCCTATGGTTGGAAGGCTTTCTTATTGCTGTGCTTTATATCTGGGCCGCGAAAGGGAAAGTCGGCGTAAACAAGAGAGAGAGGCATTTTGGCAAGTTAGGGCTGGAGCATTTCAATTTCGTTTTACTGCCTTACGTAGCGAGCTGATGGGGCAGTAAATGAAACGAGCATGACGCTCTTGTCGTGGTGCGGTTTTCCATAGTGATTGTAACCACCCTCTATTAGGAGAGCACTGCTACAATGTGGACTATTGTAACAGTGCTCTTCCAATTTATTCTCAAGTGTACCTTTTTTACTCTTTACTTTTCCTTTTGCCTCCGTGTCCCGTTTGGCACCTTAAAGGGTACTCAGCACATAAAAAATGCAGTCTAATTTTCGGGCAACATGTTCTAGAGCAGGAAGAGCTGAGCTGATTGATGTAGAGTTTTATGTGAAAAGATTCAAAATAGCTTGAAATTTAGTGGTCGTGCTCATTCTGCGCTTAGGAGTCCAGTGGGCGGCCCTAATCAGTGACTGACAGCTATGACTAGATGTAAAAGGACACAAGACAGGCTGTCAATCACTAACAGGACCATCTATAGGACTCATAATCATAGAAAGAGCACAAGAAGCACCCAGATATCAGTGTTCAGTGTGTTACCATCTGATCTCATGTTATAAGAAAGCCTGTGAGTCCTGCTTTCCCTGCTAACTATAAAAAAAAAAGCCTGAGAGTCCTGCTTCTCCTGTCCAGTAATAGAGAAAGTCTGTGAGTCCTGCTTCTTGTGCCGACTCCAGGAGAAAACCTGAGTCCTGCTTCCTCGGCCCACTTATAGGCTTTCTCCACTCATAGAGAAAGCCTGTGAGTCCTGCTGACCCACCCACTCCAGGAGAAAGCTTTGAGCCTTGCTTCCCCCACCCACTCCAAGAGAAAACATGTCAGTCCTCCTTCCCTGCCCACTCATAGAGAAAGCCTATGAGTCCTGCTTCCCTCACCCACTCATAGAGAGAGCCTGTGAGTCCTGCTTCCCCCACCCACTCATAGAGAAAGCCTGCGAGTCCTGTGTTCCCTCTCTAATAGTTATTGTGCACTCAATCAGCCTCACCACAAAAAGGTAGATCAGTTACTGTGGTAGGAACGGAAGGATGTTGTTGGAGAACAGTGAGATAAGTTTTTTAAAGTTTTGTAGGTTTGTTTTTTGTTTTTTTTGTATAACAACTTGTACATGTATATAGAAGAAAATGGTGAGTCTGAAAAACCGAACCTCACGTATTCTCCTTTAGTTGATGATTTGGTTGAGAGGCAAGGCAAGTGTCTACAGACACCAGACATTTACATGTGAATAAAACGACACACTGAGAGAAGCAATTTCCCTGGAACACGCACTTACCTTGTAGCAGCAGCCATGTCATTTAAGAAAAGTGTGTGGTTTACTGTGTATGATATATTCTTAAAGGAGCAGTATAGCTACAGTCAGCGTCTTATAGAAAAGGAGCTCTATTAGTGGACAGGGGAAGCAGGACTCATGGGTTTTCTCTATTAGTGGACAGGGGAAGCCCAGGTTTTCTGTATAGGTCCTGACTCCTGACATCAGCTACACAGCCTTTTACATGAAATTACTGAATGAATTCCTACATGACTAAATTACTCCAAACTCAGGATCACTCCTTTCAGCTCTGAAAATATGATTATTTTGCTATACCTTGATGATACATCTCCTGACGATACTTAACATTGAAAATAAATCAAAGAGCAAGCGGTGGCCCTTCCTTAGAAGCAGTGCTCTCACGATAGTAATATTTATCATATACTCATATGTGCATCATATGAATGTGTGTAATATGTTCTGATTCATTTTCTGCTTTTCCTTCTAGGGCACTGGGAGATACTCCATCTATATTGCAAACTATGCAGACCGCAAAGTGGGCCCCCATGCCTTAATTGAGCTGGACGAGGTTACAAGTGACGTAGCTAAAGGAATAATTGTGCTCTCAAATGTGGCAGCTGAAGCCGGTATTAATAAGTATACAGGTAAGGGCGGACATGCTGTATGTAGAGTCACCCGTGACTGTAAAAAAATAGGTTGAACTTGGAGGTGGTAGTACTGCCTGTGAGGGTTATATCCAGGTACATGCCACCATCCCCTTCTTATGTAAGTAGTGATATAATGTTGAAGGGTGGTCTTGATAGTTAACAGGATAATTATTAGGTTATTTATCTAATACCTGATTCATATTATGGCTGCTCTGTGACGTCCACTGCCCTTGGCAATTTAATGAGGATTTTAGTTTGGTTCAGTAGAATTATGTGATGTTGATGCAGTTTAGGGTACTATACAGATCCTAAAACCTGATTGTGTCAAACCTGCCTAAATTTATGTTTAAAGGCTATGTACACCTTTGGGGGCATTTTTTTATTGCTGCATTGTACTCATGTTGAGCTAAAATCTTTTTTTCGTTTGGTATTAAAAATGTTAACCTCTTTCCCTGTACAGTCTTTAGATTCTTCAGTATCAGGCTCTGAATTTTTACTGTTTCATCAGGCAGCTACTTATCACTGATTTCTGACCTCCTAAACACTCATTTTAGCTCAATTCTTATCTTACTGCTAAAAATGTGGCTCAAATAAGTGTTTATGACTAGAGATGAGCAAACTTCTGTTTTAAGTTCGGCGTCTAAAGTTCGGCTTCCGGTTAGCGGAGGATCCCGATATGGATTCCGAATTCCGTTGTGGTCCGTGGTAGCGGAATCAATAATGGCCGATTATTGATTCCGCTACCACGGACCACAACGGAATTCGGAATCCATATCGGGATCCTCCGCTAACCGGAAGCCGAACTTTAGACGCCGAACTTAAAACAGAAGTTCGCTCATCTCTATTTATGACCTTTTGGTAAATTAGAGATAAGGTTTATTAGATGACCAGCGCAAAATGCAAGTATGATTCACACAGCTAGACAAACTGAATATTTTTAATAAAGACCAAATGAAAAAAAGATTTTTAGCCCAAATTGAATAAGGCAATCATAAATTAATTGTCCAAAAGGTGTAAATACAGTAGCCTTTAAGAAATCTAATTAATAATGCAGACTGAGAATAACATACAGTAGCTTGACTGGTGCTGTCCTTCACTCACTGCGCCTGTGCCTAATACAAAATGGACGGCGCAGGTGCGGGATTTGCGGCGGGGCAAGGAGGAGACTGACGATGTCAATCACCTTTACAAGGGTGTGCCAAACGGTGAGAGGACGGAGCCTCTAGGTGCTGCACCTAGAGGCTCATTAGCATATTATAAAAGTAATTATTTATTGTAAACGGCGGCAGGCACTGAGATATAAGTCATACAGTTATGTTCTGCTGACATTAGCACATCGCTAATATCAGCCAGCTTCATAACGGTTTTTCTGATGACAGAAACCCTTTAAGAATCCGCTCCCCCACCCTCTGTTCCTGAAGTTCAGTGATCATTTATTGCACTAAACGCACTGAAACGTATAGCATTATTGTGACTGCTTGGACACCGCTTTCAAGTGTTTGCACAAATAAATTGAATGGAAGAGTTTTGTATTTTTCTAACTCGATAAATTGAGCTCCTCTCCTTTAACGATGCCCTGGACAGCTACCTACTCTGCCTGCCTTCTTGCCTGTTATGTATAAGGATTAATTTTAATGTTAAAGGTTATGTACACCTTCGGAGGCAATTTTTATTTATGATTTCTTTTTAACTATTTTTGGATAAAAACCATATTTTCAATTGTCCTTTATTAAAAATATTGAGCCATTCTGTCACAAAGGGTTAACAGTTTTTTTTAATAGTGTGACTGGTACTTTTACTTTCACTTTGTGTCGGTCATCTAATAAACATTAACTCTAAACTACTAAGGCTACTTTCACACTAGCGTTTTTTGGGGATCTATCATGGATCTGCAAAAACGTTTCCTTTACAATAATATGTCTTCTATAGCCATGATGGATCCGTCTTGAACACCATTGAAAGTCAATGGGGGACTGATCCATTTTCTATTGTGCCAGATTGTGTCAGAGAAAACGGATCCCTCCCCATTGACTTACATTGTGTGTCAGGACGGATCTGTTTGGCTCAGTTTCATCAGGTGGACAGCAAAACGCTGCAGGCAGTGTTTTGGTGTCCGCCTCCACAGCAGAATGGTCAATGAGCGGAGGCAAACTGATGCATTCTGAGCGGATCCTTTTCCATTCAGAATGCATTAGAGCAAAACTGATCAGTTTTGGACTGCCTGTGAGAGCCCTGAACGGATCTCACAAGCAGAAAGCCAAAACGCTAGAGTGAAAGTAGCCTAAGAGGTCATAAACACTTATTTAAGCCACATTTTTATCAGTAAGATAATGACTGAGCTATAATGGGTGTTTATTATGTCAGAGAGCAGAGATAAGGAGCTGTCAGCTTCCCAACTGAATGAAAAGAGAGAGAGAGAGGGTTTCTAGAGCATTTTATCTTAAAGAGTACCTTTAATGGGTCCAGACATTATGAAATAACTAGCAGGTTATGTAGGGCATAGTGCAGGGATGTAATATTGCTTACTAGTTTGTCTGGGCGCCGCTCCGTTCGCCCGCTGTGCCGCCCGTTCACTTTTCCTGGTATGCTAATGAGCATCGGTACAGGGAGGAGGAGACTGCCCTGTTTCTCAAAGGGCGTGTCCTTCTCCCTGGCTGTAGCACGGTCCAAACGCAGTGGAGAGCGTCAAAGCCAGGGATAAAAACAAATATATTTGTTATTACATCCCTGCACTATGCCCTACATAACCTGCTAGTTATTTCATAATGTCTGGACCCATGAAAGGTCCTCTTTAAAGAGTTACTGTATTTTTACACAACTTTATATAAATATTCACACAAATTAATATGAATATAAATAGTACAGGTGATCACAATAAACTTTGTAACATGTTTTATCAGAGAGAAGTGTCTAGTTCTCATGTTATCAGCTGTTTACCTCTCCCCCACTTCTTTGCTAATTGTTTTTCACTTTGAAATATGATTCAAATTCCATCTGGTGATGGAGAACCTCCACAGGAGGATCATATTACCCATGTCAATACAAGTCTATTGAGAGGGGGAGGGGGGAGGAGTGAGCAGCAGCATGAGTATAGGCAGAAATCACAGAGAGAAGACACTGTACAACTGTTACACAGTAGATTTATCTCAGCACAAGTGTTAAATTCCCAAACTACACAGATCAAATACTTCTCTGTAATGTCGTCCGTGACACTGGGGCTGCTTCTGAGTGATTAAGAGAAGGTTCAGGAAGAAGCTTCTCCTCTACTTTCTATGTGCAGTGGATGGCTGCTAGTCTCCACCCACCATGTCTGAGACAACTGCAAACTAGACATTCACTTTGCACAGAGGAAACTGCTAAAAAATGCCAGATAAAAGTGTTATTTCTCATTTACACACACTGTGCTACGGATTAATGCAGAATGTGTTGAAAGGTTAGGTATGCTTTAACCATTGCTGCTCAGCAGAGCTGTAACTGGAGGCTTCTGGACAGCCCCCTCTCCCACCTGCCATGTATAATTCTGGTGGCTTACTTTATGTGGCAGAGGAGCATTTTGGTCCAGGTGCAGTTGCTACCTCTACACCCTCTAAAGCTTCTCCTCCGCTGGCCAATGATCAGAGCCACCATAATATGTTTTATTGTTTTCTTTGACGCAGACTGTATATCCTTATGTATTTACTGTGTCTCCAAGACTGTGCCTGACAGTGACAGAAATACAAATCGCTTAAACACCTTTCATGTAATAGATTCCATGAGGAATTCTAAAACTTGAGCCGGGTATAAATGATGCAGTTAAATCTCCTCAGTCGTGCTATGATTGATCTGGACTATAGGGCTTTGCAGCTTCAGGGGTTGCAGTACTTCATGTTCAGAACTTCATGTCCTAGAGAATTACAGTTCTGCAGTGTACATTTAACTCTGTAGTGTCCTGCATGTGAAATGCCTAATAAAATCACTCCCCTTTATTTTGCTACCTTTTTATTTTTTACATTTTTCTTTTAGGTGGTTGGAATCTGGTATACCATCCTTTGTGCATTATTTTTCATTTTTCTTTTGTGTTACTTTGTATTTAGAGATGAGCGAAGTTTCGAAAAATTCAATTAGGCAAATTCACCGAAGTTAGCCAAGAAATTAGATTTGTAACAAATTAATTCATCATGAATTGCTAAATCAGGTATACCCAGGGCAGGTTTCGACCATGGTCCGGTGAATAACCGCCCGGCCAATTAGCCCGCAGATGCCTTTCATTTAATAACGAAGACCACACTGTTGTTATCGACCACGTGGCACCTTTAAACAGGGGCTGTTGCTGGTATGGGGTTTGGCTGGTTAGGTGGGGGCACAATATGCTGGCATACCCACTTCTCCAACCCCAGCGCTCTCCTGCTCTACAGGTGGGAGCCCTTCTTCTGCCATCTGCTTTTCCTCCTTTTCCACATCATCTAATATCGATGAGAATATGTCATTAGGAACATCCAGCTCATTCTCTCTCTGCATCGTGCTAACTTTTCGAGGACATGAAGACTTTGAAGGATAATTTGGAGAAGTAAAGCCAGCAAAAGATGAGGATGGTCATCATTAAGACTTGGCCCCACTAAAGGGTGCAGACTGGATGGTATTGGTTGGCACTGGAATAAAAAAGGCTTACGTCTTATTGGTATTGAATTACATTTATGGCTGATGTAGGAATAAGTAAATGTAGGAATAAATAAATAAAACTGACACAGCATAAGTCTCCCTGCACTCTCCCTGCACTCTCCCTGTACTCTCCCTGCAGTCTCCCTGCACTCTCCCTGCAGTCTCCCTCTCCAATATCCTTCTATTAATCATTTTCAGCAACACTGTCCCTAGTGCATAAGCGCTTGCCATGTCTCTCCCTATGCTCAGTTCACACGAAAATGTCAGAGACTGCGCGGGATCAGGCTTTTATAGGTCTGTGACATCACAGGGGAAGGCTACCTGTGCATTGGCTGGCTAAATGACATTATGGGTGATCTCGCATTCCTGGGCTTCTTACTTTCACTTTGCAAAACGTGCAGCCCCATTTAAAAAAAAAGAAAAGATTTGTTACCACGAAACTCAAAGAAATTTGTATTCGTTGTGAATCGAAGTTTTCCTAAACTTCTAGCCAATTCAGCTTTGAGTGCTTTACTTCTCTCAACATTATTTTTTATAGTTTTTATACTTTTTTCTGCATTTTATCAGACCAATGGAATGTGGATTCTAAACTGTACAGTTTCCTGATGGCTTCTGCTTCAGACTATCCTTTCTCATATTTTCTTTAGCGTATGTTGAGCTATCAGAAGAGGTCTCAATAACCTCTGGAAGTTCAAGTGGTCAGGGATCCCAAGTTGTCAGCTGACTGCTGGAACTGCATAGCACATCCATGATGGTGTTGTCCCTCCTCCAAAGCCTCCTCCCTTAGTTGCCTGCAAAATGTGCATAATGGGTTACCAGATGGATGAAGGGAGATGTGAGGAGCTCAGTGCGCCCTGACCAATTGAATGAATGGGGCCCAAATATTTCAGATGGCGTCTCTGACCTCTGTACTAAAAAGCTATGATAGGCAGCAAAATTTTGTAAAGCATTACCAATGTCATCAAGCCACCTGGTGATTGCATAGGCATAGACTTCTATGTATACAGCTCATTGTATGAATATGCATGTGTGGCCCCATGACCATATGCAGGGGCGTAGCTAAAGGCTCATGGGCCCTGGTGTAAGAATTCAACTTGTGCCCCCTTCCCTTAGAGCTTTGTGGCAAGGGGCAAGTGTGCACCTAGCCTTTCTGCTGCCTGAGGCAAAAATTGCAACAGCACCCCCCCATGCGAAATTCTCAACCTAACCCCTTCCCTGCAGCCCTTCTGTTAAAGACATACTTGGAAAACATTACATACAACGCTACAAAACATACAGGGTAATACAGCGCCCCATACCTCTTACATCCACTGACGTCTCCTATTGTCACGGTGGGGAGTGAGGAAAACCCCCCACCGTACAATATAAAGAGATAAAGGGGAAGCAGCTAGGCCAGGAAGGCAGAATCAGGGAGCAGGTCACCTCCTATAGCATCCCTAATCCTCACCCTAACTCCTCACCGTATGAGCGGACCTGGATGGTAGGACGGCTCATACTAGGATACCTATGGCCCTGAGTCGCCCTGATAATCCCTCAATAGGAGCAGTGGAGAGATGACCTGTTCTTCTCAGACATGGATGAACAGGAGTCTCAAATGGCCTAGCAGCAGGGAAAAAGGAAGCCCATACACAGATAGAGCATCGGCACTAACCTGCCGAAGCCTCCACAACTGGAACCCGTGCATCAGTACAGGAGCCCGAACACATAGCAGGTCACAGTACAAACTACCACACAGGAATCCGGCATACCAACTCTGCCAGAGCCCTCCATGCTCACACAGTGCATGGCAGCCCCAAGCAGCGCTGCATACAGGCTTATGGTTCACCCCTCCGGGAAACCAGCTCCCTCGCGGAGGTAACACACACAAAGGGAAACCTCTTGCACACATGCAGGGACAAACACCAACAACATCCCAGACATGCAACAACAAACAAGACGTACAACAAACCTCCAACTCAAACCCACACCATAAACAACACACCAGGAGGGGAAGGAAGACAAGGAGGAAACACACAGAAACTGGGAAGACCTTGATGACCACAATGGTGGCCCTCACTGGACAGATGGTAAAGCCAGGAGCAGTGAACAACCAGCACACACCCATCCTGGAGGAACACTAAACTACAGGCATCCAGCAGAAGCTAAACAGCCCAAAGCGACCACACCCAATCAGGGAGGTAACCCTTACAGCACCAGACAGGGGAAGGCACACACCAGCCACCACGTTGCCACCGGCAACAGCATGCATGGCAACCATGTCACAGCGCACACAGCCAAAGCCAAGACACTGTCACCACATGCCAAAACAGCAACACGTTGCCACCGGCAACAGCATGCATGGCAACCATGTCACGGCGCACACAGCCAAAGCCGAGTCACTGCCACCACATGCCATAACAGCAACACGTTGCCACCAGAAACCGCAAGCATGGCACAAGTGTCACGGCACACACCTATGATGTAGACTTTGTCTTTCCTCATCTTCTCCATGCATACCAGACCACCATGATGATTCCCTTCAGCTATCTTTTGTCTCTGCAGAGTTTGACAAACAGACATCTTTAGTTTACTACTTTTCCATCATCCTGCCACCCCCAATACTGTGCCTGCTGTTCTCTCCAACAATATACTGCAGAAACAGTCCCCCTTCAATTCTTGCCACACAGTGCCCTAAAAAAATAACTTCACCCAACAAAAAATGTCCCTGACACGCTGATACTGTGCCAGGGTGCCCCCCACAGTGCTCCCCAAAGTCCCACTAATAGAAATAATTATCTGCCAGAATGCACTTAGTGTTAACAGTGTCCCAATGGTAATAATGCCCCCATTGTGCCCATACTAGTATATCATGTTCTCCATAGTCCTCCAGTATTAATAATTCTCCTTATAATGTGTGCCAGTAGAAAAAATACCACAATATAATGTACACCAGTACGAAAAAATATCCCTTTATAGTGTGCGCTAGTACAAAAAAATACTGCTTATAATGTGTGCCAGTACAAAAATGTTCTCTTCTGTGTGCCAGTACAAAAAAATGCTCCCTCTTATTGTCCCCAGTAGAGCCATTGTACCCATAGCGCCCTCCATAATGTATGCCATTGCAAGGAAATGCCCCCTTATGTGTGCCAGAACAAAGTGCCCCTATTTAGTGTTTCTATTGGATGCCCCCATAGATGCTGATTTTTATGTCTTTTTGGACAAAGTGTTGGCTTGCGCATCTCATTTGTGGGGTATGGTTCTGTTTTGTTCCTGCTTTCTGTGTTCGTATTTGCTTCGAGAGGGTTTTGTAGGTGCAGTAGGAAAGGGCTTGTTCGTAAGTGTTTTTTACTTTGAGTAGGGAGTCTGGTGTGGTGTAAAATAGGGCTACTCTTTCAGAGCAAGGAGGGCAGGTGTGGTAGTCATATCTGGGGTCTTACACTTTTGTAAAAGAGTAGGTGTGGACGGTTATCATATTTGGGGATGTTAAGTTCAATAGGAGGAGGGGATGGTGTGGTTATCATATTGGGGGCCTTGAGAGCTTCATGATTATTTGTCTTATTCTGGATGGGGAATTACAGTAGGTTATATATTCCAATGAAATGTGAAGTCCTGTTTATTGAACAGTTGTAGCAATTGATACTAATTAGTTTTCACTTTATTTAAAACATGGGTGCGTCTTATAGTGTGAAAAATTCTGTAGATAGGTAGATACATAGATATGAAATAGACAAATACTGGTAGATATTAGATGGATAGATACAGATGCAGCCGAGCTAAACTTCCTGGTTAACGCGTTAAGTAAAGAATGGCAAGAAAAAGATAACTTTTCATTTGATTCATTGGTTTTGTCCCAAGGTAACCAAGATAAATCTGTGCCATGTGTTATCGGAGTCAATTTTAGCTTGGCTACATCTGTAGATAGATAGATAGAGTAGCAAAAAGGCAGTACTCCAAAATCAGCAAAAAATGAAGAAAATGCTTTCATTCATTTGATTTGGTGTACTCACTGTATTATGTATAGGGACATGATGATTATGTGCACAATTGTATGAATACATTATGATTAGGGTTTAAAGAACCCGAACTGTAAAGTTTGGATTCGTACCTAACTTTATGATTTTTCTACTGCATATGTAACAGGGGAAGGGAAAATAATATAGGTAATCCGTCTGTGAGTTCAGTGACCCAGGGGGTGACATATTCACATTTTTTTCTGTAAAGTACCCCTGTGCTGCATATGTGAGTGTAATCAATTCAGTAAATGCATCTGTTAGATTCTGGGGAGAGAAATTAATATTTTTTTGCTAAAAAGTACATTTGCGCCCTGCACTGCATTTGTGATAGTGAAAGAAAATCAGTTCAATCCATCTGTTTAATTGTGGGTGAAAAAAATCATCTTTTTTTCCCCATAAAGTACCTTTTACGGCCTGCACTGCAAATCTGATAGTGAAATAAAATCAGTAAATCCATCTGTTTCACTGTGGGTGAAAAAATCTTATATTTTTTCCATAAAGTACCTTTTCAGCCTGCGCTGCATTTCTGACAGTAAATGGTAAATACTGCTGTTATATTGTTGTTTGAAAAAACACCCTTTTTGTGCTAGATAGTACATCTGCAGCCTGCAGTGCATTTCTGACAGTCCACTAAAACCGTTAAATACTGCTGTTATATTGTCGTTTGAAAAAAACTCACTTTTTGTGCTATATAGTACATTTGCGGCCTGCGCTGCATTTCTGACAGTCTAATAAAACCGTTAAATACTGCTGTTACATTGTTGGTAGAAAAAAAGCACACTTTTTGTACTAGATAGTACATTTGCGGCCTGCGCTGCATTTCTGACAGTCCACTAAAACCGTTAAATACTGCTGTTATATTGTCGTTTGAAAAAAACTCACTTTTTGTGCTAGATAGTACATTTGCGGCCTGCGCTGCATTTCTGATAAAACCGTTAAATATTGCTGTTACATTGTTGGTTGACAAATTCACATTTTTTGTGACCGTGAAGTAATTGTATTAAATTAACTGTTGTGTGACTTCAAGAAATTTTTTCTCTTTATGACACCGGCACAGCCTTACTGTCAGTGAACTTAATTGTTGACTATTGGCGGTAACATTGTCGCCTGACCGTCTGTTAGTTTGGTGGGTGAACACAAAGAATGAGGAGAGCGTCAAATAAGGGACGTGGCCCCGGTCGTGGTGCTGCTGGTGTTGGTGGAGCTCCTGTTGCAGGAAGAGGATGTGATCGATCTGTGCCAGCTACACGCACAAGTGAAACACCTTCCTCAGGTGCGAGTAGGCGACAGAACCTTCAAAGTTATTTGGTAGTCCCGAATGCCGCTCTACGAATGGTGAGACCAGAACAGGTACAAGCGATAGTAGATTGGGTGGCTGACAGTGCCTCCATTGCCTTCACATTGTCTCCCACCCAGTTCCCTGCTGAAAGATCAGAGTTGGCACCTGCAGCTCATGGCCATCAGTCTTTCACCTCACCCCCTTGCAAATCAGCCAAGCAGTCTGAGCCCCAAGTCATGCAGCAGTCTCTTCTGCTTTTTGATGACTCTGCTAGCAGTGTTTCCGTGGGCCATCCACATAGCCCTGCCCCAGAAGTGGAGGAAATTGAGTGCACCGATGCCCAACCACTTATGTTTCAGGATGAGTACATGGGAGGACCACCGCAGCACGTCTCGGATGATGGCGAAACACAGGTGCCAACTGCTGGGGCTTTCTGCAGTGTGCAGACCAACAAAAAGGGCAGGGGTAAAGACTGGGTGGAAGATTATGTGGAGGACGATGAGGTCCTTCACCCCACATGGAATCAAGGTCATGCGAGTGACCTGTGTAGTTCGGAGGAAGAGGTGGTGGTCGCACAGAGCCACCAGCACAGAAAAAGAGGGAGCAGGTTGCAAAAGCAGTATGCCTGCTACTGCCCACTGCACCAAGGAACCGAGCACACCAAAGCCAGCTCCAAGGAGTTCCCTGGCGTGGCATTTCTTCAATGTGCTGACGACAAGACACAAGTGGTTTGCATGCTGTGCAATCAGAGCCTGAAGCAAGGCATAAACATTCTAAACCTGAGCACAACCTGCATGACCAGGCATCTAAGTGCAAAGCATGAGCTGCAGTGGAGTAGACACCTCAAAAACCAAGAAAGGTCTCTGGCTCCTCCTGCTTCCTCTTCTGCTGCAGTCTCGGCCTCTTCA
This sequence comes from Bufo bufo, assembly GCF_905171765.1. Classification (NCBI taxonomy): domain Eukaryota; kingdom Metazoa; phylum Chordata; class Amphibia; order Anura; family Bufonidae; genus Bufo; species Bufo bufo. The sequence goes on along the minus strand of NC_053394.1, from coordinate 34,138,492 downwards.
TCCCCCTCTGGAGTGACAGTAGCACCTGCTACCCTGCAAACAGAGGATGTGCCAGCAACGCCACCACCTCGGTCACCAAGCATCTCCACAATGTCCCATGGAAGCGTTCAGCTCTCCATATCCCAAACGCTGGAGAGGAAGAGGAAGTACCCCCCCCCCCCCCCCCCCGCTACCCACCCGCGATCCCTGGCCCTGAATGCCAGCATTTCCAAATTCCTGGCCTTTAATATGCTGTCATTCGGTCTGGTGGACATGAACAGTTTTAAGAATTTGATGGCGGTGGCTGTCCCACAGTACGTTGTGCCCAGCCGCCACTACTTTTCCAGGCAAGCCATCCCTTCCCTGCACAACCAAGGGGGACAAAATCAGGTGTGCACTGCACAACGCCATCTGCGGCAAGGTCCACATAACTTCAGATATGTGGACCAGTAAGCACGGTCAGGGCCATTATATCTCCATAACAGCATACTGGGTAAATGCAGCGGCGGCTGGGCCTGAGGCGGATAGCAGTATGTCCATCCACCACAGAGGATTGCAGTGCGTTTCTCTTTGCCTCCTGTTGCTTCCTCCTCCTACTCTGCTTCCTCATCCTATACCGGCTCCTCATCCGGTCAGCGTAACACCTTCACCACCAACTTCAGCACAGCCAGGGGTAAATGACAGCAGGCAGTTTTGAAACTTATCTGTTTGGCGGACAAACCCCACACTGCGCAGGAGCTGTGGACAGGCATGGAACAAAAGACCGATGAGTGGTTGGTGCCAGTGAGCCTCAAGGCCAGCCTGGTCGTGTGTGATAATGGGCGAATTCTCGTAGCAGCTCTGGACCTAGCCGGTTTGACGCACATCACTTGCCTGGCGCATGTAATGAATTTGGTGGTGCAGAGATTCCTGAAAAATCACCCCAATATGTCGGAGCTGCTGCAGAAAGTGCGGGCCATCTGGGCGCGCTTTCGGCGTTCTCACCCTGCTGCTGCTCGCCTGTCAGCGCTGCAGCGTAACTTCGGTCTTCCCGCTCACCACCTCATATTCGACATGCCCACAAGGTGGAACTCCACCTTGCACAGCAGGCCATAGTGGAGTTTCCGCTGCAGCACGCACAGGTGAGTCGCTCTGCGGAACAGCACCACTTCACCACCAATGACTGGGCCTCCATGTGAGACCTGTGTGCCTTGTTGCGCTGTTTCGAGTACTCCAACATGGCCATTGCCTATGATGTCATTCTCAGCGTTACTATCCCACTTCTATGCCTCCTTGAAAAAACGCTTCGGGCGATGATGGAAGAGGATGTGGCACAAGAGGAGGAGGAAGAGGGATCATTTACAAGGGTTTCAGGCCAGTCATTCACAAGTGGCTCCGAGGGTGGGTTCCTGCACCAACATAGGCCAGGTACACAATGTCTAGCCAGAGCACAGTTCTGGAGGATGAGGAAGTGGAGGATGAGGAGGAGGAGATGGAGGAGGAGGAACCGTGTTCACAGCAGGGTGGCACCAGCTCATGGCCATCACTGGTGAGTGGATGGGGGTATGCAGAGGACACAGACGATACACCTCCCACAGAGGACAGCTTATCATTGCCCCTGGGCAGCCTGGCACACATGAGCTGTGTCTCCGCAATGACCGCCGAGTTGGCCACATTCTAACTTGTGCTGATTACTTGGTGGCCACGCTGCTGGATCCCCGTTACAAGGACAACGTACCGTCCTTACTTACGTCACTGGAGCGTGATCGGAAGATGCGCAAGTACAAGCGCACGCTGGTAGACGCGCTGCTGTTGGCATTCCCACCTGACAGCGGGGGCACAGTGGAAGCACAAGGCAAAGGCAGATGAGGAGGAAGAGGTCGCCAATGCAGCTGGAGCACCAGCAGCACCTCAGATGGCAGGGTTAGCATGGCCGAAATGTGGAAAAGCTTTGTCAGCACGCCACAACAACCAGCACCACCAGCTGATATGGAACGTCTTAGCAGGAGGCAGCATTTCAGCAACATGGTGGAGCAGTATGTGTGCATACGCCTACAGGTACTGAATGACGGGTCTGCCCCCTTCAACTTCTGGGTCTTCAAATTGGGCACATGGCCTGAGCTTGCCCTTTATGCCTTGGAGGTGCTGGCCTGCCCTGCAGCCAGGTTATTGTCTGAACGTTTGTTTAGCACGGCAGGGGGGGTGATCACAGACAAGCGCAGCCGCCTGTCCACAGCCAATGTGGACAAGCTCACGTTCATTAAAATAAACCAGGCATGGATCCCACAGGACTTGTCCGTACCTTGTGCAGAATAGACATGTATACCGGCCTCACCCAGCCATTGTTGCACTCCAGCGCACTTTCTCTTTGTTTTATTTTTTATATTTCCAAATGTTTTGGGGTCTACCCAAATTTAAACAAAAAAATTATAATAATAATAAAATAAAAAACAAAACAAAAAACCAGTGTTGGCTGCCTCCTCCTCTTCCACCGCCGCTTCCACCTACACCGCCACATCCACCACCTCCTCATCCGTCTACTCCATATGGACCTCCTCCTCCTAGATCAAGATTATTATTTTTTATTTTTACATATTTTATGTTATTTTAAGTCATTTCCCTATCCACATTTGTCTGCAGAGCACTTGCCATGCTCTTAACCACATTTTGCTGCCCTTTGCAGCCCTCTAGCCCTTTCCATGACTTTTTTAGAGCCATTTTAGTGCTCCAAACTTCGGGTTGACTTTAATGGGGTTCGGGGTCAAGTTTGGGTCCCAAACTTGAACTTTTTTGCGAAGTTCAGCCAAACCCGGCGAACCCAAACTTCCAGGTTATATATATAATCCAAATAAATATAACGCAGCACTCCTTGGATAAAAAAATGAAAAAATTTGAGATTTATTCAACACATGTTGATACAGACAACGTTTCAGCTCTCTCACAGAGCCATTATCAAGCCAAGTGAAACATACAATAAAGTGACTGTGCATATATAGAGACATTGCAGGAAGTAATCAGTGCTAATTTCCTGATTAGTTACACACTGGTGCATATAAAAACTCAGTAAAAAGACAATTCATTCTCATGTGACAATTCATGGTGTAGCAGCCTTCTGACGCTCTCAGGTAAAGTGCATCACATATCCGTAATTATCTTCAATTTCTTAGTGCTTCATGTAAAGTGCAATCGTGCTTCACCCAATAGTGATAGTAGTTAAAACATCCATGGCTCGCTCCATCACAATTCACGCCTGTAAGAAAACCGCAGATCACAGGAATCCATAAGCTTCAGTTACCTTGTGCTCTCGCCGCGCTATATCAAAGATGGAGCATCGCTCCATCTCGGCGTGTCACTCTGCTTACTGCGCCTGCGTTACCCTCGTGGCGTAGTGCATCATGAACCCGGCGCTCGGGGCGGGTCAGTATCGCAACATGCAAATGTTTGACTCCGCTTCCAACCCTGTGTGTTTCTGTATATCACAGGACGAATCATTAGAGAGGCATTATAGTCGCCGCATGCGGACATCTGGCCAATTGCCAGTGTCCCATCATGTAGCGAGTCCATGCCATCCATCACTATATACATTAGATCTACGCAGCCAGGCGCTACTTGCACTGAAGACAACAGTAACTACTTTGCAAAGACACAAGCCTAGGGTATGTAATCATTGTAATTGTTACCTAAAAAAAATATTAATATTAATCACTATCTATGTCACCCACCCGGAATATTTCCCAGTGTATTTAGCAAATAGGCACTTGCATCCATATACTCACACATTAAAGTCTCTCTGTAATAATGGTAACGATTAATATTATAAGGTAACTGAAAAGGATAAAACCTGGATAAGCGATCTCTCCTGTAGGTGTCCACAACTCACCATGAGTAACTGCGGAATATAAAAAATACCAAAATGAAGTAACACAATCCTTATATCATAAGTATCATATACACTAACTCTAATGTCGCCAGAAGCCTGGGTCGCGGCATATTGCGGGCCACCTCCTGCATCCCTCAATTTATCATTCCAGAGGTCACCCTAAATTCGATATTTAACCCTTTGGGTTTAAGTGTTTCCAAACGATGGATCCACCTAAGTTCGCATTTCTTTAGGAGGGACACTCTATCTCCCCCCCTCCTCGGCATGGCAACATGATCAAGTATCATAAACCTCAGTTCTTGTTCTTTATGTTTATACTCTCTAAAATGTTTGGATACCGGAAGGTCTTTACTCTCATTTCTAATACTGAATCTGTGGTTGTTCAAACGCGTCTTTACGTCTGTGGTTGTCTCCCCCACATACAGCAGCTTGCAGGGGCACCACAAGACGTAGATCACCCATGAAGAATCACAGGTGAGGTCATGTCTAATTGTACATTTTTCTCCTGTTACTGGGTGTACAAATTCCTTCCCTTTTTGCATCAGTTTACAATTTACACAATTGAGGCAGGGATAACTGCCGTTATTTTTGGTCTTAAAGAAAGTCTGACGTATGCGTGCTTGTTCTGGAACACTAGTCCTCACCACTCTATCTTTAATGTTACGCGTCCTTCAATAGGACATCAATGGGGCCTCTTTAAAAGCTGACATATTAGGGTAACCACTTTGTAATATACCCCAATGTCTCCTGATGATCTGTTCCACCTTAGCGCTATCTTCATTATATGTGGATACAAAAGGTATCCGGTTGGAGCTTTGCTTAGGGTGTGATTTTTTCACCTCCTCATGAGGGATTGATTTTACTTTATTAATGTGTCCCTTTACTAATGCTGTGGGATATCCCCTTTCCAGGAAGGAGTCCCCCATTTTTTCCAAGGCTCTATTTAAATGTTCTTCCTCATCCACAATCCTTTTAACTCGTAGCATCTGACTATATGGGAGCGAATTAATCATCCTAGTCGGGTGACAACTTGCAAATTGTAGCAAAGTATTTTTATCAGTTTCCTTGACATGCAAATCTGTATGTAGCTGCCCATCCTTCATGTATACCTGTGTGTCCAGAAATTGTACTCTTTCACTGGATGCCACCAATGTGGACTTGATATGCTCATCCATACCATTAAGGAACAAATGGAACTCCACCAGAGCATCCTGGGCTCCTGTCCAGATGAGGAAAACGTCGTCTATGTACCTCCAGTGTATATGATACTTATGATATAAGGATTGTGTTACTTCATTTTGGTATTTTTTATATTCCGCAGTTACAGGGCCGTAGATAATTTTCTTTCCTGGTGGGGGGTTCAGCTTTCTCAAATTATAAGACTTTATCTAGCAGACACACCAGGGTTGGAAAAAAATATACCAGCCATATCATTCCTAAACCAATCCTTTACCTTGAGCAATACCGATTTAGTTGGTTGACACCATATGAAAAAACATGTTTTAAAAAGACTCGTAATTAGTACCTACCCACTGCACATTTTCATTGAGTATTTTCAAAAAATACTTAGTAAAAATATGCAGCAGACACCAACCAAAAGTCTATTTAAAATAAACGAAAGTGGGCCCAAATCACCTGGACTGGAGCTGGACTAGAAAATATGAATTTATACTGTAGCCTTAGGGAGGGGGGCTATGATTTAATTTTTCTAGTCTCTTACACTCTCTCCTCAACAATAAAGAAACAAACGCAATTTCTTATGGAAATTAATTACAAGAGTGAGCTAGCATGTGATGTGTCATGCCTGCCATAGCTGTCACTCCACAGTCACACATGCTGCAGCATCCATTCCACATGATGTGTGACTGTGGACTCAGTCTGGAGTGACAGTCTATGGCACACATGACACATCACATGCTAGCTTACTCTTGTAATTTCCATAAGAAATTGTGTTTCTTTATTGTTGAGGAGACTAGAGTGTGAGAGACTAGAAAAAATACATCAAACCATGCAGCCTGCACAATAAGTGATGTGGACCAGCATGGTGGTGGCCAGTTCCCTCAATTGATAAGAGTCTGGGGGCTGAACTAAATATATGAATTGACACTGTCTGTAGCCTGGTGTGGGCCCGGGGGGTGGGGGTGGGCTTTGAATCTTCTTGATTTTATTTTTTAACTATTACTTTTACTTACACTAGTGCTCCAGAGTCTCTGTCTGTCTCTCTCTCTCAAACTACTTCTTTTTCTTTCTTCTCTCTCTCTTCTAATCTTCTGAGATCTCCAGGCTCTGTGCTCTGTCAGCCGCCGCCCAGGAGTAGCAGGCGCGCGCAGGCAGGAAGCTGGCCGGGGTCCAGCCGTACGACAGGTGGAGGCGGAGCCTGAAGGCAGCGTGCATGCCATGTGATCATCAGCGTCATCCCTGCCTGGCTGCCCTGTGTGTGTCTGTGAGTTACTTGTGCCGCCGTACCTGCCCCCCTGCGCTGCCCGCCCTGCAGCCTCCATCACCTCTCTGTGTGCCGCACTGCCCGCGCCGCTATTGCAGGCAGCGGCACGCCCGGGCCGTTCTCTGGCAGACACTCTGGGGGGGGTTTGAACCCCCCTATCCCCCCCCTTATCTACGCTCCTGCGCAGTTACTCATTGTGAGTTGTGGACACCGACAGGAGAGATCGCTTATCCAGGTTTTATCCTTTTCAGTTACCTTATAATATTAATCGTTACCATTATTACAGAGAGACTTTAATGTGTGAGTATATGGATGCAAGTGCCTATTTGCTAAATACACTGGGAAATATTCCGGGTGGGTGATATAGATAGTGATTAATATTATTTTTAGGTAACAATTACAATGATTACATACCCTAGGCTTGTGTCTTTGCAAAGTAGTTACTGTTGTCTTCAGTGCAAGTAGCGCCTGGCTGCGTAGATCTAATGTATATAGTGATGGATGGCATGGAGTCGCTACATGATGGGACACTGGCAATTGGCCAGATGTCCACATGCGGTGACTATAATGCCTCTCTAATGATTCGTCCTGTGATATACAGAAACACACAGGGTGGGAGGCGGAGTAAAAAATTTGCATGTCGCGATACTGACCCGCCCCGAGCGCCGGGTTCATGATGCACTACGCCACGAGGGTAACGCAGGCGCAGTAAGCAGAGTGACACGCCGAGATGGAGCGATGCTCCATCTTTGATATAGCGCGGCGAGAGCACAAGGTAACTGAAGCTTATGGATTCCTGTGATCTGCGGTTTACTTACAGGTGTGAATTGTGATTGAGCGAGCCATGGATGTTTTAACTACTATCACTATTGGGTGAAGCACGATTGCACTTTACATGAAGCACTAAGAAATCGAAATAATCACGGATATGTGATGCACTTTACCTGAGAGCGTCAGAAGGCTGTTACACCATGAATTGTCACATGAGAATGAAGTTTTTATATGCACCAGTGTGTAACTAATCAGGAAATTAGCACTGATTACTTCCTGCAATGTCTCTATATATGCACAGTCACTTTATTGTATGTTTCACTTGGCTTGATAATGGCTCTGTGAGAGAGCTGAAACGTTGTCTGTATCAACATGTGTTGAATAAATATCACATTTTTTCACTTTTTTATCCAAGGAGTGCTGCGTTATATTTATTTGGATTGTGTTTGGACCCCAGGACCAAGGGGACAACGCTGGCACCTTAACTGCTTGAAGATAGGAGTGCTGCCCTGTGATTTTCTGGATATATATATATATATATATATATAAATACCGGAAAAACGAGCGGCACTCCGTAGGATATAGAAAAGTGAACCTTTAATCACCCAGAGGTGCAACGTTTCGGCTCTGCTCTTGAGCCTTTTTCAAGCCGGTATTTATACATTGGGGTAAGAAGCCTATTCCCCTTGGGACGTGCACCCTACTTTCTACAGTCATTTTCACCAGTGCCGCCATTTTTCTCGTACTATATATATATATATATATACAGTACAGACCAAATGTTTGGACACACCTTCTCATTCAAAGAGTTTTCTTTATTTTCATGACTATGAAGGCATCAAAACTATGAATTAACACATGTGGAATTATATACATAACAAACAAGTGTGAAACAACTGAAAATATGTCATATTCTAGGTTCTTCAAAGTAGCCACTTTTGCTTTGATTACTGCTTTGCACACTCTTGGCATTCTCTTGATGAGCTTCAAGAGGTAGTCCCCTGAAATGGTTTTCACTTCACAGGTGTGCCCTGTCAAGTTTAATAAGTGGGATTTCTTGCCTTATAAATGGGGTTGGGACCATCAGTGGCGTTGAGGAGAAGTCAGCTGGATACACAGCTGATAGTCCTACTGAATAGACTGTTAGAATTTGTATTATGGCAAGAAAAAAGCAGCTAAGTAAAGAAAAACTAGTGGCCATCATTACTTTAGGAAATGAAGGTCAGTCAGTCAGCCGAAAAATTGGGAAAACTTTGAAAGTAAGGGCTATTTGACCATGAAGGAGAGTGATGGGGTGCTGCGCCAGATGACCTGGGCTCCACAGTCACCGGACCTGAACCCAATCGAGATGGTTTGGGGTGAGCTGGACCGCAGAGTGAAGGCAAAAGGGCCAACAAGTGCTAAGCATCTCTGGGAACTCCTTCAAGACTGTTGGAAGACCATTTCAGGGGACTACCTCTTGAAGCTCATCAAGAGAATGCCAAGAGTGTGCAAAGCAGTAATCAAAGCAAAAGGTGGCTACTTTGAAGAACCTAGAATATGACATATTTTCAGTTGTTTCACACTTGTTTGTTATGTATATAATTCCACATGTGTTAATTCATAGTTTTGATGCCTTCATAGTCATGAAAATAAAGAAAACTCTTTGAATGAGAAGGTGTGTCCAAACTTTTGGTCTGTACTGTATATATATATCTGATCTGTTCACATGTATAACTGCTTGAGAAAGGCTCTAGTGTTGAGCTGAAACATTGCGTATCCACATGGGTGAATAAAAGCATTCTTTTATTTTTTACTGATTTTGGAGTGCTGCCTTTTTGCTACTTTGTGTACTGGGCAATAATCTAGTCCCATCGGGCGTGCACCCTTTTTTGTTCAAGTTGGATGTAGTGCTGCCAGATTTTTGCTTGAGATAAATAGATAGGTAGACAATAAATATTAGATAGATAGATAGAACGATAGATAGATAGATACAGTGTCGGACTGGGGTACCTAGGGCCCACCAGTAAAATGTATTTTGAGGGCCCACCGTACAGATACATTAAAATATAAAAAGTTTTTTATATAAACATATGCTGGTTGAGGTGCTGTACATTGAATATATGTATGTAGTGAAGTAAATCTAATGTGTTATGTGTAACTAGTGCAGAGGGTGGGAGACTAGGATGATTTCCCTGTACCTCTGTGGGCCAGTCCAAGCCTAGATAGATAGATAGATAGATAGATAGATAGATAGATAGATAGATAGATAGATAGATATGAAATTGATAGAATTGTATCCTTGTTGTTTGTTTCAGTTTCTCAGTCTCATGTTTTTCATTAACCAAAAAAACCTTGTGGACGTATATAAAATGTGAGTTGTCAGGATCACAGGAGCTGCTCTGCCAGGTGGCCAGAGAATTTCCAACCTCCAAGTTGTTGTTCACATTTTATCCCTTTAGGCTAGATGAGGGAGAGGAGCCGAGCGTGTTTTTTGTCAGCTCCAACAGTGGATGAAATAAACATGGGCAAAGGAAAGACGTCTTTGTGTCCAATAGTTGCTCTGGAGGATACATTAAAGGGAATGGAAAATAACTGAAAATATTTGATTCAGGGTGATGCCTCAGGAGAAAGAACCAGATTTTTTGTGGCTTTTCACAAAATCGTACAATATCGGAGACACATGGTAGTGCACGTTACTGACCCATGGAATGACCCTTACAAAGAAAGTACACAGAGTCTTCAAAGTTCTGACCTCATCATTGAAAACTTGTAGATGTTCTCTTTTTTCCCTTGAAGCATACCAAGGCATACTGACTGTCCTCCAGGATAGTGATGTCACACTTCTGTGTGGGAGGGAAACACCACACAGAGCATAAGAGTGAAACAGGGAATCAGGCCTCAAAACTAGGGAAGGAAGATGGACACCTCCTAGTGAAAACCCTAACCAAAATCCTGACTGACTACCAGTATGAACAGACCCCAAAGTTAGGTGAGTTCATACGCAGGAATACCTAGAGTCCTATCTAGCCCCATAGGACCCTGGTACTAATGGAAGGGACGAGACTACCTGTTCCTCCAAAAGGAAGGACGAACAGCAGTCTACTTCAGGCCTAATACAAACAATAGGAAAATGCAACACACAGAAACCAAAACAAAATACAAAAGGGAAAGGAAAGACTTTACAAAGAGACTATGGAAGCACCAGGAACTCAGCCGAGATCCAACCACAAACGATCCACACGCACAGAAGCTATAAACCGCACAGCATAGTAGGAGAAGCAACTATAAATAAGGAAGGTTAAATGACCACATAAGCAACACCTGGAGGCAAGGGGTGTGGCCATTACCAGAAACAACACAGACACCTATTGATCCACAAGGAAAACCTGTCAGATCAAACCACTTGTTGCCAGTCTCACAGATCTCCTGCCACTCACTGTTGCCGGGACATCCGTATGTCTCGGTACATCCGTGACAGGTGACCTGCTGTAATGGTAGATTAAGACAACAGAACTCTATTTAGAGGCAGATTAATAGTTTTATTCGTAAGGCAACTTTCACAACAAATTGGCATTTCGGTCAAGACATGACCTTTTTCAAACACTAGTTGCCAGAAGGACAGATGACACAAAGAAAGTCTATGGGAATGGCAGGCTGAAGAATGGTGTATACACACCTCGGTGTAAGCTGTGAGGTGTGTATACACCATTCTATCTTCAGCCTGCCATTCCCATAGACTTTCTTCATGTCATCTGTCCTTCTGGCAACTAGTGTTTGAAAAAAGTCATGTTTTGACCGAAACGTCACTTTGTTGTGAAAGTTGCCTTACGAGTAAAACTATTAATCTGCATCTAAATAGAGTGCTGTTGTCTCAATCTTCCATTAGATTTAGGCTGGGAGGCCACAACAATACGCACCTATACACAGGCAGACAAGAGTGCCATGCCTTTTCTATATATTGAGGTGACCTGCTGTATGCGGTCCTTCTCTCCATGATGTCTCACATTGACAGCTGGAATTCTCCAACACAACTTTAAATAATGAGCCTAACGAGCTCTAATGAGACGATAGTTCTCACACTACGATTTGCATGTAGTATTTTGCACAGAATTTAGCAGTTTTCTATCTCATTCACACCTTCCTTTGTTGTCCTTTAAGTCATTTGGTGGTGTTGTATAAATTAGCCTCTTCATCTGCTGCTCAAATATGTTTCCTTTTCTTCTTTATACACATTCCCCTGCAGATTCATATAAAGCTTTGCCTATACAGTAAAATCCAAATTCTTTACATGCAATGGTCCCTCGGGAAGTACTGTGGGGCGGCTCTCCTATGAAGTGTTGAGCTTCTGGGGCCCAAACAACTTTTCCTTGCTGATATTTGGGAAGCCGTTCATAGATGGTGATAGGCTGGAGCCTGCTGGAGGCTACCAGGCCTATCATAGATGTATTGTTATGGATGCCTACAGGTGGAAATGCTCCATATAAATATATAGGATGAGTCAAAAGTTTCAGGACACCCTTTTATTTCAAAAAAGAAATGGAAAATGAAATATCTGAATACCCCAGAAAGTAATGGGTGAAGAGCTGCCATATTGGATCAAGGGCAAATTTTTCCAATGGGAAAGAGGTCATGGAGTATATCACAGAAGACCAGAATTTTCTTAGAAATCGATTGCTGCAGATTTGCAATACTTCTTGTGGTTCAAAAGTTATTGACACAAAAAGTTCAAAACTTCAAAGTTCTGTGTTCAGCACCATGGACAACACATTGAACATGTCAAATAGCTGTGCAACACAGGGAATGTTCCCAGTTGTTGTTGCAAATTTCTGTTTTGATAACTTTTGAACCACAAGAGCATTGTGGCAATAGATTTCTGAGAAAAATCTGATCTTTGGTATGTTACATGACCCCTTTCCCATTGGAAAAATGTGCTCTCAATCCAAGAAGGCGGCTTTTGAGATGGCAACCATTTTCCGGATATAGCCTAAAAGATAAGCCCCTTCACCTTTGTGAGGGGGTAGTCATATATTTCATTTTCCCTTTCGTTTCTAAAATAAAAGAATGTCCTGAGACTTTTGACTCACCCTGTACTTGATTTCCTATACATTAATGTATTAGTGAAGTGTATGGCAAAAGTAATCTAAACAGTGTATGTTCAGGTCCCCTAGGGGGCTTAAAAAAGGAAAAAATAAATAAAAAAATTCAAGTTACCCCTCCCTTTCCCTATATAAAAAGTAAACAATAACAAAAAATAAAGATTATTTGCAGTGCCACATCCCAAAATGCCTAAACTATCAAAATAGAAAGTTGTGTCCTGTACAGTGAATGCCATAAGAGGAAAACAAAAAATCCAAAAGGCCGTTTCACCATTTTTCATCACTGCACCAAAGATTCAATAAAAAGTGATCAAAAAGTCATACCACCCCACAATGGTATCACTGAAAACCCCCAGATTACCCTGCAAAAAAAATAAAAAATTGACATTGTTGTAGACGTACAGTAAATATAAGAAAAAGTTATGGATGGAAGCCAGAATATGGATGAAAAAAAAAAAATTCTCCAATTTTTTATATTTTTTTTGCATTAAATCATAAGAAAAACTTAAAAAATGTGGTATTGCTTTAATCATACTGACCTGCAGAAATACGATATAGGGAATGCTGTAAAAACAAACTCATAAAACGAAGGCAGAATAGCTTTTTTTTTTTTTTTCACTTTCATCTCATTTGGGATTTTTTTTCAGTTTTCCATTACATCGTATGCAATATTAAATGGTGCCATTATAAAGTTATGGATCCGGGAAGGCAGGGAGTGAAAAACAAAACCGAAAATGGAAAATTGCTGACTCATTAAGAGGTTAAAGAGGTTTTCCGGTTTGCGTCAACATCCTTTTCAAACAATCATTTATGAAGGTAGCAACAATTTTATATGGTATTACTTTTCCCTCCATTGCTCCTGTCTCTCATTCTGGGCTGTGGCCACATGACCATGTCCATGCAGCTCTTTATTATTTCCTGTGACGGTATGTCAGTTCACTTGGCAGTGTCTATGTAACTAACTTGGTGGGAGGGGCTATAGACTAGCTGGGCATTGTTAGGGGCGGGGCTGGAGCTGCGGCAGAGGAAAGTGAAGTGCATCATGGGTTTGGTTGGATACAGGAACAGGAAGTTCTACATACAGGATGGAAACAGACCAGAGGGATTGATCTACATGGTGAAAACAAGACAGGAGAGTATAAAATGAAAAAAATAGAAGCATGGGGAAGATGTACATGTGGTAAGCAACTACATGATCGGATGTGTTAAATACCATAATAACCCCTTTAAAGTGAAAAAATTCGGACTAAAGGAGAAGCTTAAAAATCATTTATTGACTTAAATGACAGCTGTATAAGAAATGCATAATTTAAAGGGTACCTACCATTTACCATAAAACCTCTGAAATCTCATAATCAGAAGAAGGAAAATTTGATCCACAGGGGCTTGGATCAGCAGGGATTGCTGTAATAAACAGGCAGAAACTTCTATCTGAGTGCTGTGCCCCTTCGGCTATGATTGGCTCTACTTTTCTCTCCTAGGAGATGCAAGTAGGGCTTATAGACGTCTATGAGTATGTACAAAGCTAACCCTACTTCTGCCAAGAGAGCCAAGCGCAGCCAATGGGGTTAAGTACTCACGTTAGATGTTCTGCCCCATTGTTTCAGAGATCAATGGAGTCTTAGTGCCCGGTCTCCCACCAATCAAAACATCTGTCATGTCACAGCAAACGTATGGCTTTGAGTATGGGGTTAAATTGAAGAACCAAAGTATAGAATGAGTGTACGGTTGGCACCACACAGCTTAGCCAACTCACGGACACATAGCAAATGACCACTGGCCGACGGACCATTTGGCATCTACTGATGCTTTCTCAAGCATCAGTGGATGTGAAACGGACCATCAGCCGGTGATCATTTGCTATACTTCCTGATGACCTTTGCACTTTGTTTTTCCAATAAAAGAATATACTGAAGACTGGTGAGTGCCTTTCTTCTTTATGTGAACTAGACAAATTGACGAACCCAAACATAGAAACCCAAGAAGCTAAGGGGACAGCATGGGGATTTAGTATACTTTTTTAACTAAAAAAGAATGCAAGATGGTCTCCTAGTGAACCCAGACTTTTACACAATAATGGATCCCAAAGGTCTAGAAGAAGACAACCCCATTTGGAGATGACTTTGCAGAACATCACTTGTCCCTGGGGTCTGTCTCTGTAAGATCTTATTGTGTGCCCTGTGTGTACACTGATGTCACAACGCACCCCTTTCCGATAAAGCATGGAAGCAGGGGCGTAGCTATAGGGGGTGCAGAGGTAGCAGTCGCTACAGGGCCCAGGAGCCTGAGGGGCCCAAAGACCCTTGTGCCACATAAGAAGACACTGGTATTATAGAAAGTGCATGCTGGTCAAGTTACACCTCTGTCTAGAGGGAAGGGGTTAGGTCAAGAATTTGGCATGGGGGTGCCATTTAAATTTTTGCCTCAGGCAGCATGAAGGCTATGTGCTCCCCTGCCCCATGGTCACAAAGCACTGAGGGAAGGGGGGCCCAAATTGAACTTTTGTACCAGGACCCATCAGCTTTTAGCTAAGTCTCTGCATTGAGTTATTCCCATGTACTAAATTATTTAAATGTTGTTACTGAATTTGACTCTAACACCACAAAAGCAAATCTAAAATATAAAGGCCTTGGTATGAAGCGTCGGGGATCAGTATATGTTACAGAATGAGAAATAATTCATGGTTGAGTTTTGTGAGGACAGATGTGCTAAGTGACATTTCCTCGCTCATAGCTGGCACCATAAACATAATTACATATTTTCTCCCTATAAATGCAATGCTCTGCCAATTAAAGAAAAATATAAAAAATAAAACATCTAAAATAAAGGAGCTTCAATGTCACTGTGCAAAGATGTGTCAGAACCCAGGGACATGCAGCCATAATTCTACATGAGGCGAACGGTCTATTAATTCTCAGACGGCATGGGCACGTCTTCCCGAAGCTCCATGAATGCCATTTTGGTCTTTATCCAAGCCTTTTGTAAATGAATAAAAAATGTTTCTCTGGGATGTGATCAGCAGCAATGCCAGAATTCAGACAAATTGAAAACACCTACTGATTATTTTACATAATTACAGAGATGGGAGAATTTTTCTTCAATATGTCCGTACATAAACCTAATCAGCTGGCTCAGCAGCGAGCGAGGAGCGGCGTAAGATACTGCATTTAACATCTCATCACTGAGCTATTTCAGCCTCCTGTCATGATGATGTTACTTCAAATACATGTTCCCTTCTACAGTTCGGACCCTGCTTAATGGTTAGAAAAGTAACATTTTACAGATTTCTTTATCCCTAATTTATCCAGGGCAAGCAAGGATGTTGCATTGCTAGTGCAGTACCCCAGACCTGGGGTTTATGTATTGTTATATATTAAATTTTTGGGCAGTATGTACCAGCTAGAAGAGGCATGGAAGGCTAACCACCCTGTTCCCCACCTCTTGGTAGGAGTAGGTTGGTCCAGGAACTTTATGACAGGTCTTTATGACAGTTCCCAGCATGTGGGCGCACTGATCTAACACATAGAGGTCACTGTCATAAAGACCTGTCATAAAGTTCCGTCTCATAAACTTTTATGAAATGGCGTCCATGTCCCTGGCCCTTTAAGAGACCGAGACCCCCACCCTGATAGGCTCCTCCCCTCCAGGCTTGGTTGCATGAAGAAAAGGTCCAGCAGTAGTACACGTGACATTATGCTTTGTGCCGCCCCCTCGTCATACAACCAATGTCTGACACCCGATGTCTAACACCTGATCCCTGACGACTGACTGCTGATGGAGTTTTGGCTGATGGCTGACACCTGACGGCTGAAGCCTGGCGGCTGACGGATGACACCCGATGTCTGATGCCTGACGGCTTGCGGAGTTTTGGCAGAGGGCTGACACCTGATGTCTGACCCCTGACGGCTGAGAGCTGACACCTGACGGCTGATGGAGTTTTGGCTGAGGGCTGATGGAGGAGGTATTTTTTGACTGATGTCTGAGGGATGAGGGAGTTTTAAGTTAGGGGGCAGGGATTTTTGGCTGACATCTGAAGGAGGAGGGAGTTTTGCCTGAGGGAGGAGAGAGTTTTGGCTGACGTATGAGGTAGGAGGCTGTTTGGGCTGACGGAGAGGAAGTTTAGCCTGACGAAGGAGGGAGTTTAGTCTGAGGGAGGAGGACTGATGGAGTTTTGCCTGACGGAGGAGGGAGTTGTGGATGATGTCTGAGGATGTCCTAATATGTATGCCATATGTGTGGATTTTCTCCGGTTTTCTTGCACACTCCAAAGACATACTGATAGGGAACTTAGATTGTGAGCCCCATTGGGGACAGTGTGATACTAATGTCTGTAAAGTGCTTCAAAATATAGTAGTGCTATATAAGTGAGTATAATAATAATAGATAGATTGAAAAACCATAGATAGATAATGGCCATCTAACCAAAAAAGAAAATTAGAATATGTTTGCTAGTTATTAATAAAGTCATGTGATTACAGCAGCCTCTACACTGAACTTTGGAAAAATTCTGTTTAGATTTGGAGGTAAAAACCTCAAGAGGTGGCCTACATGAGGATGTAAGAGCTGAGTGAAGATTGTGTTTTCCACTGTCCACACACTACTTGAATGATGGACTCTTCTCTCTGATATTCATATGCACTGAAAGGGTTTATGGACAGGGTTTGTCTTCATGAGACAACTTCTTTAGTGGAGTCTCCACATCTGTAAAATATTAAAGTGTTTTTTTAGTCATTATTTTTTTTATCAAGTGCCTTTAGCCTGCCCCCTGAAGCAGAAGATTCATTCTTACCTGCTCCACACTGATGCGGTCCTGTTTGCTGTCTCCATCTTCCGGTCCCAGTGCTGTTTACATTCAGCTGGCCATAGGCATGGTCACATGCACCGCTCCAGCCAATGACTGGCTTCAATGGTGATATGCTGCTTGTGAGCGCATCACTGCTGAAGCCAGTCATTGGCAGGAGCCATGCATGTGATCATGCCTATGGCCATCTTAATCTAAACAACGTGGGTCCGGAAGATGGGGATAACTGAGGCAGCACGGGGAACCCAACTAGCTTGGAGCAGGTACAGTACTGTAGGTATGAGTCTTCTGTTTCAGGGGGCAGTATAAAACTGAGTCTGCTTGTATAGAACCTACCATTAGCCATCTGGCTCCAGGAGAAGTATATGGTGGGTTCAGCATGCATGTTGGTACTTGCATCCCTGGATCCGATGAAAGCTGTAATGGCACCGGACGGGGTTACAAGCAAAGTGTACTTGGCTTGCATGCTGACCTGCATTCCCTGGATTTTATGTGGCTGTCATGGCCCATGAACAGGTAGGAACAAGAGTTAGGGACCACTCATGAGACGACCTTGACGCGGTGAGTGGCTTACTATGCTTTGGCCAAAATATAAACCAATGTCTCATCCAGCATGGAGGGCAGAGTGCTGGATGTAGTGTGCGATCACATTTGCATTTTCCGTTTGTATATGTATTTCGCCATAGTGATCTGCACCTACAGGCAGGTTGTGCTGACCCAACCCCTTATTTTTTTCTTTGTAAAAAATAATTATTACTGTAAACCCCTTCTAGAAACCAAAATATCAACTTAGAAAAAAACTTACTGATTATGGTAGTTGCTAAGGTTTTCATGCCGTTACTGTAACCATATAATTGGTTTCTGGGTCATATGTCAGAGCAATACATCATCTCTGCAACTGTGTGAGCCACGAGCGACGGAAAATCACGGGAACCATGACTTCATCGTAGGGCATTTACCAC
Organism: Bufo bufo; assembly: GCF_905171765.1. Classification (NCBI taxonomy): domain Eukaryota; kingdom Metazoa; phylum Chordata; class Amphibia; order Anura; family Bufonidae; genus Bufo; species Bufo bufo. Next base: position 34,120,599 of record NC_053394.1, on the reverse strand, counting down.
TCAATTTTTACAGATTTCGAACCTTGCCATCATCTCATGTCAACAAGGTAAAGCTATGATGAATGACGTTCTGTGCTGAGCTTTGATTTTTCAAAGTATGGAAATGGGTATTGAAACAAAAAATGAACGATTGCCACAGAAAAAGAACTTTGTGGAAATGTCAGAAAAATGTATGGCTTCTTACAGACGGTTTGTTATATGAAGAACTGAGAAAAAGCAAGTAGAAAGGATCAGGTGTTCAGTATTGTTCATTAATAGTAAATACAGTATGAAGTGTCTACTGATCTGACTGCCGGGAGCTCAACAAGAAGCATTGCCTGAAGTTAATGGGCCCAAGGGGCCCCGCTGGCGTAGCCCATTATCAATGATGGGAGTGTTAGCTTTTAATAAAGTGTTATATTACCCATACCACATGTTAGGCTGGGTTCACATTAAAGGGGTTCTGCACTTTCATTTAACTGATGATCTATCCTCTGGATAGATCATCAGCTTCTGATCGGCCGGGGTCCGACACCCGGGACCTCTGCCGATCAGCTGTTTGAGAAGGCAGCGGTGCTCCAGCAGCGCCGCGGCCTTCTCACTGTTTACCACCGGGCCGCCGGCCCACTGACGTCACGACTAGTATCAACTAGCGTGGGCGGGGCTAAGCACTGTTCACTTGAATGGAACTTGGCTGCGCCCACGCTGGTTATTTTATTCCATTTAACCTCGGTCACTAAGCGGCCTTAGGCTGGGCCGCTGCTTTTTTACAGCGGCCCAGTCTAAGCGCTGCACAGGTCCCCCGTGCAGCGGGGAGCGGGGGCCCGGCTCACACATGAGAGGCGCAGCCCTACTCTAACAGCCCGGTCCGGCTGGAGTGTCGATCCGGGCTGTTTAACACTTTACATAGCGCCCCCGACATGTAAAGTGCTGACAGAGGTAGCGGACTCTCTCTGTCTCCCATCGGAACGCCGCAAATGCGATTGTGAGGTGCCGATGTGTGTGAAGGCTGGCTGGGGTCTCGTGTAGGCCCCAGACCTGCCTTGAGTAATTTCCTCTCTGGCGCAGCCTGCTGGTCAATGTCAGAATAGCACTATAGGGATAATGCATTGCATTTTAAAATCAATCAGAATGTTGTCTGTTATAGTCCCTATTAAGTGGTAAAAACAAATGCATTTATTCAATTAAAAAAATCCCATTAAAAAAAGTACGCTTTTTTTCCATTGAAAATACACTCTTCAATGAAAAAAATAGCAAAAAAAATCTCCCCCCATATGTTTGGTATTGAACGCCGTAAAAAAAATATAAAAAAAATGACAGAATTGCTAATTTTTTCTTAGTTGCCACTGAAAAAAACTATAAAATATCAAACGATCAAGCGCCATTTACTCCAAAATGACACCAATGAAAAATAGAAAGTCGTCCCGCAAAAATCAAGCCCTCACACAACTCCAAAATAAAAAAAGTTATAAGTCTTGAGAAACGGCAATGCAAAAACATTTTTTTCTTTAAAAAAAAGGAGTTTTATTGCAAAAAATCCGTAAAACGGAAAAAAAACTATATGTATTTGGTATCACTGTAATCGTAGTGACCCATAGAATAAAGCTATTATGTTATTTATACTGATTGCTGATTACTGCAGTGGCAGTATTGCTGTTTTCCCCATCTCCCTCCCAGAAAGAGTTAATAAAAGCTAATCAGAAAGTTATGTATACCCCAAAATTGCGCCATTAAAAACTACAACTTGTCCCACAAAAAACAAGCCCTCAAAAAGCTGTATAGACGGAAAAATAAAAAAGTTATAGCTCTAAGAACGCAACGATGAAAAAAGGAAGAAAAATGCTTGGTCAGTAAGCCTAAGGGGTTTGGGGGGTGTTAAAGGATATGTTGTAACAAAAAAAAAATCACATTTTATATAATTTAAAAATTAATTCTATTAAATATAATAATTATTTAATAAAATAAAAATAATTAAAAAAAATAACAAAAAAAACCCACACACCCAGCATATCACGCTTTTGTATACTGCAGAGTCCGGTCCAAAAACGTATACTTTATCTCTTACCTTTTTTTTTACAATGGAACTCTATGGTGAATGGATGCCACTGTGTGGCATCAGTCTGAAGCATCCGTTAACGTACATGTTTTTTGTATACGTTAAACTGATGGCAAAAACGTGATGTGAACCCAGTCTTACCAATTTTTGTATTCATTACAGAGCAAAATTAGCCCGGTGACCAAATGTGGTCCAGCAGGACCCGTTAAAGAGAATGTCAGCTTCAAAACACCCCCCAAACTCGAGTAAACAGTGTAAAGTTTTAGTGACGCTTATCAAATTTTTATTTTCATTGCTCTGACAATCCAACAGTTAAATGCATTGAGAGGACTCCTCCTTGAGTCCTCTCCATTATGTGCATGAGCCCGGGAGTCTTCTCAATGCATTTTCTGCAAGTGAGCATGAAGATAAAAATTACATAACCGGACTCTGAGTCACTTACACTAAACATCGCTTACTCTAGTTTGGGGGGTGTTTCGGAGCTGACCAATTCCCTTTAACCGCCTCACGTCCGCCCATAGACTATAAACGTCCTATGGGTGGACGTCTATTTCTGACAGCACGTTTTAAAACGTCCTGTCAGAAATAGCAGCTGCACGCTAATCGTGCAGCTGCTGATCGGGTTGCCCGCTGTCAGTGACAGCAGGGCAACCCTAAGACAAGGCAGGGACAGTTCCCAGGTGTCCCTGCCTTCACGATCGCTGCAGACACATCGCTGCCTTCACGATCGCTGCAGACACAGAGCGCTGTGACCGGAGAGTGCAGGGGCTGTGTGAGGTCTCTCAGAGACCTCGATCAGCCCTGCACTGAGGCTGTACAGCGCAGGATTGCTGCTGTACAGCCTCTATAGGGGTGCATTTGTCCTGTAACTGGGGCTACTATCTCAGCCCCAGTTACAGGAGAAATCAACTGTGAAAAAAAAAAGAAAAAGTGAAGCAAATGTCCCCCAGAGGTCTTGTATGACCTTATGGGGGACGAAAAGTGTAAAAAAAAATAAAAAAAATAAAGGGTTGAAAAAATAAAATAAAATAAAGTTTCACATGTAAAAAAAAAAAAAGTCCCCAAGTTAGGAATAAAAAAAAAAAAAATTAAAATAGAAAAAATAAAGTAAAATAGACATATTTAGTATTGCCGCGTCCGTAAAAACCAGCTCTATAAAAATATCACATGACCTAACCCCTCGGATGAACACAGTAAAAAATAAATTAAAAAAACTGTGTCAAAACAAGCAATTTTTGTCACCTTGCATCACAAAAGGTGCAACACCAAGTGATCAAAAACGCGTATGTCCCACAAAATGGTACCAATAAAACCGTCACCTCATCCCGCAAAAAATGAGCCCCTACATAAGAAAATCTCTCAAAAAATAAAAATAATTTTTTGGTTTCAAAAATGCTATTATTGTGTAAAACTTTAATAAATGAGAAAAAGTATACATATTAGGTATCGCCACGTCCGTAACAATCTGCTCTATAAAAATGTCACTTGACTGAACCCCTAAGGTGAACGCTGTAAAAATAAATAAATAGAAACTGTGCTAAAACAACCAATTTTTTGGTCACCTTGCCCCATAAAGTGTTATATTGAATGATCAAAAAATCATATGTACCCAAAAATAGTACTAATAAAACTGGCACCTTATCCCCTAGTTTCCAAAATGGGGTCACTTCTTGGGAGTTTCTACTGTAAGGGTGCATCAGGGGGCTTCAAATGGGACATGGCATCTAAAAACCATGTGGAGTTCCTTTCCTTCTGCGCCCTGCCGTGTGCCCATACAGCAGTTTACGACCACATGTGGGGTGTTTCTGTAAACCGCAGAATCTGGGTAATAAATATTGAGTTTTGTTTGGCTGTTAACCATCGATGTGTTAGAGAAAAAAATTTATTAAAATGGAAAATCTGCCAAAAAAGTGAAATTTAAAAATTTGATCTCCATTTTCCTTTAATTCTTGTGGAACGCCTAAAGGGTTAACAAAGTTTGTAAAATCGGTTTTGAATACCTTGAGGGGTGTAGTTTCTACAATGGGGTCATTTATGGGGGTATCCACTATGTAGGCCCCACAAAGTGACTTCAGACCTGAACTGGTCCTTATAAAGTGGGTTTTGGCAATTTTCTTAAAAATTTGAAGAATTGCTTCTAAATTTCTAAGCCTTCTAACGTCCTAAAAAAATAAAATGACATTTCCAAAATGATGCCAGCATAAAGTAGACATATGGGGAATGTTAAATAATAAATATTTTATGAGGTATCACTTTCTGTTTTAAAAGCAGAGAAATTGAAATTTAGAAAATTGCGATTTTTTTAACTTTTTGGGTAAATTTGGGATTTTTTCATAAATAAAGGTGAAATATTTTGACTCAAATTTATGACTATCATGAAGTACAATGTGTCACGAGAAAACAATCTCTGAATGACTTGGATAAATAAAGGCGTTCCAAAGTTATTACCACATAAAGTGAGATATGTCCGTTTTGCAAAATTTGGCCTGGTCAGGAAGGGGGCAAAGGGCCCAGATGGGAAGTGGTTAAAAGGGAATGTGTTGTGACCTATAATTTTCATTTTCTAATTGTAGATTTTTTTAAATCTATTTCCTGAGCATGATTATGGTCATCTTGCCTGAGCTGTTGTTAAAGGGCTTATCCAACATTATATCAGACCTGCGGTGGTGATCAGGCTTACTTGGTCCCCGCCAGTTCTCTATCATTCCGCAGCCATGTCTTCATCTCCCTGGTGCACTAATATCAACATCCTGTTGACAAGGGAGGTGGGAGGCACTTACGTGACTACTGCAGCCAATAGCTGGCCTCAGTGGTAATCTGCTCCCCTTGTGTCACATGACCATTTGTGGTGACGCAAGGGAAGATAATCACTACTGTGGCCAGCGATTGGCTGCAGCAGTCACGTGACCCTCCCCCGCCCCCCATCAACAGGATGTTGATATCAGTGCACCAGCAGTGGGGACGAAGAGAGATGAAGAGACCGAACTCAGCGGTGGGGACCAGATAAGTATGATCACCACCCCTGGTTAGCCAATCTGTGAGGTCTGATATAATATTGGATAGCCCCTTAGCCCCTTTTATAGAATTTTAAAGTAGCTTTACAGCAGCCACCATAGGCCATAACACAAAATCTAGAGAGGACCATGTCCGGGAAGGGTTTATAATATATCAAACACTTCTGCCTATACGGCTACTAACCACTCTTGTCCCAGACACTAAAACTTAACTTTTACTTCTTTATTAAAACAAGTGGTATACAACGTAGGCGCGCAGGCGAGGGTGCACTGACCCGCACTGCCTTTCCCAGATCCCTGCTATATTAGCTAAGGTATTGCACTGTGCCTAATTACTAATAACCCCCCACAATTGAGGCGCAAGTTGTGGAGCAAAGCCTGTTCACACTGAATGTTTGACACTAAGCGCACAGAGTTCAGTTTAGCACCGGTGAAGTACAGCAATTAAAACCTAAATTCTGCCCCCCAACATGTTTTGCCAGCTAATCTGGCTTCATCAGACTTGAATTGCGAACGCTGGTATGAGAAATTTTTTAGGCTACCTTGTCACTGACTGTGGAGATAGGAGCCAATCCAACCTAGGTATACAGGTGCCTACTTAGAGTGCCCTATAAAGATAAGGGTTATAGCTGTGACGGGCTCTCTCGTCACCCGCAAATGGGAGTTGCCTTATGATCCGCTGCGCAGTGGGCTTTGGCGCCAATGTAGCAGGTTATTCGTAGAAGTAGGTTTAATGTAGACCTCCTCACTGATGTGGCCACCAGATTCCATGGAGATTCTCAGATCAAGAAAGGTAAGTGTATGCTGAGGTGTCTCAGAGGTAAATTTCAAACCTACGTCGTTTTTGTTGAGACAAACTTGTGAAAAAGTGCTGTAGTGCCGTCCCACAAAATTAAAAGATCATCTATATACCGTCCCCAAAAAATAATTTTGCACAATACACCAAGCACATTATCAGTGAAAACTATAGTATCCTCCCACCACCCTAAAAATAAATTTGATAAATTCGGTGCACATTTACTACCCATGGCTGTGCCAATTAGCTGCAAATAAGTGCCCATTATATAAAAAATAATTGTGTGTAAGGAGGAAATGTAAAAGTGTAAGTACTAGCTCATTGTGAGCGTGAAATTGCGTGCCCTTGGTGAGTAAGAAAGAGGCTACAGCATTAATTCCCAAATCGTGTTTGATATTGGTATATAATGCCTCAATGTCTAGACTGGCAAGTTGGGTATGCTCTGTGACCTGAATCTCCTGTAATCTGGCAACCGCATCCTTGGTATGTCTGACATAGGACGGTAAGGAAGGAACAAAGGGCAAGATAAAATTGTCGACACATTCACTAATATTTTCCGTAAGGCTATTATTGCCCGTAATGATTGGTCTCCCTAGAATAGACCGTCTCTGCTTGTGGATCTTAGGGATAGCATATATGGTCGCTATAGTTGGTCGCAAGTTAAGAAGATATTTATATTCGTCCTTAGAAATGAGATTGTCCCTTTTGCCGCTAGTAGGATGACTCTGAGCTCCTCCAGATATTGCACTGTAGGATTGGAATCCAATTTTTTATATGTCCGTGTGTCCCTCAATAGGTCCATCACCATACCCTCATACATATGTCTACCCATGATAACAATATTACCACCTTTATCAGACGGTTTTAGCACTAATTCTGGATTTCCCATCAGTTCTCCCAGGGCCATGTTTTCATCTGGATCTAAGTTGCCATTAGTAGATGACCTTGATGTTTGAATGCTTTTTAAGTCCTTGGTCACAAGATTGACAAAGGTCTTAATATTCCCAAATTGGGAAAACTGGGGGGGGGGGGGGAAACTTAGAACGTGGTTTAAGCGTCAAAAAAGGGGGGTCAATACATTGCATATTAATTTGATTATTACAGTCCAGAGATTCCAGAATCTCTATGGCTGCTGTTTCTTTTTCTTTTAGGACTTGACAGTCTCTCTCCTGCTGCTTATGTATTTTATGTAAGGCTAATTTCCTAGCAAAAAGGTTAACTTCCTTAACCTAGCTAAAGCATTCAAAATTCGGTGTTGGAGTAAAGGAGAGACCTCTCCTAAGTACCGTATATACTCGAGTATAAGCCGACCCGAGTATAAGCCGAGCCCCTAATTTTACCCCAAAAAAATGGGAAAAATTATTGACTCGAGTATAAGACTAGGGTGGGAAATGCAGCTATAATGCAGAGTGTATGTGTATATAATGCACACACTCTACATTATATACACACATCTGCAAGAGGGTGACTCCCTGTATTTAATGCAGAGTGTGTGCATTATATACACACACACTCTGCATTAAATACAGGGAGCCATCCACAGATCTCCCCCCTAAACAGTGCCATCCACAGATCCCCCCTAAACAGTGCCATCCACAGATCCCCCCTCCCCTAAACAGTGCCATGATGGCACTGTTTAGGGGAGGGGGTATCTGTGGATGGCACTGTAGAGGGATCTGTGGATGGCACTGTAGAGGGATCTGTGGATGGCACTGCCATCCACAGATCCCCCTACAGTGCCATCCACAGATCCCCCTACAGTGCCATCCACAGATCCCCCTACAGTGCCATCCACAGATCTCCCTACAGTGCCATCCACAGATCCCCCTACAGTGCCATCCACAGATCCCCCTACAGTGCCATCCACAGATCCCCCTCCCCGACGCTCACAGCAGTATTCTTACTTTGTCTTTGCTCCGGTAATACAGGCAGTGCGGGGAGCGGCGCTCACTCACTGACGTCACGCGCCTTCTCCCACTAGGCGGCGCAGGCGCGTGACGTCAGTGATTGAGCGCCGCCCCCCGCACTGCCTGTATTACCGGAGCTAGACTAGACTCGAGTATAAGACGAGGAGGCTTTTTGAGCACAAAAATATGTGCCAAAAAACTCGTCTTATACTCGAGTATAAACGGTAGTTTGAAATGCCTATCCTCCAGATGGAAATCGGAGAGGTTGACGATCTGAAAGCTGTCTGTTCTAATCAGGTCCTGGCATTGTAGAGCCATTTGTCCCTGTCCCTCAGCGATACACCCTGAGCAAAAAAGAGGGTGGTGTAGCCGCAGGGTCCGTTTCTCCACTTCTTGATGGATTGACCCATCCTGAATTCTCAGTGACTGATTGAGAAGATGTTTGAGGTGCAGGAGCTTTTCTTTGGGGGAAGGGTGTCCAATATTTATTTTTACGTTTGGTACCTACCGTATTTTTCGCACTATAAGACACACCGGCCCATAAGACGCACCTAGGTTTTTGAGGAGGAAAATAAGAAGAAAAAAATATTTAACCAAAAGGTGTGCTTTTGGTGGGTTTGAACTAATGGCGGTCTGTGCATGACACTATTATGGGGGATCTGTGGATGATAAACTGTTATGGGGTGGGGGATTTGTGGATGGCACTGTTATGGGGGGGAGCTGTGGATGGTATTATGATGGGGGGGGTCTGTGGATGGCATTATGATGGTGGGGGGGATCTGTGGATGGCATTATGATGGTGGGGAGGATCTGTGGATGGCACTGTTATGGGGTAGTGGATCTGTGGATGATACTGCTATATGTGTCATCCACAGATCCCCCCATAACAGTCCCATCCACAGATCCCCCCATCATAATGCCATCCACAGACCCCCCCATCATAATGCCATCCACAGACCCCCCCCCATCATAATGCCATCCACAGACCCCCCCCCCATCATTATCCCATCCATAGATCCCTAAGGAGGGTCTGTAGTAGGCGGGGAGAGCGGCGGGGCAGTGCAGGCACTGTACTCTGGCCCGCCGCTCAGTATGTACTGTATTATACCTAGTGTTAATCATAATATCTAAACTGCGCTCCCCCTGCTCCCCATCTGTACCGTACTTACTGGTACATGTCACACTCCGTCTCCTGTAGTAAGCGCTAGCAGGCAGGCCGGGCTGCAGGCGGCGTAACTCACTGAGGTTACGTGCCTGCTCCGCCTACTTTATGAATGAAGGAGGCACGTGACCTCAGTGAGTTACGGCCGCCTGTAGCCCGGCCTGCCTGCTAGCTGCTAGCGCTTACTACAGGAGACGGAGTGTGACATGTACCGGTAAGTACGGTACAGATGGGGAGCAGGGGGAGCGCAGTTTAGATATTATGATTAACACTAGGTATAATACAGTACATACTGAGCGGCGGGCCAGAGTACAGTGCCTGCACTGCCCGCCGCTCTCCCCGCCTACTACAGCCCCTCCTCACTAATACATCGCAGACTGCGATGTAAATTGCTAGCATTCGCCCCATAAGACGCAGGGGCACTTTCCCCCCACTTTTGGGGGGGAAAAAGTGCGTCTTATGGGGTGAAAAATACAGTAATTGTTTATTAGGATACAGCCTAGATAAAGAGTCCTCTGGGCCTGAAATATCTGACTCTGAGATGTCAGTTTTGGATGTTTGTGTGTTGCCCTGATTTATTCTCTTTTTGTAGGGCTGGAAATTACTGTTTTTTACAGTGTAGATTTGCCCTGTATCAAAATCACGCCTATCCCTAAATTCCTTTCTTTTATCTCCGTCCGCAACCATCCCTTAATAAATTCTGCATCTTCCTGGTGTGAATTAGTGACTATATTTATTCTCATCCCTCTATATACCAATCCTTGTTGGACATATGTCTCCAAACTTGTGATTTGCCATAGGGACCTAATATGCTGCTTGTACGTTTTATTTAGTTCCTTGAGTTCTGTGTTAATATTGCACAGGTTAATCGGTAAATTCTCCTTATAAAAGACGTGCGCAGCCTCAGCAGTAAATGCACTAGGAGTCAGTTTGTAAGATAGAAAACCTGCCATTGGCGGGTGAGAAAAGACCTGCACTTAAATTTATGGGTCCTAAATGCATGGGCGAATAAGCCCTAATTACTAACACAAAATCTATAGAGGACCCTGTCCGGGAAGGGTTTATAATATATCAAACACTTCTGCCTATACGGTGTGCGGATTCGCTCTGGTAGGCAGATTAGCGGACGCAGTACAAAGGCAAAAACAAAGTCTTTGACTTAAACAGTGCAGTGTTTATTCACACATAAACAAAAATGACAGTTCGTCGTCTTGGTGTTCATTCACACCATGGCAAGTCCACAGAACAAAAACGCATTCACCTTGTCACCGGTTTTGGCAGTAGCAGTCCCCAAAAGGCTTTAGGGCCTGCTTCCCAGCATAGCGGCTCTCAGCCTGTTAGTACGGCACACATCATGCAGATCTCAAACCACAGAGACTCAACAGCTCCACTGTGAAATGGAGGATAATCCACACCCAGCTGAGATTGCTGGCTGGGTTTTATATCCCTAACCAAAACCCGGCCTGGAACGTGGGGAACAGCCACCCACCCTGCACTTTGGCTGCTCCCAGTAAGAGCCGGCCCGGATCGGCTTTACAGCCACACTAAAAAAACAATAGTGTCAGTCAGCACTAGCTTGTTAAATTACCGGCTCTTACCTCACCGAGGCCAGACACATATTTTCCGTCAATGACGGCCCCTTGCGCTTTCCTACAATGGCTACTAACCACACTGAATGTGGCTACTGTTCACACTGAATGTTTGACACTAATGACTAAGCGCACAGAGTTCAGTTTAGCACCGGTGAAGTACAGCAATTAAAACCTAAATTCTGCCCCCCAACATGTTTCGCCAGCTAATCTGGCTTCATCAGGGGTAGCCCAGGCGTAGTGGCTACAATACCCTGTTGCAGAGATGAAGACCTAGCGCAGGCGCAGTGCGCCACAGAAACATGGAGATCAAAAGACTAAGTGTAGGCGCAGCCGCAGTATCATCTTTTGTCGGCTCCACATTGCTAAGTTCCGGCGCAAGCGCAGTGAGGACTATCGGCGCATACAGAAGGTAAGTCCGGGCGCCGAAGCCCACTGCGCAGCGGGTCATAAGGCAACTCCCATTTACGGGTGATGAGAGAGCCCGTCACAGCTATAACCGTTATCCTTTTAGGGCACTCTAAGTAGGCACCTGTATACCTAGGTTGGATTGGCTCCTATCTCCACAGTCAGTGACAAGGTAGCCTATACATTTCTCATACCAGCGTTCGCCATTCATGTCTGCCCACTACCCCTGATGAAGCCAGATTAGCTGGCGAAACATGTTGGGGGGCAGAATTTAGGTTTTAATTGCTGTACTTCACCGGTGCTAAACTGAACTCTGTGCGCTTAGTGTCAAACATTCAGTGTGAACAGGCTTTGCTCCACAACTTGCGCCTCAATTGTGGGGGGTTATTAGTAATTAGGCACAGTGCAATACCTTAGCTAATATAGCAGGGATCTGTGAAAGGCAGTGCCGGTCATGCCCCCCCCCCCCCCCCGCTCCTACGTTGTATACCAGTCTTGCAGAGCACTATGTGGGGTATAGATAGTTTAAATCTTTCAGTTAGCTCACATGTGTTTACCTTTTTCACTTGTTTTAATAAAGAAGTAAAAGTTATGTTTTAGTGTATGGGACAAGAGTGGTTAGTAGCCGTATAGGGATTAGGCAGAAGTGCTTGACCATAGGCCATAGACACAACAGACTGGAGGGGACAAGCGTAACTTCTATGGGAGAGTTTTTTGGGCATGCTCTGTGACCTGTGCAGAGGTCATTGTGCAAGGAAGGAGTAGATAAGCTTTGTCAATCACCTATTATGGTGGATGTTGTGTTATCTACGGTATGTAGAGGTGACATTTATCATTGTCATCCATCTTGTGATGATAATGAGATGACTGCTGGAAAGTGATCCGCACAGACCAAGAAGTGTCGCTTATTATTAGACTTAGTTACAAGTGCAAAAACTGCAGAATTTCAGGTTTTAAAAAAGAATTATAGATAAGGAAAATGTAAAATAACATCATCAAAAATTATTTTAAATGGGGTAATGGCCTAAGGACACCAGACCTTCTCCCAGCCCCTCATAGGTGGGCTTGTCTCCATTTTCTTTATGGCATGAGGCCCATAATCAAAAAGGTTTAAGGGATTGTGCAGTTTAAAATAGAATTCCCTAATAGGGTCCATGAAAATGGATGCGGTTATAATCTAACATATGACTTGCAGCTGTTGGTTGTTGGTCGTAATATCTACATGCTTTCTACATAGCCTTAGATGGACCCTGAAGACTCTCAATTTATAGGAATTGTTCCGATCCACTCTCCATGTTCCACAGACGATCATATCTTAGGGCTGTCATGCAGTGATTTTTAATTTTTATTTTATGGCGTCCTTATCCGGGAGATTTCCCCCGAGATTACTGGTGTAATTATGTCATTTTTTTTCTTATAATTTCCATCCGCTGTAAATTGCTTATAGTGTAATGCATTAATGGGTTATGGATACATTGTATATTCTGATTATCAGTCAATCTGTTCCAATTAAGCGATGAATGATGTAACCCATTAATGGAACTTGGCATATTAACATATCAGATCTGCATAAACATGTTAGTTCAATTATCTTTATTGGGGCCCTTTCACTGCAAAAGTGTCAGGAGTACCAGATATTGACCTACTGTAGAGCAGGTTGGTCCGGTCAGCCCTGTCTAGCAGCATTCAGCAGCATAGTTGCCGACAGGGACTATCCTTTTCATAGACAGTCCTTAGGTAAGCCATGTCCAAAAGTGGGTCACAAAAGTGGGGGCATTCCTGGTGTAGGATTTACATGTACCAAATTTTACTAACGACCATGTTGGTAGGTATGAAAGAGCACCTGTCAGCAGGATCAATTCTATTAAATCAGGAATACTACCTGTCCTGGTAGTGTTGATCCTGTTGACTAAAATAATACCTGTCTTGTAAAAATTGGTTGCAGCATTTCTGAAAATAAATAAAAATAAGGGATTCAGTGCACCGGAAAGGAGTGGAGGTGCACCAACGAGCTAGGCCCTACCCCCTGAAGCACTCACTTGAATAAAGAATTAAAGTCTCCTTTCTCGGGAACGCTGCAACTGACAGGTCTCATTTTAATCTACAAGATCAACCCCATTAGGCAGGGTGCATTGGTTAATGGGGCTGATCCTGCTGACAGGTGGAGACCGGAGGTGAGGCATTTGCAAAAATGACTCGTCAAGTATATAAGAATTTAAGTGCTCCTGGATTCGCACTTCTGAATTCAGTTCTGACACTTTTATACTGCTGACAGGAGGCATGATTGCTACCATCATTGGAGCTTTAACCAGACGTCTGTGTCCGTGCTCAAATCCGTGAGATGGTGGTCAGTGATGCCTCCGTGAAGGATCCGTGTTTGATCCGTGTGTCTGTTTTTTTGCTGTCCGGGTGTCATCCGTGTTTCACTGACCCTGCACAACTGAAAAATAATTTTCAAAGTATCTCTTCCTAATGATCCTTGAAACACAGGTGGGATCCGTGTTGCATCCGTGGCTTTCACTGACCCATAGACTATAATGGGCGCGATGGATCCGTGAACACGGACAAAGTAGAGCATGCATCCGTGCTAAAACCACGTGCTAAAACAGGGATGTGCGAATACACACATTAAAATGAATGGGGACGTGTGCTGTCCGTGGAGAACACGTACGTGGAACAGTGATGTGTGAATAAGGCCTTAATGCAACATTTAGCAAGTCAACATTGCCACATTTGATCTAGCAAAACTGGGTTTTTTAACCGCGGATCTTCTCTGGCTCCCAGCATTTAGTTGCTGCATTTGGTGCATCCAGGGGATGCATGGAGGAGCAGTGTCTACCAGGTCTGTCCCATAGATGGGGAGCGCCTAACAGAGGATCTACCTTGGACATATGAACAGGATTGTCTTGGTAAAAACAACCCCTTTACAAAGGAATGGTCTTTATCTGGAATGGAAACCTGGCTGTTCTCCTGGTATAGGAACAGTTGACATGAATTCCAAGGCATGGGGCAGAACTATGAGCCGAAGTCCTTATTACTTATGATTGGCAACCGATCAGTCATCAGTTGGAACAGAAGTATTATTTTACTTTACCAAGTAAAGAATCCATTTTTATTCCTTTGTAGGACATATGTAGATGACTTTTCCCTTTTAAGTTTCTTTTTTAGCTTAGGTTGCCTAGCAAACCCTTGACTTCCTGCCCAGGTGACAACCATTTCATTACAGTTGTACTGTGGTTACTCTCGTGGTCACAGGAAATCTTATCTGCTATACAATACAGTGCCTCTCCCAGCTGCTCAGACTTGTCTTAGGACTTCTTGTTTAGGCAATTCAAACCCTTCAGAGTAAGAACACACAAGGAGTGACTGGAGTAAGAAGAAAAAAGGACATTGTCTTTAAAAGATGTTTACTGGGCGTAGAATATTTACGACATATCCTCAAGATAGGTCATCTATATCTGATTGGTTCGGATCCGAATCCCGGCACTCCTGCAGATCCAATTTGAAGAGCTTGCTGCTCTCTGGTGCGCGCTGCGGCCTCCTCCTCCTAGGCCAGTGACATCACATTCATTGGTCACATGGCCTATACGCAATTCCAGCTCAAGTGAATGGACTTGGGCTGCAATACCAGGCACAGCCACTATCCAATGTACAGCGCTGTGCTTGGTATGTACACTTGGTGTGAGAAAGCCACAGCCCTTACCTCCGTGCCGTGGTCTCTTCTTATTAAAAAGTTTTTTTTTTTATTATAGCTTTTTACTTCCTAAATATTAAAACTGACACAAAAATGAATTATTGTAATTGGTTCCCTATTTTGTGACAATCGTTTTCATATGTAACATGTATAGGTTTGAGTGAATATGAAAAATTTTTGGCAACGGTTTCCGTTAGAGACCAAATTTCTTATTTTTATTTATTTATTTATTTATTTTAACTTATATTTAAATTTATTTTTTCCACATAATATGTCCCCCAAGAGGTCATTAAAAGACCTTTTATAATTCATACTGTTTCCACTGTAACTGGGACATCCACAGGAGCCCCCGTTATAGGGGAAAACAGCCCCCTGTGGGGGCATTACACACAGGCACAGCTGATTAGGGTCTGCTTAGACCCTGCAGCTCTGCTCTTGCGCTGAGACACTCGGCAGTCACGTGACCAGCAGGACCAATAGAGGAAGAAGCTTGGCCGCTTCCTGCTCTCGCTACCTGCGCTGGTGCAGCATTCTCCTGCCAGCACTAGAGAAGGCAAGAGTGGTTAGAAACCTTCCCCTGCCTTCTCCTCAGGGTCCATGCTGTGTCTGACAGCCGGGACCCGACCTGCTCCTGCTAGACTGCAGGAGCTTTAATGCCAGTGCTGAACAGCGCCAGGATTAAAGGGCTGCCTGTCCGTTTATATACGTGCTCTGGGTATCTGCAGATAGGATGTACATAGTCAATGGGCAGTCGGGAATGGGTTGAAGGAGTTTCATGAGATCCAACCCCACTGATCTCTAGAAAGCAGCCATGTTTTTCTAATCCAGTACAACCCCTTTAAAGGGAACCTGTCATGTGGATATTTGATTATAATCATTAACTACTAAAAAGTACCTTAGATGTATTCACTTACTGGTGTGACAGATGGTTATCTCATAAAGATGCCGCATGCCGCATGCTGATGAGCTGATTTGAGTCCAGCGTGATGTCATTGAGTCCAGCGTATATTTAATTCAGAGCTATAGCCACTCCCCTGCCCACCTGCTGCTGGTTCATATGGAAAAAAACTGTCATTCAGCAGCAGGTGGGCGGGGAGAGTCAGGAGCTCATGAATATTCAGGACTCATCATTATCAGCTGAAGCTTTTCAATACAAGATGTTGGCAGATTGACTGGGTCAATTAAAGAAAGTGACCCAGCATTTTGCTAAGAGAATCAGTCACTTATTTATGTTGCCCTTAGTTAGGACACCATAAAACTGGTGACAGGTTCCCTTTAAGTCCACAATGTCGTCCTAGTTAATAGCCATTCATTAGGTGGTTCATAACGGCCTGTATAAATGTGTTTGGACAGTATAGTAAAACCCAATGCATCAGACGGGTCTCATGGATAAAGTTAATTGCGGTAAAGATTTTTCAATTTTTAATTTTTTTCCCCCCAGAACATATACGCCTCTTCCTTCAGTTTAGAGTTTCAGACAACTGTGCTTTTGGATTTACGGCTCCTGCAACCCAATATTTCATTTTAATACGACATTAGAGAAACATTCGGCTCATTTTTACTCTCTTGCCAAGCGCTGATATTAATTCCAGTTTTTCACGCATTTGTGTGATTAGTTGACAATGCATCCATGGAAATGGCAACCGCGTTACTCCAATGGCCAATACCGCTTTTCCCTGATTGCCCATTGCGAGCATTCAATCACCTCAAGAATATCCTGGTCTGCTAATTATTCACAAACCGGCCAAAAAGTTATATTCCGTCGTCGAACGCCTAGCGCAATATCACCCTAGAATTGATAGCACGGTAATCGAACGCAAAAGCCCATCCTTCAACGACTTGGCACCAGCGATCAGATTAATAGATTTTAAGTAATTTCTCTGTTATGGTTCCATTGTCTGCTGATTTATCCACTGTCATTAATTAGAAACAACGTTGCCATGGTTACAGTTAATTGCGTGTTATGAACAGCTTGAGACGTTAACCAATTGCAATCAGCAAATTAGATTTAGAAATTCTCCCGGAATAGGGAAACATGTCAAAGGCGGAAGATAGATGTCTTGGCTTTGTGTGCCGGCATACTTATGTTGTTTCGCCGGGGTTATTGATGTTCCAATAATCAGATATACGACTATAACTTACGCTTTATGATGGGCTATATCAATATTGCTTGACACTTGGTATCATTGGATCGCCAAGAAAAAAAATATTCATTAGTTTTGTTAATTATATTAATGAATCATTTTCTTACTTCGGTGTTGACTTATTTTTTTGGGGAGTTTATGAATGGGCAGTCAATTTTTAGATGCTCTGATTAAAGTTTAAAGGGGTACGAGTCCCCCAAAATGGCCACCAGCCTTTTGTGCTAATGTACACAAGGTTGGAGTAGCCCATTCGACGATAGGAGGATCGTCTTAAGATGTTATAATGAAACCAAGCCAAACATACACAATGGTTAATCAGGTTCTGTAATTTTTTGGAGTTGTGTCCAATAAGCCAGGGCTAGATCGTAGAGAGGTGAAGGGGCAGCAGTACAGGTGCTAGCACTGTCCATGGCGGCCACATCCTAATAGTGGCCAAATCTTTCCAGACAAGACATAGCAGTTTGAAAAGTTTTTACTTGTACCTATAAGGATATAAAGTTTTTTTTGTATGTGCCAAAATAGCAGATTATTCAACTTGCTTGGTTCTCCTTGTGTGGAGGTCCATCTGCCTGCACCGCCAATTAGTAATTGGCTACCATAGTCAGGTGTTGTGGACAAGGTGAGGAATGAGGAAAGAGGCAAAGGACAGGGCACACTGGTGGCAGAGGAGCATAGAGCAGTAGGTTAGATACACATGTGACATACCTTTCCTCTTGGCAGAATGTATCTTGAGATATGTGATGCAAGATGACCAGCTTTAAAGGGCATCTGTCAGCAGTTTTATACCTATGACACTGGCTGACCTGTTGTATCTGAACTTGCCAGCTGAAGACATCTGTGTTGGTCCCATGTTCTTATGTGTCCTCATTGCTGAGAAAAAATGCTGTTTTATTATATGCAAATGAGCCTCTAGGAGCAATGGGGGAGTTGCCATTACACATAGAGGCTCTGATCTCTAGTTTTTACACTGCCTAGACCTGTCAAAGTGCAGAGGTTGCAACAGCTGCAGAGAGAACTAATCCTCTAGGAGTAATGGCAACGCCCCAGTTGCTCCTAGAGGCTCATTTGCATATATTACAACTTCATTTTTCTCAGCGATGAGGGCACATATGAACATGGGACCAACACAGATACCTTCAGCTGCCAAGGACACATGTAATAGGTCAGCCAGTGTCATAGGTACAAATCTGCTGACAGATGCCCTTTAAAAAAAATATTTTGCAATATTGTGTCAGAGATATCTCTCTTATACAGTTGCAAGAAAAAGTATGTGAACCCTTTGGAATGATATGGATTTCTGCACAAATTGGTCATAAAATGTGATCTGATCTTCATCTAAGTCACAACAATAGACAATCACAGTCTGCTTACACTAATAACACACAAAGAATTAAATGTTACCATGTTTTTATTGAACACACCATGTAAACATTCACAGTGCAGGTGTAAAAAGTATGTGGACCCTTGGATTTAATAACTGGTTGAACCTCCTTTGGCAGCAATAACTTCAACCAAACGTTTCCTGTAGTTACAGATCAGACGTGCACAACGGTCAGGAGTAATTATTGACTATTCCTCTTTACAGAACTGTTTCAGTTCAGCAATATTCTTGGGATGTCTGGTGTGAATCGCTTTCTTGAGGTCATGCCACAGCATCTCAATCGGGTTGAGGTCAGGACTCTGACTGGGCCACTCCAGAAGGCGTATTTTCTTCTGCTTAAGCCATTCTGTTGTTGATTTACTTCTATGCTTTGGGTCGTTGTCCTGTTGCAATACCCATCTTCTGTTGAGCTTCAGCTGGTGGACAGATGGCCTTAAGTTCTCCTGCAAAATGTCTTGATAAACTTGGGAATTCATTTTTCCTTCGATGATAGCAATCCGTCCAGGCCCTGACACAGCAAAGCAGCCCCAAACCATGATGCCCCCACCACCATACTTCACAGTTGGGATGAGGTTTTGATGTTGGTGTGCTGTGCCTCTTTTTCTCCACACATAGTGTTGTGTGTTTCTTCCAAACAACTCAACTTTGGTTTCATCTGTCCACAGAATATTTTGCCAGTACTGCTGTGGAACATCCAGGTGCTCTCGTGCAAACTGTAAACGTGCAGCAATGTTTTTGGTGGTATCCTCCCATAAAATCCATTTGTAAGTCTTTAGCTGACACTTTAGGATTCTTCTTCACCTCATTGAGCAGTCTGCGCTGTGCTCTTGCAGTCATCTTTACAGGACGGACACTCCTAGGGAGAGTATCAGCAGTGCTGAACTTTCTCCATTTATAGACAATTTGTCTTACTGTGGACTGATGAACAGCAAGGCTTTTGGAGATACTTTTATAACCCTTTCCAGCTTTATGCAAGTCAATAATTCTTAATCGTAGGTCTTCTGAGAGCATTTTTTTGTGCGAGGCATCATTCACATCAGACAATGCTTCTTGTGAAAAGCAAACCCAGAACTGGTGTGTGTTTTTTATAGGGCAGGGCAGCTGTAACCAACACCTCCAATCTCATCTCATTGATTGGACTCCAGTTGGCTGACACCTGACCTCACTCCAATTAGCTCTTGGAGATTTCATTAGTCTAGGGGTTCACATACTTATTCCACCTGCACTGTGAATGTTTACATGGTGTGTTCAATAAAAACATGGTAACATATAATTCTTTGTGTGTTATTAGTTTAAGCAGACTGTGATTGTCTTTTGTTGGGACTTAGATGAAGATCAGATCACATTTTATGACCAATTTGTGCAGAAATCCATATCATTCCAAAGGGTTTACATACTTTTTCTTGCAACTGTATGTGTCTGTGTGAAGCCACCCAGTGGTTGTGATGTGAAATTCATGTTGTGATACTTTGTTGAACTTATTTTATGAGAAATTGGAGTCCTTAAAGTGGTTATCTGGTAATTAATATTAATGACCTATACTCAGGATAGATCATTAAAATCAGATAGGCGGGGGTCCGACACCTGGCACCCCCACTGGTAAGTTGTTAGAGGAGGCCGGCGCTTTGTGAGCGCCGCAGCCTCTTCCTAGATCATTTCACATCACCGTACATCGGTCACATGGCCTAGTTGCAGCTCAGTTCCATGCTGTACTATGTATGGCGCTGTGCATAGAGAGCTCCGGTGAGCACGGCACTCCCGAAAACAGCTGATCGGCGGAGGTGCCGGGACTCAGACCCCCGGTTAAGTGATAATAATGACTAGAGTTGAGCGAATCATTTTAAAACGGTAATATGAAGACGGCTTTGGTACTGAGGTACCAGCCGCTACTGAAGCCAACTTTGAATTACTGTTTTAAAATGCTTTTAAAGTCATAGAATCAAAGCCCAAAGTTATTTACTTAAGTCTTGCGCGTCTTCGGACTTTACGAATTTTGCATCCGCGCAGCACATACTTTTAATGCTGTATGAAGACAAGTCTCCGGACAGCAATAAAACAAAGTTTTTGAACAAATCAACTTCGGATCTATGATCCGAAGCTCGATTTTCTCAACCTAATGATGACATCATTATCTATTCCTGGACAACCCCTTTAACCAAATTCAAGGTAAGCTAAGGATGGCCATGTCTGTAAATATTGTATAACCTCTTTTGAAATTATCACCATAAATTGCATTGCAAAGTGTTCTTCTACGAGTGAGGTCTTCTCAAAAAGATGGTTAGCATGCATAATAAAAATCTGTCAGGGGAAATCTCTTCCGGATAAGGGGTCTTCCCAAAGAAGGTGGTCTTTGGATCTTTCACTAGTATTTTTTAGTTTATTTGTAATGTTTTTTTTTTTTTTTTTGCATTTTTAGATGTTGTTCCTCAGGAACCTACTCAGGAGGTAATTCACATCAAATATTCTGCCCATAGGGTCTGTCTCCTTTCATCTGGTCCCAAAATATGGACTGCATATAGATCTAGCCGAGGTTACCATTTGGCACCACTTGTTGGGGAATCAGTGTGTTCTTGAAAGTTGATGTAAATCTGTCTAGGTCAGGTGTTATTACACTAGGACGTCGAAAAGTAGCTCCAACAAAAGAGTCCACTGTGTTAACATAGGAAAACCATACAGCATAGGAATACTACTCAGTAGTGTCCTCCATCCAGACCTTCCAGGCCACCAAGTCGGATACCAAACCTAAATTGCTACACAAAGAGGCATTGGATCCTGTGAAGAGTCTCTTTGGTAGGAAGAATCTATATCCGTCTAGCAGTCTCTATGGAGAACCCAGTACGTCACTGGCTCTCCTAAAAGGCCTTTGTCCTGCGCGATTTAGAGCAGGGCAATGTAGAGCTGCTCCGATGCTCATATTAGGGGGGCTGCCTGTGTGAAAATGTGGGTTGTTACTACCTATGTTTTGGGAATGCCCAATTATTACAGGTTTCTGGAAAGAAAATTACCTTCTAATCCACTCTTCACTTAACATCAATCTACCATTTAAAGGGATTCTGTCATCAGATTTGAGGCCTAAACCTAAACATATGGCCAGGTCCCTACTAATAACCTGAATCCAAAACTGACCTTATTAAATGCGCCTGTGGCTCTATTATCATATAAAACAGGTTTATATAATCTGTCACTCACGTACCAAATGTGTCCAAGGGGACGTCTCATCATGCAGGGTGCCCGGCTGCAGCCATCTCCTTTCGGTGCCCAGCGCCGCCTGCCGACTAGAAATCGCCGCCCTCCCTTTCAATAGAACCGCCTACCTCACGTTATCGCCGCCTCCCTCACCTCAGCACCACCTCCGAAATCGTCCGCCCCCTCAGCCAGATCCCGCACGGCTGTGAGAGGATGGCTGCAATAAGGCAGTCAAGGCAGGTTTGAGCGAAGTGCGCCGGACGGCGCATGCGCACTTCGCTCAACGAGGCCGCTGCCAGGAGTCCGGACGGGCGCATCAGGTTATACCTAGTGCGCACATGCGGGATCTGGCTGAGGAGAGCGGACGATTTCGTTGAAAGGGAGGGCGGCGATTTCTAGTCGGAAGGCGGCGCTGGGCACCGAAAGGAGATGGCTGCAGCCGGGGACCCTGCATGATGAGACGTCCCCTTGGACACATTTGGTACGTGAGTGACAGGTTATATAAACCTGTTTTATATGATAATAGAGCCACAGGCGCATTTAATAAGGTCAGTTTTGGATTCAGGGTATTAGTAGGGACCTGGCCATATGTTTAGGTTATAGGCCTCAAATCTGATGACAGAATCCCTTTAACCCTGACACATTTTTTTGTTAAGACTTGATATTGGACTGTTCAACTCCTCACATTTCTCAAATAATAAGGAAGGTAAATGTCAATTGTAGCTTTGAAAAAATAATTGACAGAAGCAACAATACACTTAATAAATACACCAAAAATTGGACACCATGGTCTACACCAGAAGTGGGCAAACGTTTTGACTCGTGGGCCACAATGGGTTTATATATTGGACCCGGGGGCCGGACCAAGAGTAGATGGATTTGGCTTTTTTGTGAATTAATATAAATAAAATTTAAATTTTGTAACATTAAAGGTTTAGTTTAA
This sequence comes from Bufo bufo, assembly GCF_905171765.1. Taxonomy (NCBI): domain Eukaryota; kingdom Metazoa; phylum Chordata; class Amphibia; order Anura; family Bufonidae; genus Bufo; species Bufo bufo. Next base: position 34,098,340 of record NC_053394.1, on the reverse strand, counting down.
TTCAAGGTAGATAAGCAAAAAAATAGTTATTGTACAAAACTTTTATGCAATGTATTTCTTTCATAACATAGTATGTATAACTCACCTTCAATCTTAGTGGGAACAGTGTTGTTGGTCTCCCTTTTTTGCTAAGGCATCAAAGTCTGGAGTTAGCTTTGTTGTTGCAATTTGCAGAATAGATAATGTGCCAGTATATAGGGCCCCCATAGTGCTTCCCCTCTTCTCCATAGTGCCCCCCCATGTTGTGCCAGTATATAGGGGCCCCATAGTGCTTCCCTTCTCCATAGTGCTCCACCATATTGTGACAGTATATAGGGCCCCCATAGTGCTTCCACTCTTCTCCATAGTGGCCCCATAGTACTTCCCCCTCTTCTCCATAGTGCCCCCGCATATTTTGGCAGTATATAGGGCCCCCATAGTGCTTACCCTCTTCTCCATAGTGCCCCCCCATATTGTGCCAGTATATATGGCCCCATAGTGCTTCCCCTCTTCTCCATAGTGGCCCCATAGTACTTCCCCCTCTTCTCCATAGTGCCCCCCCCCTCCATATTTTGGCAGTATATAGGGCCCCCATAGTGCTTCCCCTCTTCTCCATAGTGGCCCCCATAGTGCTTCCCCTCTTCTCCATAGTACCAATCCAGATTGTGCCAGTATGTAGGGCCCCCACCCCCCTTGTTGCCACAGTATACTATAAATAATAAAAACAATAAACTCATATACTTACCTTATGCTGCTGTCAGTGATGCGATGCAGGCCTCTTCCGGCCTGTGAACCGCTCTGTACGGCTCAGGCGGCACAATAACGTCATCATACCGCCTGCACCAGCCTCTGATAGGCTACAGGCACTTGGCCTGTAGCCTATCAGAGAAACGGGCAAGGGAGACGCCTCTCCCCTCCTCCTCCGCACCATTCATCTGTATCGCTGTTTTGAGAACGGCGATACAGATGAATATGGAGATGAGCGCTTCCATAATGGAAGTGCTCATCTCCACTCCTGCTGCCTCTGGACAGCTCTGCGGGCTGGATAAACAGGTCCGTTTTGCCCATCACTGGTCTACACCGAGGTACTTCTCATTATTAGACAGCTAAATTAGGTTGTGATGTACATTTTCCCTTTGCATAAGAGACCTAAATACAGGGAGTGCAGAATTATTAGGCAAGTTGTATTTTTGAGGATTAATTTTATTATTGAACAACAACCATGTTCTCAATGAACCCAAAAAACTCATTAATATCAAAGCTGAATATTTTTGGAAGTAGTTTTTAGTTTGTTTTTAGTTTTAGCTATTTTAGGGGGATATCTGTGTGTGCAGGTGACTATTACTGTACATAATTATTAGGCAACTTAACAAAAAACAAATATATACCCATTTCAATTATTTATTTTTACCAGTGAAACCAATATAACATCTCAACATTCACAAATATACATTTCTGACATTCAAAAACAAAACAAAAACAAATCAGTGACCAATATAGCCATCTTTCTTTGCAAGGACACTCAAAAGCCTGCCATCCATGGATTCTGTCAGTGTTTTGATCTGTTCACCATCAACATTGCGTGCAGCAGCAACCACAGCCTCCCAGACACTGTTCAGAGAGGTGTACTGTTTCCCCTCCTTGTAAATCTCACATTTGATGATGGACCACAGGTTCTCAATGGGGTTCAGATCAGGTGAACAAGGAGGCCATGTCATTAGATTTTCTTCTTTTATACCCTTTCTTGCCAGCCACGCTGTGGAGTACTTGGACACGTGTGATGGAGCATTGTCCTGCATGAAAATCATGTTTTTCTTGAAGGATGCAGACTTCTTCCTGTACCACTGCTTGAAGAAGGTGTCTTCCAGAAACTGGCAGTAGGACTGGGAGTTAAGCTTGACTCCATCCTCAACCCGAAAAGGCCCCACAAGCTCATCTTTGATGATACCAGCCCAAACCAGTACTCCACCTCCACCTTGCTGGCGTCTGAGTCGGACTGGAGCTCTCTGCCCTTTACCAATCCAGCCACGGGCCCATCCATCTGGCCCATCAAGACTCACTCTCATTTCATCAGTCCATAAAACCTTAGAAAAATCAGTCTTGAGATATTTCTTGGCCCAGTCTTGACGTTTCAGCTTGTGTGTCTTGTTCAGTGGTGGTCGTCTTTCAGCCTTTCTTACCTTGGCCATGTCTCTGAGTATTGCACACCTTGTGCTTTTGGGCACTCCAGTGATGTTGCAGCTCTGAAATATGGCCAAACTGGTGGCAAGTGGCATCTTGGCAGCTGCACGCTTGACTTTTCTCAGTTCATGGGCAGTTATTTTGCGCCTTGGTTTTTCCACACGCTTCTTGCGACCCTGTTGACTATTTTGAATGAAACGCTTGATTGTTCGATGATCACGCTTCAGAAGCTTTGCAATTTTAAGAGTGCTGCATCCCTCTGCAAGATATCTCACTATTTTTGACTTTTCTGAGCCTGTCAAGTCCTTCTTTTGACCCATTTTGCCAAAGGAAAGGAAGTTGCCTAATAATTATGCACACCTGATATAGGGTGTGGATGTCATTAGACCACACCCCTTCTCATTACAGAGATGCACATCACCTAATATGCTTAATTGGTAGTAGGCTTTCAAGCCTATACAGCTTGGAGTAAGACAACATGCATAAAGAGGATGATGTGGTCAAAATACTCATTTGCCTAATAATTCTGCACGCAGTGTAGATAACTAGAGAGAACATAGAAAACCAATCTTTTAGATTATTTTATCTCTATCCTCATCTACTAGTTATTTTTTTATTCTACACTTAACATACAGTACACAATACCTTTTTGACCACACGAAGCAAGCACCAAATAGAAGGTTGCTTCATTGAAGCACAATAAAGAATAGGATGATTACTTACATACAATAAGGAATGTTATCTGAATAATTGTGTTATATTGGAACTTATATTCTACTTTGATTACCTGATTATAATGGTATTCTGCTTGACACTGTAACAAATCAAACTGTAATGTACTTTCTTAACCGTTTGAAATGAAAAACTCAATAAAAACTATTGAAACAGAAAATGTGGGCTGCCTGTGTGAAAAGTAGCAGCACAATATAGAGAATAAATGCTCCAGAAATTGTTATCACATGGGGAATGCAAGTAGTTACTAAAGAAGATGAGGTGACAAGAAGAGAATACCCCTTTAATTCATATTCAGTGAATCAAGCCAATATTCTTTCTTAAGGGAGGAGAAATTTTGAATAAGTTTACAGTCTATAAAAGAAAAGAAGTACCGCATTAGCCAGCAATTTCAAGGTACGCCTTCAACCATTCCTGACAATATGTTCTACCATGATGACAAATTCTGACACCAAGGATGCTTACACTCAGGGATGAGCAGCATGGGCAATAAAAGATAAAAGAGAAGTAAATATCCCAAGATCTGCTTGTCTGCAGGGAAAGGACACCCAACAGAACAAAATGGCACAATGGATAAAAATCAATACTACAACGAAGATGTTGTTTGAGAAAAGAGAAGGATCACTGACACAAGTGGCTCCTCTGTATAGAGGAAGGATGGCCCCCCAGGACTTCAGTCCGATGCTGCTTGTGATAAGGCAGTTTAAGGCATGGCTCTACCAAGGTAAACCGTAACTAGCAAAGGAGATAGTATTAGAATAGTGGTGCTCTACCCAACAAGAGGAAATTTAACCCACTGAGTAGTGCTCAACCCAAAAAGTGGTCCTCAACCCAACAAGTGACGCTTAACCCAACGAGTAGTGCTCATCCTAAGGAGTAGTGCTCAACCCTGTGAGTGATGCTCATTCTAACGAGTGGAGCTCAACCTAAATTAACAAGTGGCACTTAAACCAATGAGGGGTACTCATCTCAACAAGCTAAACTCAACTCAATGAGTGGTGCTCTACCCAACGAGTGGTGCTTAACCCAATGAATGGAGCTCAACTCAACGATTGGTGATCAGCCTAAATACAGCTCTTCTTTACTCTATCGAAGGACCACACATCATCACATTTAACACAGCTACAGGTTTGGGCAAAGGGAAGAAAAGGATACAAATATGGATATGGAGGAGACACAGATCACAGGCATATATACATACAGTAGGCATTTGAACTATATACCTTTCCCTAGCACACCAGGCATATGAGGGCCACATGGCACCACACAGTTGGACATTGCTATAGTAAACAGTTCCTAGAATATTCTTCCATTGTTAACTGAAGGAATTATTTTTATTTCTGAATGTATAAACTTTTATCTAAGAAAACATTGTAACGTTGATTTTTTTTTGTAAACTGGAGAGGGCAGCATAAAAATGCCAGTTGCCACCAAAAAAAAATCATAATGGCAATAATTGAAAAAAAGTAGTGGAACCCTAAAACAAGCTTTAATAGATATCCTTAAAATGACCCTAAGTGGTCAGATGTAACTAAACAATACACAAAAATACCCTTATTCAGATCAACGAAGGGCCCAGGAGTAGGTGTATGCAAGGAAACAACCATATGAGGAAAATCCTTTCCCTATAATGATCCTGGTTGGTCCTCAGCCCAAAGGCATCACCAAAGGTGGTGATCCTCCGTCCGCATACCTGCCCTGGATTGCCCTAATACGCCCTAACAAACCACTAAGTACCCTATCACCCCAACGTGTTTTCCCCAATCTTTGGGTTCATTAGGGGGTACACATAGAGGGTGCTTAACAGGGCTAATCACTAGCTACACTTATCCCCCCCCCCCCCTTCCACCAACAGAAAAGAAGGAGAGGAAAAGTGAAGCCAAGAGGTGGGGCTGGTTGATACAGAAATACCTGAAGTGGAATATGATTCAGTATCAAGATGACTGGGTTCATCAATTTAATGTGCACCAGCAGGCGTCCAGCCCCACCAGAGGTATCAAGATGAAAAGGACCCAAAAAAATCATAATGGCAATTACGAATTTGCAATACTTTTTAACGTAAAAAAAAAATGTCAGGGGAAAGATACATTTCACCCACATTATCCTCTTTGCCTCTTCTCTTGCCAAGTCTTCTAATCCTGAGAAATGTTTACATACACTGCCCGTCCCAAAAAAAAGTCACCCCAAAAAAAAAGGTCACACACTTTAATATTTCGTTGGACCGCCTTTAGCTTTGATTACTGCACGCATTCGCTGTGGCATTGTTTCGATAAGCTTCTGCAATGTCACAAGATTTATTTCCATCCAGTGTTGCATTAATTTTTCACCAAGATCTTGCATTGATGATGGTAGAGTCTGACTGCTGCGCAAAGCTTTCTCCAGCACATCCCAAAGATTCTCAATGGGGTTAAGGTCTGGACTCTGTGGTGGCCAATCCATGTGTGAAGTTTCTGCAATCTCCTTAGATGTTTTCTCTGCTTGATGCATGCCAATGATTTGATCCTTCTCAAACAGACTAACATCTTTACCACGAGATGTGTCTTTCAACATGGTTGTTTAAGAAATGAGAAGCAACTCATTGCACCAGTTGGGGTTAAATAACTTTTTGCCAGCTGAAAGATAATCGCCCATGCGGTAATTATCCAATAGGAGGCTCATAACTATTTACTTAGTTAAATCCAGGTGGCAACTTTTTTTTTGGACAGGCAGTATAGTTACATAGTAGTGTTGATCGAGCACCAAAGTGCTCGGGTGCTCGAGTAGAACACTTTGGGATGCTCGGGTGCTCTGTAGAGCACCCGAGCACAATGGAAGTCAATGGGAGAAACCGACTATTAAACCAGGCACCCCCTGCTCTTAAGAGGGGAGGGTGCTGGGTCCCACTGAGGTCTATGCAGTAGATCGCTATACAGTGATGAAATCCCCCAGTGTAAGTCCACAGCTTAGGAGTCTCTGCTCTGACTCCATATATAGCTATGTCCATATATGGAGTCAGTGGTTGGGGACACCCAGTGTATTTAAATCTAATTTAGCCTCTATTTATGAAAGTTTCTGCCAGGATTTGAACTCACAACCTTCTACATTAGATGCAAGAACCTTAACCACTCAGCTATAAAGCTGAATGATAACCTGTGTCAGAAAAAACTCATAGTAGTTTGTCATGTAGTAAGTATTTCTATAAAGCAGAAGTATCATTTTATATTTCATTGCAGGTTAACATGTAGCTATAGCGTAGTGGTTAAGGTTATTGGCTCTAATGTAGAAGGTTGTGAGTTCAAATCCCGGCAGCAACATTTCAGAAATATAGTATATAGTCCCTTGTTTTTATTTTCATGCAAATAAGGTTTTCAGTGCACCATGGGCTTTGACCCTCTGTTCAGTGTACCTGGCTTTCTCTGCATCATAGCTACTAACTCTAAAGTGTCAGGGACTGTCAAACAAGCTAGAGGTGGAGGCCCTGGGCACCAAATGGTGTAGCAAATAGGACGGCCCTGTCCTCAGTGCACTGAAAACCTTATTTGCATAAAGTAAGAGGCATTTCTCAGGATGAGAGGAGTGGATTTTCAGATGAAAGGAATGGTTATGATTTGGGGCCCCCATCCTACATGGTGGATGGTTTACTTTGAAACTGATTTTGGAGGTGACAGACTTAAGTACCATATTTTTCTAATATTTAGGTATATTTTCTAATTTTGAGTATTTTTATAATATTGTATTTACAGTGCTTTGCAAAAGTATTCACCCCCTTGACTTTTTCCGTGTTTTGTTACATTATAGCCTTAAATTCAATGTTTTGTTAATCAGAATTTTATGTGATGGATCAGAACACAAAAGTCTAAGTTGGTGAAGTGAAATGAGAAAAATATATAAATAAAACTATTGTTTAGAAATAGAAAAGAGAAAATTGACATGTGCGTATGCATTCACCCCCTTTTTTAGGAAGCCCATAAAAAGCTCTGGTGCAACCAATTACCTTAGAAGTCACATAATTTGTGAAATGATGTCCACCTGTGTGCAATCTAAGTGTCACATGATCTGTCATTACATATACACACCTTTTTTGAAAGGCAACAGAGGCTGCAACACCTAAGCAAGAGGCATCACTAACCAAACACTGCCATGAAGACCAAGGAACTCTCCAAACAAGTAAGGGACAAAATATCCAAATCTTTGATGATCCCCAGGAGCACCATCAAATCTATCATAACCAAATGGAAAGAACATGGCACAACAGCAAACCTGCCAAGAGACGGCCACCCACCAAAACTCACGGACCGGGCAAGGAAGGCATTAATCAGAGAGGCAACACAGAGACCTAAGGTAACCCTGGAGGAGCTGCAGAGTTCGAATAAGCCATACGCTCCATAGAGTTGGGCTTTATGGCAGAGTGGCCAGAAGAAAGCCATTACTTTCAGCAAAAAACAAAAAGGCACGTTGTGAGTTTGTGAAAAGGCATGTGGGAGACTCCCAAAATGTATGGAGGAGGGTGCTCTGGTCTGAGGAGACTAAAATTTAACTTTTCAGCCTTCAAAGAAAACCACTATGTCTGGTGCAAACTGATCACATCACCCAAAGAACACCATCCACAGTGAAACATGGTGGTGGCAGCATCATGCTGGGGGGATGTTTTTCAGCAGCCGGGGCTGGGAAACTGGTCAGGGTTGAGGGAAAGATGGATGGTGCTAAATACAGGGATATTCTTCAGCAGAACCTGCACCACTCTGTGCGTGATTTGAGGCTAGGACGGAGGTTCACCTTCCAGCAGGACAATGACCCCAAACACACAGCTAAAGCAACACTTGAATGGTTTAAGGGGAAACATGTAAATATGTTGGAATGGCCGAGCAAAGTCCAGATCTTAATCCAATAGAAAATCTGTGGTCAGACTTAAAGATTGCTGTTCAGAAGCGCAAACCATCCAACTTGAAGGAGCTGGAGCAGTTTTGCAAGGAGGAATGGGCAAAAATCCCAGTGGTAAGATATGGCAAGCTCATAGAGACTTATCCAAAGCGGCTTGGAGCTGTGATTGCCGCAAAAGGTGGCTCTACAAAGTTTGTTGTTTGCTTCGCGATAAAAACAAAAAACAAAAACATCTTCAAAATTGTGAGCATGTCCTGTAAATTAAATGATGCAAATCCTCAAACAATCCATGTTAATTCCAGGTTTTGAGGCACCAAAATACTAAAAAAGACAAGGGGGGTGAATACTTTTGCAAGGCACTGTATATAACATTGTTTGTGTATTGTTATACCATTATTAATATGGGCATTTTTATGATCTTTTTATGTTTTTAGAATATTATTTGTGTGTTTGTTGTTTCTTAAAGATAACTAAACCCCCTCCTTCCATGTACTAGCACTGAAGGGTGGAGAATGAGTCAAAACAATATGGCACCCCCTGGCAGACATGCAGTATAAGAAGACTTTTGCATTTTTTCGTCATTCTTTAGTTTGTTATAATAATTTGTTATTCATCTCTGTTATTTTTTTAGGTGGACGTGGAGTCACCGTTGGACCCATCCTAAGCTCCGCAGCTTCTGACATTTTTTGTGACAATGAGAATGGACCAAACTTTCTCTTCCAGAATAAAGGCGATGGGACATTTGCTGATGTGGCAGCTAGTGCAGGTAATGCATTTTGTATCTCTGTAGTTTTTCTTTTTTTATTTCTTTTTTATTATATTATTATTGCATCGTACTACTGATTCTGATTTAACTTGGCTGCATGCTTAAGAAAGGAGGTGGTTTCCCGAAACATTGCATTGACATGGGGGCACGCTGGGCTTTCCTTCAGCATTCTCCATCTGTATTGTACGTCCAATAGAGGCAGACCACACAGCTGCTATGGGGCCCGTGGGGAAAAGGGGACCGCAGTGGAGGATAGGCCCCGTCCCCAAATTACACTCTTTACATCCAGCTCCAGTATAGTATCCCAAACATCAGTGGAGAAAGCTAAAGGACCTGTGCTGATGATCCACCACCAGTACAGGGGCTTATTAAGACCGAGATTTAAAATGCTGGTCTTAATACTGTAAATGTTCCCCTATTATGTATTTGATTTTTTATTTTCGGTGACTTTGTATTTTTCATATGTATGTACTGTATAGAAAATTATTTTTGTATGTACAAAATAAGTCTCATGGGATCTTTTTATGAGATCTTCTATAACTATGAATATATAAAGGCTCACAAATTTTTTCCCAACCTCATAGAGACATATCAAAAGTTTAAATGTGTGGGGTGTCCGAGCACTGAGATTCCTACCGATCCCTAGAACGAGGGGAGAAAAGTACCCCCTTATCGTGCTCTCTCTCCTCAGAATCAACACTGTCCCATAGACTTCAATGGAGCCCGTCTTGTGCGAGCGCTTCTCTCCCTTCGCTCTAGGGATACCTGAGGGTCCCAGCGCCTGGCAGTTATAATGCATAAAGGGGAACGGTAATCCCAAGCTATTAATTTATTCCTAAATATTCAGGAGGAATAACAGAGGAACGGCACAAATATCGGTTTTGAGAATAGATGCTCCAGAATTGGTATTACATGGGGAATACAAGTATTTTCTAAAGCAGGCATGTCAGGAGAGGTGACAGCTCCTCTGGAAATGCTCTGTTCTGTCGTGTGAAGGATTTCTACGGCTGTTACTTCTGATATCACTTCCACAGTGTGAACATTACAGCCGTCCTTGCTGTTTTGCAGATTCAGCAGTCTGATGTCCCACCACTTTTATCTCTCTGGTACATAATGTTTATTTTACATTTATGAGCCGCTAAGTACTTTCTGTTTGATTTGGCTTTGTGACCGACAGTAAAGTATCCTCATAGTAGCTGCATATTAAAGGGCTATATACATCCCTTGTGCCTGCTGCTTGAATTTCTACTGTAACTCACATTGTGCCTGAACCATGTGCTCCTAACTGTGTCCCATTGAGGTCCCGAAAATCTGCAGGACCCATGTGATGCGGACATCAGTTGTCCTGCACGGCCAATCCTTCCTGCTCCAGCTAAAGTATGGGAAGACCCTATAGTGACCCAGCAAAACCTTTTGGACACTTTTTGCCTGGAAAGACTCTCGAGGCCCCACAGATACGAGAAGAAAAACAGGTCTGCTCGGTGGCCTACAAGCATACTGGTAATAGCTATGGCCAAACTCTCAGAGCCTATTCCACCTCCTCCAAAGAGAGGTTAACTCTGCCAGTAACAACTGCCTGGCTTTAGGCCACCGCTCCAAATTCTACCATTCTGTTGCCTTCAAGAACAGTCTACTTCGTGCAGTATCTGGGAACTGTGCCTACGGCTGGCATTTCTAACATAACTCCCATCATCTATTCAGTAAAGAAAGACTGTATTTACTATAACCAAACGGGCTTGATCATTGACTCCAACATCCACCACCTGCCGACCTTTACTCTTGTTCTCCTAAGTTGCACTCTGTTGCTCATTTACCTAATATCAAAGGCATCCCATCAACCATCAGGCATGAGTAGAGTTGAGCGAACCCGAACTGTAAAGTTCGGGTTCGTACCGAACTTTAGGGTTTTCGGCACCCGGACCCGAACATTTACGTAAAAGTTTTGGTTCGGTGATTGGCGATTTTTATGGCGCTTTTTGAAAGGCTGCACAGCAGCCAATCAAAAAGCGTCATACTACTTGCCCCAAAAGGCCATCACAGCGTAGGGATAGGCTGCAGCTGCTGTCAGGGAGAGATCAGGGAGAAATCTTATGAAGAACTGCTTCTTTACTCAGCGATCTACAGCAAATGTGTTTTGTGGGTGCAGTGCACAATTTTTTTAAGCCTGCCCTGAGCCAACTACTGCTGAAAACGAACTTTTTTTCCTTCAGTTAGTCAATATCAATACATAATCGGCAGCCATTTTATGCAACGATAGTGCACCAGCACAGGCTATCTGCATGTCTGCAAGTCCAGAAATACTGCTTTGAGACACTAGGGTTAAAAAAAAGCTTTTTTTCATATAGTGCACATCTAGGATTATCGCTGCATAAGTGACTGTGAAATTTAGGCCAGAAATACGGCTTTCTCATACTGGGGCATACTGGGGCGAAAAAAAAACCCATCTGTTTTATATAGTGCACATCTAGGATTATAGGTGCATAAGTGAGTGTCACATTTAGGCCAGAAATACGGCTTTTTGCTTACTGGGGTTAAAAACCCTCTAATATACTGCACATCTGGGATTAGACGTGCATAAGTGACTGTGAAATTTAGGCCACAAATACGGCTTTTTGCCCACTGGGGCATACTGGGGTGAAAAGAAAAACCATCTGTTTCATATAGTGCACATTTAGGATTATAGGTGCATAAGTGAGTGTGAAATTTAGGCCACAAATACGGCTTTTTGCTTACTGGGGTTAAAAAACCCTCTGATATAGTGCACATCTGGGATTAGACGTGCATAAGTGAGTGTCACATTTAGGCCACAAATACAGCTTTTTGCTTACTGGGGTTAAAAAAAAACTCTGATATACTGCACATCTGGGATTAGACGTGCATAAGTGACTGTCACATTTAGGCCACAAATACCGCTTTGTGCTTACTGGGGTTAAAAAAAGCCTCTGATATACTGCACATCTGGGATAAGACGTGCATAAGTTACTGTGAAATTTAGGCCACAAATACCGCTGTCATATAGAGATTAAAAAAAAATATTTGAGTGCAATACCCTACATCAGGGTTTATATTGGCGGTTAATTATTGTTAACAGACTCAATCACTTTTTACTTTGCTTGGTGAACGCTAACTATGAGGCAAACATCTAATAAGGGACGCGGTCATCGTGGTGGTGGTGGTGTTGGTGGAGCCTCTGATGCAGGGAGAGGACATGGCCATTCTGCCACAGCTACACGTCCTACTGAACCTACTACCTCAGGTCCCAGTAGCCGCCAGAATCTACAGCGATATTTGGTCGGGCCTAATGCCGTTCTAAGGATGGTAAGGCCTGAGCAAGTACAGGCGCTAGTCAATTGGGTTGCCGACAGTGGATCCAGCACGTTCACATTATCTCCCACCCAGTCTTCTGCAGAAAGCGCACAGGTGGTGCCTGAAACCCATGCCCATCAGTCTGTCATATCACCCCTGTGCATATCGGGGAACCTGTCTGAGCCTCAAGTCATGCAGCAGTCTCTTATGCTGTTTGAAGACTCTGCTGGCAGGGTTTCCCAAGGGCATCCACCTAGCCCTTCCCCAGCGGTGGAAGACATAGAATGCACTGATGCACAACCACTTATGTTTCCTGATGAGGACATGGTAATACCACCTCAGCACGTCTCTGATGATGACGAAACACAGGTGCCAACTGCTGCGTCTTTCTGCAGTGTGCAGACCGAAAAGGAGGTCAGGGAGGAAGACTGGGTGGAAGACGATGCAGGGGACGATGAGGTCATAGACCCCACATGGAATGAAGGTCGTGCCACTGAATTTCAGAGTTCGGAGGAAGAGGCAGTGGTGAGACCGAGCCAACAGCGTAGCAAAAGAGGGAGCAGGGTTCAAAAGCAGAGCAGCCGTCTCCAAAACAGTTCGCCTGCTACTGGCCACCGTCACCAGGGACCGAGCATACCAAAGGCAGCTTCAAGGAGTTCCCTGGCATGGCACTTCTTCACACAATGTACTGACGACAAGACCCGAATGGTTTGCACGCTGTGCCATCAGAGCCTGAAGCGAGGCATTAACGTTCTGAACCTTAGCACAACCTGCATGACCAGGCATCTACATGCGAGACACGGGCTGCAGTGGAGTAAGCACCTTCAAAACCAAGAAAGGGCTCAGGCCCCTCCTGCTCCCTCTTCTGCCTAAGCCTCTTCCTCCGCCTCTGGAGGAACGTTGGCACCTGCCGCCCAGCAAACAGAGGATGTGCCACCAACAACACCACCTCCGTCACCAAGCATCTCCACCATGTCACACGGAAGCGTTCAGCTCTCCATCTCACAAACCTTTGAGAGAAAGCGTAAATTCCCACCTAGCCACCCTCGATCCCTGGCCCTGAAAGCATTTCTAAACTACTGGCCTATGAAATGCTGTCATTTAGGCTGGTGGACACACACAGCTTCAAACAGCTCATGTCGCTTGCTGTCCCACAGTATGTTGTTCCCAGCCGCCACTACTTCTCCAAGAGAGCCGTGCCTTCCCTGCACAACCAAGTATCGGATAAAATCAAGTGTGCACTGCGGAACGCCATCTGTGGCAAGGTCCACCTAACCACAGATACGTGGACCAGTAAGCACGGCCAGGGACTCTATATCTCTCTAACTGCACACTGGGTAAATGTAGTGGTGGCTGGGCCCCAGGCGGAGAGCTGTTTGGCGCACGTCCTTCCGCCGCCAAGGAACGCAGGGCATCGTTCTTTTCCTCCTGTTGCCTCCTCTTCCTACTCGGCTTCCTCCTCCTCTTCTACCACCTGCTCATCCGGTCAGCGACAGACCTTCACCACTAACTTCAGCACAGCCTGGGATAAACGTCAGCAGGCCGTTCTGAAACTGATATGTTTGGGGGACGGGCCCCACACCGTGCAGGAGTTGTGGCGGGGTATAGAACAACAGACTGACGAGTGGTTGCTGCCAGTGAGCCTCAAGCCCGACCTGGTGGTGTGCGATAATGGGCGAAATCTCGTTGCAGCTCTGGGACGAGCCGGTTTGACGCACATCCCTTGCCTGGCGCATGTGCTGAATTTGGTGGTGCAGAAATTCATTCACAACTACCCCGACATGTCAGAGCTTCTGCATGAAGTGCGGGCTGTCTGTGCGCGCTTCCGGCATTTTCATCCTGCCGCCGCTCGCCTGTCTGCTCTACAGCGTAACTTCGGCCTTCCCGCTCACCGCCTCATATGCAACGTGCCCACAAGGTAGAACTCCACCTTGCACATGCTGGACAGACTGTGCGAGCAGCAGCAGGCCATAGTGGAGTTTCAGCTGCAGCACGCACGGGTGAGTCGCACTGCGGAACAGAACCACTTCACCACCAATGACTGGGCCTCCATGCGAGACCTGTGTGCCCTGTTGCGCTGTTTCGAGTACTCCACCAACATGGCCAGTGGCGATGACACCGTTATCAGCGTTACAATACCACTTCTATGTCTCATTGAGAAAACACTTAGGGCGATGATGGAAGAGGATGTGGCCCAGGACTAGGAGGAAGAAGAGGGGTCATCTCTAACACTTTCAGGCCAGTCTTTTAGAAGTGGCTCAGAAAGAGGATTTTTGCAACAGAAGAGGCCAGGTACAAATTTGGCCAGCCAGGGCCCACTACTGGAGGACGAGGAGGAGGAGGAGGATGAGGAGGAGTATGGGGATGAAGCATGTTCACAGCGGGGTGGCATCCAACACAGCTCAGGCCCATCACTGGCGTGGCTGGGGGATACGGAGGACGCAGACGATACGCCTCCCACAGAGGACAGCTTGTCCTTAGCTCTGGGCAGCCTGGCACACATAAGCGACTATATGCTGCAGTGCCTGCGCAACGACTGCAGAGTTGCCCACATTTTAATGTGTGCTGACTACTGGGTGGCCACCCTGCTCTGGATCCCCGTTACAAAGACAATGTGCCATCCTTAATTCCCTCACTGGAGCGTGATCGGAAGATGCGCGACTACAGGTGCACGCTGGTAGACGCGCTCCTGAGAGCATTACCGACTGACGCCGGGGGACAAGTGAAAGCACAAGGCGAAGGCAGGGGAGGAGGAAGAGGTCGCCAACGCAGCTGTGTCAGCGCCAGCACCTCAGAAGGCAGGGTTAGCATGGCCGACATGTGGAAAAGCTTTGTCACCTCGCCGCAACAACCGGCCCCAACTGCTGATATGGAGCGTGTTAGCAGGAGGCAGCATTTGAACAACATGGTGGAACAGTACCTGTGCACACGACTACACGTACTGACTGATGGTTCTGCCCCATTCAACTTCTGGGTCTCCAAATTGTCCACATGGCCTGAGCTTGCCCTGTATGCCTTGGAGGTGCTGGCCTGCCCTGCAGCCAGTGTACTCTCTGAACGTGTATTTAGCCCGGCAGGAGGCGTCATTACAGACAGACGCAGCCGACTGTCCACAGCCAATGTGGACAAGCTCGCGTTCATTAAAATGAACCAGGCTTGGATCCCTCAGGACTTGTCTATACCTTGTGCAGAATAGACAGTTCTAACAGCCTCAACCATCCATTCTTGTACTCAAGTGCACTTATTCCTTTTTATATGTCCCAATATTTTGGGGGATACCCCTATGTAAAAATGCAAAATAACACACATCTATGTTGGCTACCTATTCCTCCTTCGCTGCTGCTTCCACTTAGACCGCCACGTGAGCCTACACCGCCACATCCACCCATTCACCGCCTCCTCAACCTCTTCCTCCTACATCATTCCTAATTTTTATTTTTTTAAGGTCTTTTATGTTTTTTTTTATTCATTTGCCTATCCACATTTGTTCGCAGAGCATTTGCCATGCTCTTAAGCACATTTTGCTGCCTTTTGCAGCCCTCTAGTTTTTTCCAGCTCTTTCCATTTTAGTGGCCAAAAGTTTGGGTCCCCATTGACTTCAATGGGGTTCGGGTTAGGGGTCAAGTTCGGGTCCTAAACCCGAACTTTTTTTTCAAGTTCGGTCGAACCTGCCGAACCCGAACATCCAGGTGTCCGCTCAACTCTAGGCATGAGCCCCCCCAAAAAGTCCAGGGTGTGCTTCATGTGCGGCCCAGGAAGAGGGATGAGCTGCATGAGGACTACAACCACCTGCATTGCCACCACCACTCCCATCCTCTCCAGCTCAGTGCAAGTAGTGCTTCCGCTTCAAAATTACCCGCGCGTCATCCCTCTTGTAGAGGCGGTGCAGTGTAATTACTGCTGCTCATCTCATTCAAGTGAATTACTCTGTGCCGCCGATACAAAGGGAGACTACACCGGTAATTTTGGAGCAGAAGCAGCGCTCACATGAGTGCCACTACCTCTTCAAACAGCCCGGAGTCAGACCCCTGCCGATCTGATATTTTTGCATGCGTCTGTGTTGGTGTATTTTGCAACTAATGTATCCAACATTGCAATTAAAAATTTTTTTTAAATGGTTAAACCTAACAATTCTGTCTATAAATGCTCCTGCAGTATTTTTACTGGAGTGATTTTGCGACCACAGTTTTTTTTACACAAGACAGAACAAACTCTTGGTCACTCCTGACCCTCTTTGCAACACCATCAGTGTCACATCTGTTTATTGTACCGCGTTCACTTTGCGACTGATCTGCCAACCAAACAATTGTGTGACCTACTGTCGATGCAACATCTTTTGTACTTTATTTTCTTTGCTTGGCTCATAGTTCTGTCATTTTTGTTCTTTGGGAAACCCGGAGACCTTACCGGAAAGCTGTTTGCTCAATGTAGCAGCACAATAGCATCAAATGATGTTGTTAAAATGAGTTATTATTCTCAGGTCATTCTCTGGTTCTTTATATGTGACCCCGTTTATTTGACTTTTTCAAAAATCGCAGGCACATTGTGGGGAATTTATCATGAGGCTAATATCTGAAGTCAGCTTTGATTGAGTCCATGTTGGCATGCTTTGCACCAAATCTATCAAATTTCACACATTGTTTGTTACATTTGGCATTCTGTGTTACTGTCTATGCCAGGAATGCCCAACCTGCGGCCCTCCGGCTGTTGCAAAACGTTCCATCATGCCTGGAGAGCCTACAGCTATCAGGGCACGCTGGGAATTGTAGTTTTACAACAGCTGGAGGTTTTTTTTGCAAAAAATCGGAACGGACATGGAAACAAAACACGTTTGTGTGCATGAGCCCCAAACTAGCTAACCACGTTCACTTTCTCATCCACTGTTCAAAACTGGAGTGAGTTGTGTAAAAATTAAAAAAGTGGCACATTCTGGGCAAATTAGACCAAGAAGTTGGAAAGGCCCTATTTTGTAACTTTTTGATACTTTTTTTTTTGAATAAAGGGGTTAACAAATTCCCTCTATAATGTATAAAGTGCATAACTGATAAATGTCTCTTTTACAAGATTTCCATTTTTTCATGTTCATTTTACCACTGAATTGTAGGCTATAGCGATACAGTAACCTGTGGGCAGCATTACTATGTGTTTGTTCTTGTCAAGCCGTTTCCTAATTATTGTAAGGAATTTTGTCATTTTCCCAGAAATGAGCTGCCTACAGGGTATCCTACTGATGGTGATCCCTGCGCTCAGCTGTAATCTGCAGGTGAACCTGGTAGTAAGTAGTGATGAGCGGCACAGGCAATATTAGTTTTCATAATATTTTGCAAATTTATGGCTTAATATTTGCTATAAATTCGAGAATTCGCAATATTTTTATTGATTGCGAAAATCGGCAATCTAGTTTGTGCATACTGCGCGCGCAATACAGGTGTGGCTCATTTGCTACATTTGTCAACCTGCTAGAAGTTTCCCGAGACTGGAGAAAATGATTGGCAGCAATTTTCGCGACGGTGAGGAAGAACTCCTGATCACTGTAAGTAATGTTACAGTACAGCACTGTGTTTGATTACATTTTGCATGCATTGCAGAACAATGGCTTTATATGCAGATAGAGCGCTCCAATATATTCGCGATTGCGCAAGTCGGCACTAATAATGCGCATATTTTTTGCGCAATACATGCAACTTCACATTTTATCAGGTCTGAGTAGATATTACTGATTGGTGCACTAAGTATTGTTGTGACATCACAGCACTGTGTCTGTAGCATGTACAGTATATATGGACAGCAGAGAAATCTCTCTCAAATTCACATTCCACATCACATTCCTGCCACACACTATATACCACACACTATATACCACACACTATATACCACACACTATATACCACACACGGTCTATAGATTAGAGTTTGTGTCCTGTTGGTCAGGAGAAGCTTTCTTTATCTGACCGCCAGTATTTGCTGGTTGATTTAGCGTTACACAGGTTGCACCACGGGGAGGCGAACCAGCTGTACACCCCATACCGTACCGTCACTTCACTAGACAGGTACATCTCTGCTCAGCTGGCCAGTATCCGATTGCTCTGACCCCAAACACATACAATCACAATACAATCCGATCTTATAACGGTAACATTAAATCTAATATTTCCCCTTCAAGGACTTAAATATTTTTGGCTGTGTTGTTGATGACATTATTTTCAATACTTGTAGTTAAAAAATTTGGGATAATATGCTTGCATCTTTATCCTGCAGCACATGTTGGAGCGGGGCTATGACCGGACCCGGGTCCGAGAAGAGAAGCAGGCCATTGTGAGGGGGATAAGGAAGGAGCTAAGGAGGGAGTTCAAGGGGAAACCATCATAAAACACTGGTCTGATTTGAAGAGGAGGCACATTGGGTGGATCACTCAGATCCGTAACAGCAAATGCCCAGGTTCAATGCTTACATTACTTTTGTATCTCTCACCTACACTCTGCAATGTTTATATACAGTTATGCAAATAAGTATTTCATCCCTTTACAAATGATTACTTAGTACCTGGTGTGACATCAGCCGGTTACATCATACATCTCTACCTGGCTGTGAGTGTATATATATATTTATACACACTATTTATACACACAGCGAGGTAGAGATGTATGATGTAACCGGCTGATTTCATACGTTTCACACCAAGTACTAAGTAATCATGACAGGAGAAAGGTGAAACTAACACATGAGATAGACTCATTACATGCAAAGCGAGATATTTCAAGCCTTTATTTGTTATAATTTGGATGATTATGGCTTACAGCTTATGAAACCCCAAAGTCACAATCTCAGGTCCCCTTTGCTCAGGGGGTATGGATTCATTATCTGACTAGAGTGCGACACTTTGAGCCTAGAATATTGAACCTTTTCGCACAGCGAGCTACAGATGTATGATGTAACCGGCTGATTTCGTACGTTACACACACACATAAATATGGCTTGGCTTGGCTGCCCATGTCCATGACGTCTTGGTCCTCCTGCTGCTGCTGCCTCTGGGAATCGCCCCACCCCCTGACTAACGGTGCCCCAGGCACCGGCTCTCCCTTCTGACCAGGCCCAGACTTCTGGACGTCCACAACCTCCTCAAAAAATTCTTCCTCCTCCTCATCCTCGTCCTGGGCCTAGTCTTCGTGGAGCAGTGTTGCATCTTCTTGCTCCACCGAGGTACTCTCCCCGGCATCGAGCAGGCGGTCTAGTGTCCTGTCCAGTCATTGAGGCCGACGTGCTCCCTGCTGACCAGCTTGGTCGCCTGCTCGAAGGGGGCCAACACGTGGCAGACCTGGTGTATCTGCCCCCACTCCGCATTGTTGATGTAGAGGAGTGGGCGTGGTGGCCCCGGAGTGCCTTGGTCCAGCAGGTACTCCTTCACCGCACTCCCACAACCTCTCCAGCATGTGGAGTTCCACCGCATCACACTGTCCAACATCAGCCTGTGAGGTGGCAGGCTGTTGTCTTGCTGCAGTTTTGGACAGGGGAAGTGGCTTGCAATCCTTCGTATCCTTTGCACGATGTCGCTAAACCCTGGGTATGTGCGCAGAAACCTCTGTACAGCAAGGTTGAGGACATGTGCCATGCAGGGTACCTGTGTGAGACTGCCAGCATGGAGGGTGGCAAGGAGATTGCTGCCGTTGTCACAGACAACCATACCTGCCTGAAGCCTTCGGGGTGTCAGTCACTTGTGGACCTGAGCCTGAAGGGGGGCCAGGACATAAGGTCCAGTGTGTCTCCGTTCCCCTAAGCTCACAAGCTGGAGCACTTGCTGGGGGGCTCAGCAGTGGTGGAGACAGTGGCTTGAGGGAGAGCAGCAGTTCTCCCCTGGACACCCTGGGGCGGCACCACAAGCTGAGATGCCGCCACATCTGTTGATCTCTCTCTGGTGCCTCGGAGGAACACCCAATGGGCTGTAAAGCTGAGATAGCATCCCTGCCCATGTTTGCTGGTCCAGGCATCCATTGTGAGATGTACCCTGTCGCTGACAGCGTGATCCAGCGACAGGGATACATTCTGCACAATGTGCTGGTGTATGGCAGGGACGCCGTTCCTGGCAAAGAAATGGTGAACACACCCTGCGGTCCCCGGGTGCGTAGGCCGCGGTGCGCTCAAATGCTTCTGCGACCAGCGGTTGGTGCCAGACGGCAGTGGAGGGTGCAGAGGAGGCAGAGGTCTGGCTGCCGGTACCAGTAGTTCCAGTAGAGGGAGTGGGAATGCATTAGGCTACTTTCACACTTGCGTTCGGAGCGGATCCGTCTGGTGTCTGCATAGACGGATCCGCACCTATAATGCAAACGATGGTATCCGTTCAGAACGGATCCGTCTGCATTATATTTCTGAAAAGAATCTAAGTCTAATTGTTAGTCAGACGGATCCGTCCTGACTTTGCATTGAAAGTCAATGGGGGACGGATCCGTTTGAAATTGCACCATATTGTGTCAACGTCAAACGGATCCGTCCCCATTGACTTACATTGTAAGTCTGGACGGATCCGCTTGCCTCCGCACGGCCAGGCGGACACCCGAACGCTGCAAGCTGCATTTGGGTGTCCGCCTCCTGAGCGGAACGGAGGCGAAACGGAGCCAAACTGATGCATTCTGAGCGGATCCTTATCCGCTCAGAATGCATTGGGGATGTACGGATCCGTTCGGGGCCGCTTGTGAGAGCCTTCAAACGGAACTCACAAGCGGAACCTCGAATGCAAGTGTGAAAGTAGCCTTATTGAAAGGGGATGGGTGGCTGCAGGACAGTGGCAGAAGCTGCTGTCCCCTGCGCATTTCTGCTGGTGCTGCTGCGACCACCCTGCATCTGGTCCCACTCCTGCCAGTGGTTGACTCTCAGGTGCTGGTTAAGGGCAGTGGTACCCAGCCAAGCAAGTGAGCTCCCTCTCCTCACCCAGGCATGGCACAGCTGACAGATGGCAATTGTGTGATCTTCTTCTGCCAGGGTGAAGTAAGCCAAAACAGGCGACTTACGCACCATCCTCCTGACAGATGGGGTGGTGCTGGCTTGCGCCTGCTCGGGCTCTGCCATTACCAGTGGAGCCACTGCCACTGGGCTCCCTGGTGACCTGGCGCACCGTTTGCCTCGGGTGCCTACATTCTGCATCAGTGCTGCTGTCACCTGACAAGGGAGGTGGCACCCATTCTTGGTCAGTGTCACCCTCCTCTTCCTTGCCTGCATTGTCAGACCCAAGGTCGGCCGGTGGTGGAATGAGGGGAACAGCAGACGTGGAGTCCCTGACCTGACTCCGCTGTCCCCCCGCTGACACCTGGGTCTGACTAGGTGCGGGGGTTCTGTGGCTGAAACCACCCACACCAGTTGGAAGGGATGTCACTGGGGTACTGATGGGCGGTACCCCCTCCCCCTCCTCTATCCCTTCCAAAAGGTCCTGAGCATCAGGACTAAGCTGCATCTCACTCTCCTGCATTACCTCCCCCATAATGTCCCTCTCCCTGTCAACCAGCAGCAGGGACGAGTCTTGGGAGATGGGGGCTGAGCTGCTGCTGCTCAGAGCCGGAGCAGAGGACTCCGTGCCGCTGGCTTGTGTCACAAAATGAGAAAGAAAAAAATATAAAAAAGAGAGGGTTATGGTAGAAGCTACTGATCACGGCTAGTCAACCCTGATTAAAAGAAAGTACATCAAGCTACTAGCTTTAGATATGTATATCCCCTAATTTTATTTTTTACTTTTTATATATATACAATACAGAACAAAAGTTTGGACACACCTTCTCATTCAAAGAGTTTTCTTTATTTTCATGACTATGAAGGCATCAACACTATGAATTAACACATGTGGAATTATATACATAACAAACAAGTGTGAAACAACTGAAAATATGTCATATTCTAGGTTCTTCAAAGTAGCCACCTTTTGCTTTGATTACTGCTTTGCACACTCTTGGCATTCTCTTGATAATCTTCAAGAGGTAGTCCCCTGAAATGGTTTTCACTTCACAGGTGTGCCCTGTCAGGTTTAATAAGTGGGATTTCTTGCCTTATAAATGGGGTTGGGACCATCAGTTGCGTTGAGGAGAAGTCAGGTGGATACACAGCTGATAGTCCTACTGAATAGACTGTTAGAATTAGTATTATGGCAAGAAAAAAGCAGCTAAGTAAAGAAAAACGAGTGGCCATCATTACTTTAAGAAATGAAGGTCAGTCAGTCAGCCGAATTGGGAAAACTTTGAAAGTAAGGGCTATTTGACCATGAAGGAGAGTGATGGGGTGCTGCGCCAGATGACCTGGCCTCCACAGTCACCGGACCTGAACCCAATCGAGATGGTTTGGGGTGAGCTGGACCGCAGAGTGAAGGCAAAAGGGCCAACAACTGCTAAGCATCTCTGGGAACTCCTTCAAGACTGTTGGAAGACCATTTCAGGGGACTACCTCTTGAAGCTCATCAAGAGAATGCCAAGAGTGTGCAAAGCAGTAATCAAAGCAAAAGGTGGCTACTTTAAAGAATCTAGAATATGACATATTTTCAGTTGTTTCAAACTTGTCTGTTTTGTATATAATTCCACATATGTTAATTCATAGTTTTGATGCCTTCATAGTCATGAAAATAAAGAAAACTCTTTGAATGAGAAGGTGTGTCCAAACTTTTGGTCTGTACTGTATATATATACATCACAGAGGGTGACTACCCCTATGATGCTGTATTAGAGAATACTCTATATACATTATAGAGGGGGTCCAAGATGGATGACCCCCTCGATTTTGCCATATTAGAGCATATATACCTCATAGAGAGGTGCTAGTAGGATAGTTACCACTATGATGCAGTAGAGCATACAGTATGTACATTATATAGAGGGGTCCAAGTGGGATGTCACCCCTTTCCCCATGATGCTGTATTAGAGCATACAATATGTTTGTCATAGAGGAGGCCCTAATGGGATGACCCTCTCTATGATTTCCAAATGCTCTAATGCAACATCATTGAGGGACCCATAGATGGCGATCATCTCACCAGGACCGCTCCATTTATTTATGTATTTATTATACGCACTTAAATAGCGCTACTATATTCCTCAGCTCTTACAGACATTAGCATCAGGCTGTCCCCCATGGGGCTCACAATCTAAGGTCCCTATCAGTATGTCTTTGGAATGTGGGAGGAAACCGGAGAACCCACGCAAACATGGGGAGAACATACAAACTTCATGATGTACATATGCTCTCCTTCAACATGTAGTAGAGGGCTGGACAACTTTTACTCAGAATACTGTAACAAGGTCCCTCAGAACTGGTTCACACACATTTATATGTATTGCAGGTTCATCTCAGTCTTGAAGATGCAATTTGTGTCAAATTTTCCATCCGAATCCACACCCAAATGAGTCTAAATGATAAAGCGATGTAAATGTCATGTTTCGTTATACGTCGGGTGGCATACAATTAAGCAAATGTACGCTCCAATTAAACAAACTGTTATTTCTGAGCGAGGACGGCGGCTGAGGTTTTTCTTCCTGGCGGATTTTATTCCGTCACCTGTAAATCTGCAGAAGAAGAGGCTTCTGGTCCTCAAAGCTATTAAGGAAGGTGGAGAGTTGAGGAGAGTTCACAGCCGGCTGGCTATAAAAGCAAATTACAATAGCAATATGGAATTTAAAAGGATTAATCATTTTTTATGGCACAAACAGCACCATCAAATTGGATATAAAAGGAACCCAATTAATTGTGATTTTCGTGCAGGAGAAGGGACGGCACGACATCATTCCCTTTGAAATATAGTGATGGCAGAGGGGAAAAAAAAAATCAAAAAATAGTCCTTGAAGAGGGGACTCTTTCCGCAAATGGGGGGAGGGCGCAGAGGACGGCTGCGGGATTTGATAGTTAATAATTCAGGCATAATAGGAGAACAATATGTCAAAGAGAAGGCAAATGTAAGCAAGTGAGGATACAGCAATAACGGGGGAGGGATGTATACTGAATATACCAATAGATTAGCATATGACGGATCGCAATGACCAAAGTCAAGCAATGTTCATTGCCGGGAGGTTGTCAGGTGATTTGCTAAGTCAGGACTTTGCTGCTCTTCCCACGGTGCAGTGTCTAAACGTAAATTACGGTAGGTCATAAATATCAATTCATTCGTAATGGAGCTTTTATGGAGATCGCAATGTTTGCATATAGAGAATTTGAGATGGATGGCCGTCAACATTTAGGTCCAGGAGGGGCAAATATTTCATAACAGCTATAGGACCGTAATGAGGCTCAGAGGCATATCTATAGGTTGTAGTTGCCAAAAAAGACCCCACTAAGACTAGTACTACAGATAATAGTTGAGGACCCATTAGCTTTGTGTTATACCACTGGAGAGATGGGAGTCCAGCTCATATTGGTATTTCCCATTTCCCAGTGGCTATTGTGCAAATCTTACATTGTTTCATTCATTTTATACGACATAAAGCAGAAAGGCCCTAAATACTTACAGCACCTATTAAACCAGAGATTCTGCCTGGTAGGGTTGGTCCTACTCATTAAAATGACTCCTATCTTGTGAAAATCAGATGTGGAATTCCCAAGGAAAAAGGCTTTTATGGGCTTCACTGCACCGCAGGGGCATAACCAGCACTGGAAAGCTGAAGAGCTAGGCCCCGCCCCTGAGTTCACTGAAGTCCTTATTTGCTTAAAAAATTAAATTCTCTTTTTTACAAGACAAGTATTATTTTATTTAGCAAGATCAACTCGACCAGACACTATGGCCATGATTTATCTTACCTTCACTTCAGAATTCTGGCAGAATTAAGTGATTGCGCAAAAATATGCAACTTTTTGCAACTTTACACCACTCACTCCAGTTTTGTAATATGGGTGGAAAAGTGGGTGTGGTTAGCTATGTTAATAAGTTTCACTTTAAAAAGTTGCAAAAAAGTTGCAGTCTCACTCCTGGAGGAGGGTGCAGTAGAAAAACTAGAGGAGCTTCTCTACACAGAATTGTTAGGTTTAAAGGGAACCCGTCATCAACTTTATGCTGCCCATACTAACGGCAGCATAAAGTAGAGACAGGTGAGTTGATTTCAGCGTTCTGTCATTTAAAAGTTAAAAGTAAGTGGTTGCCGAGAACCAACATCACAATCATTGCAGACTGGGCCTGGAAAAGAGTCACGGCCACCTGAGAAGAGATTATAATAACCAGGACTCTTCTCAAGTAGATTTGACTCTTTTCAAGGCCTGGGCTGCAATGATTATGATGCTGGTTCTCAGCAACTACTTACTTTTAGCTGATGTGTGACACACCGCTGACATCAGCATTTCTGTCACTATTATATGCTGCCCTCAGTGAGGTCAGCATAAATTTGATGACAGGTTCCCTTTAAGGATAAGACACATTTATCAAACAATCTCTAAGAGATGCTATCTTGGAGTACCTCAACGGAAATAAGCAAATAACGCCATATCAGCATGGCTTCGTGAGGGATCGGTCATGTCAAACTAATTTAATCAGTTTCTATGAGGAGGTAAGTTCTAGACTTGACAGCGGCGAATCAATGGATGTCGTATATCTGGACTTCTCCAAAGCATTTGACACTGTACAGCATGAAAGGTTAGTATATAAAATGAGAATGCTTGGACTGGGAGAAAATGTCTGTATGTGGGTAAGTAACTGGCTGAGGGATAGAAAACAGAGGGTGGTTATTAATGGTACACACTCAGATTGGGTCACTGTCACTAGCGGAGTACCTCAGGGGTCAGTATTGGGCCCTATTCTCTTCAATATATTTATTAATGATCGTGTAGAAGGCTTGCATAGTAAAGTATCAATTTTCGCAGATGACACTAAACTGTGTAAAGTAATTAACACTGAAGAGGACAGTATACTACTACAGAGGGATCTGGATAGATTGGAGGCTTGGGCAGATAAGTGGCAGATGAGGTTTAACACTGACAAATGTAAGGTTATGCACATGGGAAGGAAAAATGCAAGTCACCCGTACATACTAAATGGTAAAACACTCGGTAACACCGACATGGAAAAGGACCTAGGAATTTTAATAAACAGCAAACTAAGCTGTAGAAACCAGTGTCAGGCAGCTGCTGCCAAGGCCAATAAGATAATGGGTTGCATCAAAAGGGGCATAGATGCCCGTGATGAGAACATAGTCCTACCACTTTACAAGTCACTAGTCAGACCACACATGGAGTACTGTGTACAGTTCTGGGCTCCTGTAAACAAGGCAGACATAGCAGAGCTGGAGAGGGTCCAGAGGAGGGCAACTAAAGTAATAACTGGAATGGGGCAACTACAG
Organism: Bufo bufo; assembly: GCF_905171765.1. Lineage (NCBI taxonomy): Eukaryota > Metazoa > Chordata > Amphibia > Anura > Bufonidae > Bufo > Bufo bufo. The sequence continues at coordinate 34,072,232 of NC_053394.1, read as the reverse complement.
TACCCTGAAAGATTATCAAAATTAGGATTATTCACTTTAGAAAAAAGACGACTGAGGGGAGATCTAATGACTATGTATAAATATATCAGGGGTCAGTACAGAGATCTATCCCATCATCTATTTATCCCCAGGACTGTGACGAGGGGACATCCTCTGCATCTGGAGGAAAGAAGGTTTGTACACAAACATAGAAGAGGGTTCTTTACGGTAAGAGCAGTGAGACTATGGAGCTCTCTGCCTGAGGAGGTGGTGATGGTGAGTACAATAAAGGAATTCAAGAGAGGCCTGGATGTATTTCTGGAGTGTAATAATATTACAGGCTATAGCTACTAGAGAGGGGTCGTTGATCCAGGGAGATATTCTGATGCCTGATTGGAGTCGGGAAGGAATTTTTTATTCCCCAAAAGTGGAGAAAATTGGCTTCTACCTCACAGGGTTTTTTGCCTTCCTCTGGATCAACTTGCAGGATAACAGGCCGAACTGGATGGACAAATGTCTTTTTTCGGCCTTATGTACTATGTTACTATGTTACTATGTTACTATGTTACCTGTGACATTTGATAACTGTGGCAGAAACACAAGAATCAAGCAAAACTGACTTCAAATATTCCTCTCATGATAAATTCCCCCTATGTCTGGTTTAATAGGGTTGATCCTGTGGACAGGTGCTCTTTAAATATTTTCTCTTGGACAGGACAGCTACCTGTGATTAGTGATGAGCGGCAGGGGCTATATTCGAATTTGCGATATTTCACGAATATTTTGTAGAATATTCGTCATATATTCGCGAATTTTGCGAATTCGATATTATTTTATTGAATGTAAAAAATCGGCAATATAAAAATCGCGTAATGCGGATTTGTAACGCGAAATACAGGCGTGGGTCACTTTCGCTACATTTTTCAAGCTGGTATAAGTTTCCTAAGACTGGAGAAAATGGTTGGCACGGCAGAACATTACAATAGCTTTATATGCAGATAGAGTCAAGTGCTCCAATATATTCGCGATTGCGCTAATCAGCAGTGATTTGAATATTTTTTCGCACTACGTGCAACTTCACATTTTTAGCAGGTCTGACTACAGATTACTGATTGGTGCACTAAGTATTGTTGTGAACTTGACATTGCTTCCTTCTCATTGGCCCACAAGCAAGAAGCAGAGAGGAATCATGTGTTCAGATGGAAAAATATGCCGAATATTCGATATAACGAATACATAGCACTATATTCTAAATATTCGCAAATTCTCGAAGTGGCGATATTCGCAATAAAAATTAGCTATTTGAATATTCGTGCTCAACACTACCTGTGATATCCTCATGATTTTTTGATGTCCTATCTAATTAAAAGTTCTGCAACTTTCTAATATACTTCGAGGCAGAGTTACTACAACTGACGTTTTAAGCCGGTCTTAGCCAAAAGCTCATTTGACTAAGATGCACCAAATTTAAAACGCGTGATCCTTATCTTATCTTGTGCTCTCTGTGCGCCACATACTGAAATGAGGTAGATTTCAGTTATAATTTACTCTCGTTCTCTGGCATAAATTATAATAAATGGACCAGGTAGAGAAGGCCCCAAAGTCACACCCCTTACACTAAGCTCCACCCACTCTATGAAGGTGCAAATAGTAGAAAATTCCCCAAAATTGCAAATTTATGCACCAATTTGCACTTAAGCAAAACGTATGTCTTTCAAACGATAAATAACTGGTATGTAGCTTTAATAAATTCAAAAACCTTTATGTTTCAATTCTTTATCATTTTTAAAATCTCTGCTTCTGTCAGTGAGTAAAATCATTCTTGCATACAAACAGAGGCTTAAAACATATATGGAATTTATTCATTTATGACTGTCTTGTCTATACAATCCTCAATAATATACAATAATACAATAATTTCTCCTGCCAGTTTGCTACACTGTATCGGTGTAGGCCAAATTTATCTTCCTGGAATGCTTGTAGTGTGGTCTACAGAAGACCATCTTTTACTATTATTTATATAAGATATCTAAGTACTCTATCAGGGCAGCACAGGGGGTACTGCTGTCAGAGCGTCTGCGAATTAGGAGCCCCAACTAAACTGTGGGCTGCCCCTCACCAGTCACTACATGGGAGCTGTGAAGTTTCACTCGTATGATGAAAGGCCCTATTTAACAAGGGGCAAACTTGATTCCCAATGCGGAGTCCTTCGGTTAACATCAGTGTAAATGTTTGGGCCCCAACTAGTACCCAGTAGATATAGCTGGTGACAGTTGAAGGATGGGAATGAACATGTGAAATAACTTCCCTCTTTCAAAAAACTCAGCATGTGCAACCACCTCCCAGATGGACTCAGCATGTGCAACCACTTACCCCTTTCCAAAGGACTCAGCATGTGCAACCACCTCCCAGATGGACTCAGCATGTGCAACCACTTACCCCTTTCCAAAGGACTCAGCATGTGCAACCACTTCCCCCTTTCCAAAGGACTCAGCATGTGCAACCACCTCCCTCATTCCAAAGGACTCAGCATGTGCAACCACCTCCCCCATTCCAAAGGACTCAGCATGTGCAACCACTTCCCCCTTTCCAAAGGACTCAGCATGTGCAACCACCTCCCCCATTCCAAAGGACTCAGCATGTGCAACCACCTCCCCCTTTCCAATAGACTCAGCATGTGCAACCACCTCCCCCTTTCCAAAGGACTCAGCATGTGCAACCACCTCCCCCATTCCAAAGGACTCAGCATGTGCAACCACTTCCCCCTTTCCAATAGACTCAGCATGTGCAACCACCTCCCACTTTCGAATGGACTCAGCATGTGCAACCCCACACACACACACACACACACACACACACCTTAAACATTGACTCATTAAAGGGTTATTTGCTTTAAACAGTTCCTACTTGTTGAAAAGGTTCCTGCTTAACAATACATACATTTCACAAAGTATCCCCCAGTTGGTGGGACCCCTTCAATCAGCTGCAAGGAAATCTGTGTTCAGTTCCTCTGCAGTGCCCCCACAGGAGGAATGAAGCATTACACAGTACCTATTCAAATTATTGGATTGTCTTGTGTAATATAGGACAGGGAATGTCCTCCAGAGCTAGAGATGAGATGTGTAACTCCTCCCCAATGTAGCCAAGAGCTGAGGATCCTGAACAGAGGACCCCCCCCCCCCCCCCCCCTCGATCAACCCAGAATTCCCTAATAGAGTCTATGAACTGGATAACTTATTTAATGTATAGTAGGGACTCAAGGGGCTTGATAAAGATTATATTACTTCCCTTCTTATGAAAATCAGGTTACAAAGCTTGAGGAGAAGGTTGATAGGTTTAATAGAGAAATTAGGGGCCTGGACCTATTTAGATGGAAGGCAACAGTTGATTCTGTAGTTTTCAGGTTCATCCTTACAGGCCGTAAAAAAACACTAAACCTAGAAATAAATTATAAAAGTTAAAAAATGTGTTGTTCTGCAGAATGTTGTGCATGTTCCTGAAGCAAATGGTATTGTAGAAATCCCACAGGGAACATAGGGGTTATTCCCCTGCTGATCTGCTCCATCTTTGGCTGGAGACTGACTAAGGGGACTTAGTCAACAGGTGATGCTTAGCAATCCTTTGTCCTACTGCAGACAGGGCAGAGGGTGAGAGGCTCCTGCTGCAGTCACTTGTCTTACAGTCAGTCACAGGACAGTGAGGAGGAGGAGGGTGACATATCTAATCTCCAGGAGATCCTTTATATACCTATTTCTCGGTTTTAATTCTAATATGGGATGAAATAGGATCAAAGGAAAGGAGGATATGAAGGCAGGCTGTGCTGGGATAGTTATTATTTTTTGGGCTGCGAGGTAGATATGGAGCAGTTGGTTTCATTGCCTCATAATTTCTGTTTTTCTTTTTCTTTTATTTATTGAGTTGATTTCCGTTTGTCTTGTAAAAAAGAATGGAAGTGATGAGGTGCCAACGAGTAATGGCACGGCGCACGCGAGTGTCCTGTAAGTGTACTCCGCGCACCGCTGCCTCCATAACCTCTAATTACTGCTCATTTTTATTTCCTAACGACTGCCTTATCTTCTGTTCATCACTTTTATTTTATTTTTGTTATGAAGAGACTTGATTAATTTTAGCATTCGTCTACAGGAGATATCGACATGGTTATTGGAATGCTTGCTGGCAGGATATCTCATAGACCGCAGTTACAGAAGCCGCATTGATTACTGAAATAGGGACGGATACAGCTCTTGGTCACTCTGCATCTATTGTCTCTACTAGCATCTAGCACAATGGTCGAGCTGCTCAGGAACATGATGATGAAACTGTGGCTTTTACGTTGTGACATCAGTCTCAGGTAGTGATGTCATCAGTACCAGTGTGCTTAGAGTCTTTGGAAAGTTGAGGTTACGTAAAGTAGTCGCAAGCTGTAGCATGGATTAGGTTGTCCATTAGGTCCAGCCTATAACCTTCAGCCTCCTACTGTGTTGATCCAGAATAAGGCAAAAAATTCTGTGAGGCAGATAACACCCCATATTAGAGAAAAATTCCTTTGTGACTCTAAACAAAGCAAATGCAATCTCCCACCATCTGATGCCCTTTAAAGCGCTCATGATACATGTATTTTTTCTGGGGAGGGAGAGGGGATTTTCTTTAAATGTCTATCCTGTACATATTGCATAAATATCTACACATAACATAGATATGTGACTATAGTTATGTATCTGTCTCTTTTTCAGACTGCCCATTCTCATCCAGACTTAAGGGGTGTATCCCATGATTAATGTAAAAAAATAAAATCAGACATCATATAGTACATGGCAGAACCAGAACCAGCCCTGTACCTCACATGGATCCAGAGAGCTCCCCATTCATTGCACCTATTGCTCTGCTAGATTTATTTCCAGCTGGCAGCTCAGGGGTGTGTCATTTCTTCTGCAGTTTTCTCCCTATCACAGCTCAGGGGTGTGTCATTTCTTCTGCAGCTTTCTACCTATCACAGCTCAGGGGTGTGTCATTTCTTCTGCAGTTTTCTCCCTATCACAGCTCAGGAGGTGTGTCATTTCTTCTGCAGCTTTCTACCTATCACAGCTCAGGGGTGTGTCATTTCTTCTGCAGTTTTCTCCCTATCACAGCTCAGGGGTGTGTCATTTCTTCTGCAGCTTTCTACCTATCACAGCTCAGGGGTGTGTCATTTCTTCTGCAGCTTTCTACCTATCACAGCTCTGGGGTGTGTCATTTTTTCTGCAGCTCTCTCCCTAACACAGCTCAGGGTATGTGTCCTTTCTGCTGCAGCTCTTTCCCTGTAACTGTCACATCTTCTAACAGTAGATACAGCTAGTTGCAGTTGAAGGATGGGACTGAGCCTGTACCGCCACCTCAATGATGTTACTGAGATAGTGTAACAAGGAAAAGAAAACAAGGCAGATAGATTTCATTGTGTCTCAGTAGCGATACTAAATGTTTAATTACATACAGTTACAAATGTATTCAGATCCAGGTCCTGATTTGAAAAAAAAGGTAGAATATTTTTTATGTGGCAACCCTTTTAAAGAGAACCTATCACATTGTACCTGCAGTCTAATGTGTGAGCAGCATGTTAAAGAGCAGGAGGGCCTGGGTATATTGATATATATGCTTTTTGTGAAAAGGTTCAGTATAATTTATATTTAAGGCTACTTTCACATGTGCGTTTTTGTTGGATCTATCAGGGGATCAGCAAAAACGCACCCGGTACTGTATATAATACAACCGTCTGCAAACGTTCAGAACGGATCTGGTTGTATTATCTCCCAAATGAAGAAGACGGATCCGGCGCCCATTGACTTACAATGTGTTTCATGACGGATCCGTCTTGCTCAGTATCCCATGACGCACTAAAAAAACGCTGCTTGCAGCGCTTTTGTGTGCGTCATGGGAATGCAACAAAATGGAACGGAATGCATTCTGGTGCAATCCATTCCCTTCAGTTTCAACCCCATTGACAATGAATGGGGACAAAACTGAAGCGTTTTCCTCCGGTTTTGAGATCCTCTGCCGGATCTCAATACAGGAAAGCAAAACACAGATGGAAAAGCCTTATTAATTTAACCTCTTGAGGTGTTCCCTATAATTCATTAGAAAATCAGGGGCTTCGGAAATGGTTGCTGTATTGGTGTCCCGGTGGCATCCGTGTTGTTCCAGTCAACTGGTCCCGCTTGTCTTCCTCCTCCAGCTGTAGCTATCCTGGCAGACTGCAGCCTGCACTCCATTGAGAAGCCCTCTATGCCTGTTCCATAGGGCTTGCACATGCTCGCTTTCTACCTCTTAAAGGTCCAGCGCATGCACATCCAAGTTCTTCTCCAGGCTATGGATGGCTTTTCCTGGGTATTTAAGGCACCTTCCCTTAGGGAGGTTTACGTTTCCTAGTTGGCTAGTTATCAGTGAAGGTTGGCTATTCAGGCCGATTGTACCGTACCTCTCTCTGCCTGTGTTTTCCGACTCTGATTCTCCGCCTCCTGTCCTGACCTTAGCCTGTTTCTCATATTCACCCATTGTTGCCTGCCCTGTCCTCAGACTAGTCTTTTGGTTATGCAGGAATTCCACCTACACTGACCTCAGCCTGTCACTTGACTATATATATTTCCTGACCCTTCAGTGCTTCACACCAGTGTCTGTGACCCCCGTGGGTCAGCTAACAACTAGACACGGGGATGTCCTATAAGGTAGTGGCCTGGGAACTCACCTACAGCAAAGATTAAATCCCTGTTAAAGGGTGAAAACCAGGGGACTTCCAGAACAACGCCCTTGGGGATAGCCCAAAGCCAAACTGATTTGTTGGCAAATGGCTCCACTGACTCCTATTGTCCATAACAATGGTCATCAGTTGCTTCTGTTTCTGCACTAAATGAAGGCCAAGCCTGCCTCTTCTCAAGGTCACCAAAATGTTTTTCACCCTACAGCAGCAGGAACGGGCACAGATAGGTTAATTGGGCCCCACAGCTAATTTAGACCCTACGTTTTGGACAGAAGAGCACAGTCTCCTGCACTCTGTGCACCCTTGGTCCTCCTGCATCCTCTGCCAGTTCCTCCCTCTCCCTGATTGACAGAGCAAGGCATAATGACTATGCAGGAACCTGACTCTGTCAATCAAGGAGAGGGAAAGGCTGAGAGAGGAAGAAGGAGGACCAAGGGTGCAAAGGTGGCTTTTACCCGCCTTCGGTTGTCATAAACTGCTCATTTGCATATGAATTAAAAGTACCTTTTCTCAAGAATGAAGTAACAGATCATTTTTCAGCAGAGCTGGTCCTACAAGGCATTGTGCTTGGTTTACCAGTGAATTTCCTGGTGACAGACTCTTTTCAAACACTAACAAAATGAGGAAAGATGCAGCCATTTTGGTTGTGTCCCAGGGCCCTTTCCCCTTATTTTTGGTCTGCAAAAATGGCAATTTTAAATTTCTAAAAAAAAATTAAAAATTACATAAAATATACATCTTTCCTATCTGCACATTTTCTTTCTCCTGTGTCTTCTGATCTTAATAATTTAACAGACACTAGGAATAAGTGGTTGCGTCCTCAAATTATAGGTTGGCCATAAAATATAAGAAATGGCATGAAGTTAATCTAGTTTTTTTTTTTTTTTTCCCCCCTTCCTAATCAATTACATTTCCTACCTGCTCTTTTCTCCTCGCCTCCATCAGCACCATCAATCAGCTTGACACCGGCCTTGGAATACAGTAAAGCCACACAAAAGCCCAATTTTTTTGGACCCTGCGAGAACAAGTCTCTCTAAAGGCCAGGTCCGAAATGATATTCATGGAGGCAGCTTATATTAATTTTATTTAAGCTCAGATCGAAAAATAAATAAATAAAGAGCCCTCGACTCAAGGCCGCCCAGATCCGTAACCAGTAAGGCCACGCGGGAAGAGACGTGGAAAGTGACTGATTAAGAGGATACTGGTCATATTTCAAAAAAAATATGTAATTCGCCTTTTCATTAAAATCCCATTTCCCACAGTAATATGTTCCTTTTTTTATTTTTTTAAGAAAAATGTATTATTTGGCGGCACAATATTTTGTTTGTAGTAAAGCAATGATTTTGATAAGGTAATAATCCGAGAGAGGCACGAAGGGAAGAAAGCGAGATATATGTGAGGGGAGAATGTATGGGTAAGGGAGAGAGGTAGATGCACCGTCTGTGTAATTGAAAGTCAGAATGATGGCAAGGGTTTAACAAGACTTGTCATGGGGGCATTTATCAAGTAAACAGATGCAGGAGAATTCGTGCCCCCATTATTCTGGATAACAGGAGGTGACTTCCCTTCAAGGTGAGAGAAAGCTTGTCATAATGGAAGTTGATAATATTCATTTTTCTTTTGATCTTCTATAGGGTCTGGCTAAATCATAATACCTTTTATTTATTTTTTACCTTTATTTTCTTATTTCTTTTTTTTCACTTTTTTATTTGTTTCTTTATTTTTTCACTTTTGCATTTGCTTATTTATTTATTTTTGTTGAAGCAAATTTTACAGAAATATATCAGCCTTCTAAACAGCCTTGATTGCCGCAGTTTCTAAGTCCATTCCGATTGTCGTGGGTGGAATATTTGACTTCTCACTGTCATGTTCATATGCCAGTATTTATAATCATACCTCCATTTTATACTTTTGTTGGCCAGATTGTGTTTTTCAATGTTTTATACCAGTTTTTTTCATTTATGCCTGAAGAAGAAAATTAAGGCGGCTATGTTTTATTTCTCCATTTTCAGGAATTCTTTAAGGGGGCTCTCCAGGATTAGAAAAACATGGCTGCTTTCTTGCAAAAACAGTGCCACGCCTGTTCCCAAGTTGTGTGTGGCATTGCACCTTGACCACATTCACTTTAATGGAACAGAGCTGAAATTCCACACACAATCATTTGGCTCTGGTTGCTGATAGTACATGCTCCACTACTTGCACACATATAAATCCCTAGAATGAAGAAGCCTCTAGTTTTACAAACCATTTGACTTTGAGGGACGCTGTGGACGCCTGGGATGTTACCGTCAACCAGTCATATGACCTTTGTGCATCTCAGTCAAATTTAAATGAATGGGATTGAGCTGCAATAGCAATGTACGGCGCTGTGCCTGGCATAATATGAAAAGGCTGCAGTCCTTTGGCCATCAAACAGCTGATAGGTGGGGTGATAACTCCAGGAAAACACTTTTAAATCTTGCTGCTGGTGTAAGCCATGTACCAGGGTGGGCTCCCCAGGATACAGCGAAGTTACGAACGAGGAAAGCAACTTTGACACCAGCTTTTGCAAAAACTAAATTTTACTAACACGTGATATTAAACACAACCACAAAAGCTGAGAACATAAAATACAGGGTGGGCCATTTATATGGATACACCTTAATAAAATGGGAATGGTTGGTGATATTAACTTCCTGTTTGTGGCACATTAGTATATGTGAGGGGGGAAACTTCAAGATGGGTGGTGACCATGGTGGCCATTTTGAAGTCGGACATTTTGAATCCAACTTTTGTTTTTTCAATAGGAAGAGGGTCATGTGACACATCAAACTTATTGGGAATTTCACAAGAAAAACAATAGTGTGCTTGGTTTTAACGTAACTTTATTTTTTCAGGAGTTATTTACAAGTTTCTGACCACTTATAAAATGTGTTCAATGTGCTGCCCATTGTGTTGGATTGTCAATGCAACCCTTTTCTCCCACTCTTCACACACTGATAGCAACACCGCAGGAGAAATGGTAGCACAGGCTTCCAGTATCCGTAGTTTCAGGTGCTGCACATCTCGTATCATCTGAAGGCAATCGTCTATGCTGTGAAGATATGAGATGTGCAGCACCTGAAACTACGGATACTGGAAGCCTGTGCTAGCATTTCTCCTGCGGTATTGCTATCAGTGTGTGAAGAGTGGGAAAGAGAGGGTTGCATTGACAATCCAACACAATGGCCAGCACATTGAACACATTTTATAAGGGGTCAGAAACTTGTAAATAACTCATGAAAGAATAAAGTTACGTTAAAACGAAGCACACCATTGTTTTTCTTGTGAAATTCCCAATAAGTTTGATGTGTCACATGACCCTCTTCCTATTGAAAAAACAAAAGTTGGATTCAAAATGTCCGACTTCAAAATGGCCGCCATGGTCACCACCCATCTTGAAAAGTTTCCCCCCTCATATATACTAATGTGCCACAAACAGGAAGTTAATATCACCAACCATTCCCATTTTATTAAGGCGTATCCATATAAATGGCCCACCCTGTAGATTTACATGCACCCCGCCTGAAGGCTGAGACCCCAGTGTTGCACAGCACGGTGCCCCCTGATGGACGCCAGCAGAAGTTTCGTGGTAATTTACCTACTGGCGGGCACGACAAAAACTGCCTCGTCGTACCTATTATTACCCTGAAACTAACACGAACAATTGGTTAGGTGCTTAGTATGGGCTGGCCTGCGGTGCAACACAACAGTTCACAATCTTACCATGCTCTATATTATTCCCCATCCCATAACTAGTCCAGTAGCACGTGCCTTATTATTACTTCTGAGCAAAACGCTGAACTGGATGGAGTTCGTGGCGGTGTTTATCAGCTCCCAAATGTGCAATGTTCATTTTAGTAATGGAGTCCATGTAGTACCAGTAGCAACTTTTTAGACATGACACAAAGCAGAGACCTAAGTCTCTAGCCGCCAATACTGCAGTAAGTTGCATGCAGGATCTTACCGACCAGGGTCTGCTCTATATCCACTGATGACTCTGAACCAAACAACCAGTCTCTCCAGCAAACCTGAGGTCCCGCAGAGTATGCAGCTTTGTTCCTTAGCTCTTGTCAGCCTTCCTGGAAATGATCCTTCTTTCCCTGGACAGGATCTGGGTCTTGGACAACGATCAGCTTCACTCAGATGTAGCTGTGGTCACTGATGGGGTCCTCTCACTCCTGGATCCATCAGTTTGTCTGCTCACACACAGTTCCTCAGCTATAAGCTCAATTCTAAGATGGCTGCTCCTTGTTCATGCTCTGAGAAAACCACACCTATTATGAATATGAAAATATATATGCAGTCAGCTGTGCCTAGGAAACAGCAGCATCTTGTGGCCAAACAGCAGAATGTCAGTCCAGAACATTTAATTTAATCCTCACACAGTGTTCAAACAATGGCAGCTGTTTCTCAATCTCACACTGGTAAAAATGGTGCTACTATATACCTAGCACATGGAAAGACATGCCCCTCCACCCCCCCCCTTACCCAAAGGTGATAGATTTTAATTTTTATTTAATCAACATAGGTCCAAATGACAGTGCTGAATATTTTCATTTATATTGATAGGAGCTCTGTTTTCTGAAACAGAGCTCCAAATCCACTGCATCGCCGTGAGGCTAGACAAAGTTTAGGTTGCCTGCAGCCTCCACTAGGTGGCGCTTTGAAACTTACCGAATACTGTATTATTATTGAATTCAATGTATATTGTGTACGCAGTAAGTTTCTAAACTCCCTCTAGTGGTGGCTGCGGTAAGCCAAAATTATGCAAAAATGTATAATAAAAAACTCTCAACAGAATGTTGGAACTTTAATATAATAGTATCAATTAAAATAAGACGATGGTTATATCAACAAAGCCAATGCATTTGAGCGAAGAATGTCTAAATGTGCAGCGAATTTTGGAATCAATAGTGTTAAAAATCAGAGATGATCAAGGTTGCAGGTTTTAATTGGGGAAAATATATGGTTTTGAAATAGAAAATTCAATGAAGCAGCAAATTTCCATGTTCCGCTTATTTCTATTAAAAATAGAACTGGGAAAAGCACAGAGCCCTCAGGTTTGATTAGAGTAACCTTTAAATTCTTTCTCTAGATTAAACCATTTTGCACATTCTGGTATAGCTATATAGGAACATGCAAGATAGTGCCGTGCATAGAAGAGCAAATAAGACCTTGCAGAGAGTTATTTCTTGTACAGGTTTCAGGGCAGCTCATGAAAACTGCTGAACATGTGAGAACCCAGGATCTCTGAATCGGTGGGGTTTAGACTAAGTATAACATTGGGGTGGTTGGCTGCTTTTTTTCTTAGGTGGCCTCTTTAATCCGAAAGTGGTTCATCTTCATGGGACAGCCCCTTTAATAGGGAAACAGACGTTGGACTAGTATCCCAAAACTTCATGTCTTCATTTTCATGATCACTGGGGATCCCAGTGGTTGGACCCTCAAAACTTATGCCTTATCCTGTGGATAGGGGATAATTGTTATCAGCGGGAAACCCCTTTATTAGACTCAGTGCCTTCAATGTTAAGTGCATAAATGATTTTGTCATACATTGTACATAGACAATGCTGTGGACATAATTAATTCTGCCATACTGTACAAATAAGTAATGTCGCTATACAGTTTACAATGAACAATCAACAACCAAAGTACTGCCAATACCAGCCTCATCAGAGATCCTCTATTAGGGATTGTTCACATCATGTTAATGGTCTCCATTTGACGTGAAGTATATGCTGAAAATAACTCCCAATGGATATGACGGATCCCATGCTGTGGCATCCATCACTTATAGGCTTCAGTGCATATAATGCGGTATATGTTAAGTATATAAAAAAAACTAGGCAATGGGTGAGCACTCTACATTTGGTCTTAGTGGTAAAACAAACTGTTTAATTAAACTTCATGAAATAAAATACTTATATAGCATAGAATAAAATACGTATATAACATAAAATGAAATACAATTCACATAAAATTGAAATACAATCCACATAAATTAAAATTTCAAAAATCGCGGGTAGGAATAGTCCCTTGTATCCAACAATAATTCGCTGAAAAAATTCAGTGCTACTGCAGAGTGGTAAGGGTGCTTTGTAATTGTTTGAACTCAGATTATATATATATATATATATATACACTCACCTAAAGAATTATTAGGAACACCTGTTCTATTTCTCATTAATGCAATTATCTAGTCAACCAATCACATGGCAGTTGCTTCAATGCATTTAGGGGTGTGGTCCTGGTCAAGACAATCTCCTGAACTCCAAACTGAATGCCAGAATGGGAAAGAAAGGTGATTTAACCAATTTTGAGCGTGGCATGGTTGTTGGTGCCAGACGGGCCGGTCTGAGTATTTCACAATCTGCTCAGTTACTGGGATTTTCATGCACAACCATTTCTAGGGTTTACAAAGAATGGTGTGAAAAGGGAAAAACATCCAGTATGCGGCAGTCCTGTGGGCAAAAATGCCTTGTGGATGCTAGAGGTCAGAGGAGAGTGGGCCGACTGATTCAAGCTGATAGAAGAGCAACGTTGACTGAAATAACCACTCGTTACAACCGAGGTATGCAGCAAAGCATTTGTGAAGCCACAACACGCACAACCTTGAGGCGGATGGGCTACAACAGCAGAAGACCCCATCGGGTACCACTCATCTCCACTACAAATATGAAAAAAGAGGCTACAATTTGCACGAGCTCACCAAAATTGGACTGTTGAAGACTGGAAAATGTTGCCTGGTCTGGTGAGTCTCGATTTCTGTTGAGATATTCAAATGGTAGAGTCCGAATTTGGCGTAAACAGAATGAGAACATGTATCCATCCTCTGATGGCTACTTCCAGCAGGATAATGCACCATGTCACAAAGCTCGAATCATTTCAAATTGGTTTCTTAAACATGACAATGAGTTCACTGTACTAAAATGGCCCCACAGTCACCAGATCTCAACCCAATAGAGCATCTTTGGGATGTGGTGGAACGGGAGCTTCGTGCCCTGGATGTGCATCCCTCAAATCTCCATCAACTGCAAGATGCTAGCCTATCAATATGGGCCAACATTTCTAAAGAATGCTATCAGCACCTTGTGGAATCAATGCCACGTAGAATTAAGGCAGTTCTGAAGGCGAAAGGGGGTCCAACACCGTATTAGTATGGTGTTCCTAATAATTCTTTAGGTGAGTGTATGTATATATATATATATATATATATATATATATATATATAGGGAATGTCCAGTCTGATCTCTGGTTTGCAAGCAACCTTAGATAGTAGGTTTACTCCATATGGTGTTGCGCGTATAATTAAGTTCCTTATGTCTCCATAGGAAGACTGTTAGTAGATGATATGGCAGATCATATATTGCGTTTTTTTCAGTCTTGTGCCAATCTTTTGAGTTTTGCAGCACCTTATCCATAATTCGCCCAGAGTGAGCCACCGTTCTCAAGTTGCAACTCATATGTTAAGTATATATTTTTGTATTGTGTATAGTTGCATGGAAAAGTGTAGTCCGCTATACTATTTCAAACTTTTTGATTGCGATATGCCAAGATATCCCGGCCCAGAGGAGTCCTATGTTTCTCTAATGGAGCCCTAGTAGTGCCATGAAGGCTTGCAGATGCCCCTATAAAATTGCCAGTTAAGTTCCTCCTGTACACAGTAGTTCCAACACAATGCCTCTAAATATCTATGGTTGTCTTGGGCAGTAAAGTGGTCAATGAATACATGCATCCCTGGAGGTCTAGGTTGGTGAAGTGGTTTGTGTTACTGTCTTTTGTTTTTCGATTGAATTACCATAGTTTTGGTATGACTCATTTTTACTGTACCTTCATCATAACTCCCCCCAGTTAGCCATTTTCCTTCATTTCACCAAAGTTTTAAGTGATAAAATGATCCCAGGAGTAAAGGGGGGATGACCCGTCAATATCCCTTCTAAAAACATTTTCCAAAAATAATGTAAACATTCTACGGTATATTGAGTATTAATTAAACTAATCAACCAATAAAAAAAAAACTGTCTTCCAGCTAATGAAATGAACAGAAACTGAAATGAATCATAAAAGTGATATTGTCTGGTTGCAAAGTCTAATTCTTCAATTTATCTTGATATGGTCTTGACCATACAACAATGCCGACTTCTGGACATATAGCTCTGTTGAAAGTCAGTGATACTCCAGTGGTAATAAAAATCATACAGTGCCATCATGCCAAGTGGACTGGACTATCCATAGTGAAAAGTGGCAGTCTAATACCCTCTGAGAGTGATTTTATTATATACATTTACTGCATGTGATGTGACTCCTCCCAGTGTCTGACACCTGCACAAACATTGTCCAAAATAAGAAAAACACATCTACTTGTTTTCTAAACAGCAGCACCCTTGTCAATTGGTTGTCTCTTTGATTGATGCTCCTTTCTATTGAAGTAAATGGGGAAGTGATATAGGCCTGCTTTCTTTCAGACAACCACTTTAAGGAAATTTTAAGGATATTTAGGTAAAATAATAAAAAAAATAGTTCTCTTATTTCAACTTTGGCTCCTTGTAGCTGGTCTTCGCTTTATAAAACTGGTGAACAACCCATTTTGACAATTCAATCTGCCAAATTTTGAAGTGCATGGAGTTAAAAATTCACTCCATGCAGCTGATGTCCTCTCTGATGGCAAACAGGACCTATGGAGACACATGATTGTTAAGGAATTTGGTCAACCACCATTTTTAATTGGATCATAATAGTGTATGCTGACGCACTAACTTTGAAGATATATGGAAAAAGCTTAAGAACTATAAGGTGCTGTTTGGAGAATACTGCTGTAGATATGTATAGTCAAGACATGATGGAATCTGTGAAAACGAGACTCTCTCTCATTCCTTGATCTCCCCAATCATATCAGGATTGGTTCACATCACCACTTCGTTCTGCGTTCTTCTGAACTCTCAGAAAAACAGAAAACAACAAAAAAAAAATAGATCCTTTATTTTGAGGTCTTTTTCACCCATCATAAGTAACAGATCTAAGATGGAAATGGTTAAAAAAAACTGATGCAAAATGAGAACAACGGATGCTCGAAATAAAGGATCCTTTTTTTGTTTTGTTTTTAGTTTTCTATTCGATCAGAATCCGAATTTTTTGAAAAATTCAGGTTGGATTTCAAACTTTTGAAATTCATTTGTTCATCTCTAATGAAGACATATAAGGTCCTTCCATGCTTCTTACTTGCTTTTTTTCTAATTTTTGATTGGGTGTAATTTTTTTTCTTTTACAGGTGTAGATGATGCCTACCAGCACGGTCGAGGTGTAGCTCTAGCTGACTTCAATAGGGATGGAAAAGTAGATATCGTATATGGAAACTGGAATGGACCTCATCGCCTGTTTTTACAAATGAGCACAAATGGAAAAGTTAGATTCAGGGTAAGAATATTCTCAAAATTGTATATATATATATATATATATATTTTTTACCATGTTGTATCTTAATTGTTTCTAGTAACTTGATTGATTGGGAATGATGCTGCAGAAAATCAGCCCCTTTATTCTAAGAATTGTGTCCCAACTGTTGCGTGTCCCAACTGTTGGACCACCTCCATGGTGGCTATGTTTTCAAGCAAGGTATGAGTAGGGCTGACACCACTGTACAACTCAGTGGTCTTGTCATTTAGGAGTCTGGAAAAACTGAGTGGAAAACCGTTAGAGAGCTGTAATGTCTGCTGAAACTTACACAAAGAAGACTAGAAGTTTAGAAAGAAAGTTTTGACTTGGGTTTACTAGTGATGTTTTGATTTTGGGGGTAATTATCTTTCATATTGACCAAGTTTGTGCAGGACATATCAATGATGTTTTAAATTAGTGGTCTCCAGCCTGTGCTTCTCCAGACATTATGAGTCTACAATGCCAACTATGACAGATAAAAATTACCGGTCTCCAGTTCTCCAACATTGATTCTCCGACCTGTGGTTTCCTAGCAGTTGTAAGACTACAACTCCCATATTGACACATCCATGATGTTTTAGATTAGTGGCCTCCAATCTGTGGTTCACAAGCTGTTGTAAATTTACTTCTCCCACACTAACACATTGGTGATGTTCTAGATTAGTCATCTACAACTGAGGGTTCTCAATCTGTTGTGGTGCTACAACCAACCTATGGTTCTCCTGTTCTCTCTGCAGAAACATAACAATGAACCTAGAGAAGGTTCATTGAACCTAGAGAAGGGCTGCATAGCAGAAATTAAATTTGGGCACTATTTCTGGTCCAAAACGTAGTTCTTGTTCCTGTAACCCTGCTCATGTCTTGGATGGTCTGATCCTAGGGTTGGTTCCTTTGTCAACATGAGGAGCTTCCAACCTTCAATTAGAGGGATCTAGGGGATAGAACAATGCGGAAATCCCTATTTTCCATAGTTTCATAGATAGCATTTTTTTTTATTATGGATGTGTATCTCACTGTTCAGCTTTGTGTTTTAATCTACTGCTGAAGTGTCCATGTTTTGATTTAATGCTCTGCAGCTATGGAGTGTGTGTGGGGTATAAAACCAGAAATAATTATGTTCCAGTTATCACAATGGGCTGTCAGGAAGCTGCTTCACAGCCAGTAGAAATAATAATAATTTATAAGTGTTTGACTGATCCGTTGCTTTGTTCCAGTTAACTTCGCCCTATTGCACATCTCTGAAATTTGCTTGGAAATAAAAGCTTTCTGTTCTGGACTGAAACATTCCAATTATAGTTATCAGCATATTTTAGTAAACAGAGATCACGGAGGATTTAGTGCTCTGAGATATATTACAAGATTTATGGTTGGCGGTCACCCCTCCCTTTTCCTACTGATTTATAATGCAGCTTTGTAAAGCAAACTTCTCTACCAAATACTCAGCAAATCACGAGCTGTTTGCATAGGAAATAGAATCATTTTCATATAAAAGCGCTGAAACATTTACA
Organism: Bufo bufo; assembly: GCF_905171765.1. Lineage (NCBI taxonomy): Eukaryota > Metazoa > Chordata > Amphibia > Anura > Bufonidae > Bufo > Bufo bufo. The sequence continues at coordinate 34,054,562 of NC_053394.1, read as the reverse complement.
AAGTTTACCATTTCTTGTCCTCTCCAGAGACCTTCAGTCTAAGACTTAGCAATGCTCTAAGCTGCAGTTGTCTCCTACAGTGTCACACTATTTTTGCCACTGCTAGAACATCTCATTGTAACACAGTTCTGGTTCTTCTGTCTGGGTGCTCTAGAGGATGTTCAGTGGCCGGTGTATTATCGCACTCCGCAGACTGTGGAGCTCTCCCCTCTGCACCCACATGTCGCTCTAAGACACACGGCCCATGTGTGCCTGAACAGAAATAGGAACAGTTCTTTTCTCTTTCTGTGACTTGAGGACCTGGTCATGTAACTACAGGTCCTTCAGAAGCCTCTGCTTATATCTTTAGGTGACCTTCCACCAATATAAGGTCTAATAGGTTTATTTCGGGGGATGTTAATGGTAGAAGACAGCAGCACAAATCTGCTATTCACTAGTCATTGGACACTGGCCATTCTCTACCCAAAGGAATCATTGGCAGGAAGTACCCTCGTTGGGTAGTTGGATAGTAACAATCGCCACCCCAGCAAATGATAGATACAGTACCAAACATACAAAAGTCAAGAGAGGTTCCCTTTATTACACCATGTTTTTCTACCCACAATAGGAGGCCTTCGAGTTTGCTTCCACCCCCATGTTCTTTCCATGACCTTTGGACCTATTCTCCACCATTTTGCTTCCAAGCAATGCAGTTGCTCTTGAGTAGGGAGGCCTATATAGGTAATCACCATCCATTAGTAAAGGATACAGAATGACAGATGGGCGCCATACAGAGCCTTCTCTGTATGTATAGTGTTGCTTTTCTGCCTCATTTAAGCCTCAACCAGTACAATACAGCTCACCAACCTTCTAATGATAATGGTATGGCTCTGTCCCTGTCTGTACAGCAAAGCTGACAAGTAAGCAACAGGAAACAGAAAATGACAGCTTTTTGTGTGTGAGTTCTAGTGAACAATTAGAAAACTAGAACATCTCAAGAGTTTTTTTTTTATATGGATAGATACATAAAATTATTTAATTTTTTATTTTAATGAAAGATAAGCAATATGTTGTTTTCTGATGATGCATTCCCTTCAAGGATAAAAAGCCATTTTGCATGAATGTTTTTGGTTTTTATGTCTGACGTTCTCCAGAATTACAGAATCTGATCATAGCGCTTTCAAGAAATCATCGGCGAGCATGTTTTAACACATCTTTGAGCAGGAATATAAACTACTATACTCCAGAGAAACACTTGAAGAATTGCAAGTGATTACCGACGCCTGCAAATGACAGTCTTTTGTGGTTTTTCACCATATGCATGGGCTGTAAAATCAGAAGTAAAAAATGCATTTCAGCACATATTTACACACTCCCTTAGTGTCTCAGTATGGATAATTTATTTTGCATCTGTAAATCTGTGAGCGAGATAAATTTCAATTTTCTTGTAATGTGCTTTTATGTGCATTTAGTTTTTTTTTATCTGCACCTCCAAAAATATATCCTGGGTAGAAATGTCTACATATTTACAGTACATTAAAATATGTAAAATATGTAGTCGTAGCACAGGAAATACTGTATTATTCTTAGTATGTGTGTTAATGTCAGTTGATTTTTAGTATTTTTTTATTTTCATAGTTTGTACTTTTGTCTTCATGGTTTAGTTTTTATTGTATTTATTTGACTCTTCTGCAGTTGCCAATTACTGGGCATTTCTATGGGCACTGTGTTATGGCTCTGTCCAACTCGGAGCTTGTGTTCAGTCATAACATGAGACCTTAGCGTGTAAACCTGGCTTTCTCTCCAACAGTAATAAGATATGGAGAAACCCATCTCAGGAGAGGCACGTATTGCAAGTAGAATTTACTGCAAGACTCTGTCAGATTGCTGAAGGTGTAATTATTACATTGACCTTTTTGGCGCAAGAAATCTCGGTTCTTGTGATTTTAGAGATAGTGAAGAGCTGGAGGGCAGATTAAAACCTTCCAGGCCACATTCGCAGATAGGAAAGACATCACCCTTGTTTTGAGTGTGTGTACACTAAATAAATTGTCTGCTTGACGTGTTGTTTCTCCTCTGACCAGGAACTGCTTCTAACATTGCTGAATGCAAAAAAAATAATTAGCAAAAATAGGTAAAAAAGGAAAAAGAGAGAATAAAACAGTATGGTAAAGTATGTTTAAATGAATCTATTGACATTTTAAAAATGAACATTTTTTTTTCTATGAAGTTTTCACTGGATTTATATTTAAGGCTTTTTATGCTTAAAAGTTTATTTTTCTTCCAAAAATTAAGCTGATTGGTGGGGAGCCAACACCCAGCTATTTGAGAAGGCACCAGTGCTCTTAGTAGTGCCGTGACCTTCTCTCAGCTCATTGTACAGAGGTTGTGCTTGGTATCACTTCAATGGGGCTGAGCTGCACCTAGACCATGTGACCGGTGACCGTGACCTCAGTGATCAGATACTGATGATCTGTACAGAGGATGCTCAGGGGGTAGAATGAAACAATTCACAGTAAAGCTCCACCTCCTGAGCACTTGCAAGAGCAGAATCTGGCAGAATAAAACTTAATATTCTCACAACTCCTGATAATAAAAGCTTCTCAAAAGGTATGTTTGTACTAATCTCTCCATTTCCTACCTAGCACTGTCAGCAGATGGTCAAAACTGCTGACAGACTCTCATTAAACGGTTTTCAATTATATACAGATCCCTAATATACAAAACAGTAATATACAAACGGAATCATTCCTTGGTTTCCAGCTAGTGTGAGATTGCAGTGGGAAGCAAGTTTTTTCTTGGCTTTCTTGCAACCAGTCACCAAGCGATAGTTCATGGTCTGAGCTCCTTGGTCAACTTACATTTCATATATAGCATCCTATGATTTGTTGGCAGGTTAAACTTTCACACTAGCGTTTTTGTTTTCCGGTATTGAGTTCCGTCACAGGAGCTCAATACCGGAAAAAAACTGATCAGTTTTATCCTAATGCATTCTGAATGGAGAGCAATCCGTTCAGGATGCATCAGGATGTCTTCAGTTCAGTCCCTCTTATGATTTTTGGACGGAGAAAAAAACGCAGCATGCTGCAGTTTTATCTCCGGCCAAAAATACTGATGACTTGCCGGCACTAATTTACATTGAAGTGTATTAGTGCCGGATTCGGCATGAAGTGTTCCGGCAAAACAGATTCGGCTTTCCCATCTGCGCATGCGCAGACCTTTAAAAATGCAAAAAAAAATGAATACCGTTTTTCCAGATGACACCGGACAGACGGATCTGGTATTTCAATACATTTGTCAGACGATCCGCATCCGGATCCGTCTGGCAAATGCCATCAGTTTGCGTCTGGATTGCTGGATCCGGTAGGCAGTTCCGGCGACGTGGGAAGTATGATTGCTGGGGGATCTGACCACTGAGATCCCAACTGATCATAAGAATAGGAGACCCCCGGTCCCAGGAGTTATTGAAGTGGTAGTACACATGCTTGACCACCATTCTACTCACTTCTGTAGGTCTGACAGAGGCAGTATAGTAGTATGCTCCCACAGGCAGTGAATGGAGTTGTGGTTAGATATGCATATTAGGCTCTATTCACACAGCAAACTCTGGAACCCCATAGGATTCATGAGTGTCCTAGTAGTCGGATCCCCAGCCATCATGCATTTATCTGTATAGGTGATAAATGTTGTTTGTGTGCCAACCCCTTTTACCCCTTAAGGACCGGGCTCATTTTCACCTTAAGGACCAGGCCATTTGCAAATCTGACCAGTGTCACTTTATGTGTGAATAACTTTAAAACGCTTTTACTTATCCAGGCCATTCTGAGATTTTATTTTTGTCACATATTGTACTTCATGACACTGGTAAAATGGAGTCAAAAAAAATAATTTTTATTTATAAAAAAATAAACAATTTACCAAACATTTAGAAAAATGTGCAAATTTCCAAGTTTCTATTTCTCTACAGTACTTCTATAATACTTATTAATACTTCCAAAAATAGTTATTAATTGACATTCCCATATGTCTACTTCATGTTTGGATCATTTTGGGAATGCCATTTTATTTTTTGGGGACATTACAAGGCTTAGAAGTTTAGAAGCAAATCTTGAAATTTTTCTGAAATTTTCCGAAACCCACTTTTTAAGGACCAATTCAGGTCTGAAGTCACTTTGTGAGGCTTACATAATAGAAACCACCTAAAAATGAAACTACACCCCTCAAGGTATTCAAAACTGATTTTACAAACTTTGTTAACCCTTTAGGTGTTCCACAAGAGTTATTTGCAAATGGAGATGAAATTTAAGAATTTAAATTTTTGGGCAAATTTTCCATTTTAATCCATTTTTGCCGCGGTACCTCGCACAGGGACAGGGGTGATGCCGTTACCGTGAATTGTGGACAGTACAAAGACATCCCTCTTGTCCTTATATCTGACCAGCAACAGGTTTCTACTGATAAGGGCACGGGTCTTACCCCTGGGGATAGGTACCTGGAGGGGGTGAGTAGGGAGGCCACGTTGATTTTTCTGCACGGTCCCACAAGCGGACGTGGATCTGGCCTCGAGGTACTGGAACAAGGGGATACTAGTATAAAAGTTATCCACGTACAGGTTGTAACCCTTATCTAGCAGTGGGTGCATAAGGTCCTACACAAGTTTCCCGCTAACACCCAGAGTGGGGGGACATTCTGGGGGTTCATTACAGGAATCTTGCCCCTCGTACACACAAAACTTGTAAGTGTACCCTGAGGTACTCTCACAAAGTTTATACAGCTTCACGCCATACCTCGCCTGCTTAGAGGGAACATACTGGCGGAAAACGAGTCTCCCCTTGAAAGCAATAGGAGACTCATCACCAGCAACCTCCCTTCCAGGTACATAGGCCTCTAAAAATTTAGCCCTGAAGTGATCGATGACCGGCCTTATTTTGTACAGGTGGTCATAGGCAGGATCACCTTTAGGCAGGTGGTCATAGGCATAATGCAAGCATTTTTGAATGGCCTCAAAACGGGAACGAGTCATGGCCTTACAGTAGAGTGGGGTCTGGTAGAGGACGTCCCCACTCCAGTACTGCCTGACACTGGGTTTTTTGACTAGGCCCATGTGCAGCACGAGGCCCCAAAACGTCCTCATCTCGGCTGCACTGACTGGAGTCCAGCCACCGGCCCTAGCCAAAAAGGAGCCCGGGTGTTGAGAAATGAACTGTTTGGAGAACAAGTTTGTTTGCTCCACCATCAGATTCACAAAGGGGTCACTGAAAAAAAAACTAAAAAAGTCATATTCAGTGAAGACCACTGTGCGAATCTGGATTCCTGGTTGGCCAACAAGGTCAGGAATCATGGGCTCAAAATCCTCTGGGGTACACCATGCAAGTTCACCGGTAGGGGGCTCAGGTGGACTTATCTGGTGAGCCGGAAAACTAGTACGAGCCCCAGGGATGCTCATATTAGTGTGGACCACAGGGTCCCTGGCATGGGGGTCCCCTGTCTCTGCCGCCTTGGGGGCTCATCATCACTAGATGATGAGGAGGACGCAGATGACAAGAGAAAGATGGGGTCATCCTCGTCCTCACCGGGGCTCTCGGAGTCGGAGACAAGCAGGGCGTATGCCTTTTCAGCCGAGAACATTTGGCGGGCCATAGGGGAGTGTGTGTGTGTGTGTGTAAAACTTTATTTAGTGTGTGCATGTGTGGGGGGGGGGGGGGGGGTGTTTACTTTCACTTATAAACCTAACAGAAAAATTAAATAAAGCTGATCAGCGGTGGGGTGGGCGATGTGCTAACAGTGGCCGGACGCTAAGAGTGCCAGCCACAGTCAGTGCACGCACACAAAAAAAGAGCTTGCGCCCCCAAAAATGCACCCCTGGAGGGTCTAGGGTCGCACAGCTGAGTGTGCTGTGGACCCCAGACACCCGATCAGGGTGAAGCCCCCAAAAAAAACTCCCCCCCCCCAAAAAAAAAATCCCTCAGTCTCCTTACCTAATCTAACCTTTCCCTAAACCTGTCCCTGCAAACTTTTGAGTGCCAGATGGCACTTTGGTGGCTCACGTGGGGGTGCTGGGGGTGTTAGGCTCAGAGGTGGATGGATGCTCCTCTCCCCTGGCTCCACAAGAAGCAGTGTGGAGGAGGAGAGCAGAGCTGGGGGAAGTTAACCCCTGCCCGCCTGTCCAGCCAATGTCACCGCCACATCTCAGGATCTAAGGATGGTGATTGGTGGTGTATTATCATACCATTGATCACCATCCAATTCCAGGTTATCGGGTCGCCGGAGACCCGAATGACCCGGAAACGCAGCAAACCGCAGGTCTGAATTGACCTGTGGTTTGCTGCGATTGCCGATACGGGGGAGTCACAGGACCCCCCTCGGCATTGTCATAGAGTGCCTGCTGAATGATTTCAGCAGGCACTCTGTTCCGATCACCACCCGCCGCGCGGACCTGTACGCCCTGTGTCCTTAAGAGGCTAAATTACATATAATGAGTTCTCTAATACATGAGCTTGTCTACCTCCAAATCATAAATGCACCTTAGACTATCCGTATTGACTTCATGTAGAAATGGTTTTATGCTTAATTTAACTTTTGTTTTCATTTTCAAATGTAAAACTTTGCAGAGCTTTGTAAGAGATAAAGGACAAATTGGTATGAGCGTGTGGGAGGCAGTATTCCTATTTTTAGTGGTATTCACAGGAAGTGACTTGGACGGCATCAGTTCCAAAAATTGCTCTAATTATAGACTTTAAACTAAGTGCATTTGTTCAGAACTTCTGGAATCATACTGAAAGCCTGAATTATTATGCCATTATTATTATTATTATTAGCAGAAGGACCCAGCTTCGCACGGGTATAGTTCATCTATTTCATTTAATGTTTGTTTGTGTCGTTAAAAGATATCGACAGTATCCACAATAACAATGACATCTACAGTACCCTGCCCCTTCAACCGTGACCTCCACAGCGGCCTGCCCCCTTAACAGTAATATTCACAGCGCCCTCCCTTTTAAAAGTGACCTCCACAGCGGCCGCCTGTTTATTAGTGACCTCCACAGTACCCCGTCTCGTTAACAGTGATTTCCACAATAACCCGCTACCTTAACAGTGATCTCTACAGAGCTCTGTTCCTTTAAAATGTGACCTCCACAACACCCCACCCCCTTAACAGTGACCTCTACAGCACCTTGCCCCTTAACACTGAGCCTCCATAGCAGACTGCCCCCTTAACTGTGACCTCCACAGTTCCCTGTCCCCTTAACAGCGACCTCCATCACTCCCGCCCCTTTAACAGTGACCTTTACAGCATCCCGCCCCCTTATCAGTGACCTCCACAGCAGTACGCCCCTTTAACAGTGACCTCCACAGCGGTCGTCCCTTTATTAGTGACCTCCACAGTACCCCATTTCCTTAACAGTGATTTCCACAACACCCCGTCCCCTGAACAGTGGCCTCTACAGCAATCTGCCACTTAACACTGACCTCCATAGCAGACTGTCCCCTTAACTGTGACCCTCACAGCAGCCTGCCCCTAGGGTGGACAGAGGTCCGGTTTTAGGCAGGACAGTCCAGCTTTCAGACTCCCTGTGCTCCGTCTGGCGCAGGACCTGGACGGACACAGGGATGTCCTTTTGAACAGCTCACTCTCAGACAGCAGCACTGTGCTGTGTGAGCGAGAACTGTAGGGAGAAACTCACCCTCCCTCCCACCCCTGCAGCTGACAGAAATTGATTTTTACCTTAATTTGTTCAATCCCCTTCGGCTGCGAAGTGGGAGGGGGCGTGGTTTAGTGGGACCTGGGGGCGGGGTTTTAAGTCCGTCTTTTGAGGATGGCCTGAATGGCCACCCTACCTGCCCCTGAACTGAGACCACCACAGCACTCCACTCCCTTAACAGTGTCATCCACAGCGCCCTGCCCCTTTAAAGCTGACCTGCAGCAGTGAAGAAAAATGGCTGGGTTGTTATGGAAACCTGGTGTACAACTGTGTGTATGTGGAGACTAAGGGCCTGCGAGCTTCTATTGGCTGATAAGGGTCATGTGACCAGTAGTGATGATCGAGCACCAAAGTATTCAGGTGTTCAGTTGTTTGGCCTGAACACATTGCTATATTCATGTGCTCTGTCAAGCACCCGAGTATAATGGAAGTCATGGGGAGACAACCAGGCATCCCCTGCTCGGAAGAGAAGAGGGTGACTGACTGGTTCATTAAAAAAAGGTTAGAAATTAAAGGAATCCCCATCAAAATGGTTTGGAAACAGCATTAAGAGGATAGCTGGATGTGTCTTAGACTTCTATTATGTACGACATACAATAGACAAACACACAAAGGCTGTATGCCAAAAGCCAGGTATGTGCAAGTCATCAATCCATGAGACAGATAACAGCCAGCATATCTTACAATGGCAGCCTTGTGCACTATGAGATATTTAAAACCAGCTCTCATCTGACTGAGAACCAGTAAACCTCAAAGTTATTTTGCATCTGTTGGATGGCTTGGGTGGACCTGCACACCTAGATCAATATCATTAGGGCGACAAAAAGTTTTCTGATTATCCTATCATAATATTCAATAACCTTTCTATACAGTTTCGTCATGTAAAAACTCATTTGCATAAACATGGGCATATGGGAAAGACATGCAAATGACCAGAATCTGCCTTGTTTTTCAGCTGTCATTAGACTATGAAAACCAATAGATGGGGCTATTGAGAGTTATGAACAGCGCCCTCTATTGGTTTCACAGTCTTATAACAAGACAAATATTCTTGTCAGAAGACTATGAAACCAATAGAGGGCGCTGTTCATAACTCAATAGCACCATCTATTAGTTTCATAGTCTTCTGACAATAATATTAGACTGAGTCTTATGACAAGCTAATTAGTGTAGCCTTTTGCATGGAAAATTACAGATAAAAATTTGCGATTAGAATATTTGCGATCTACACTAGGATGATACCTGACACTGGGAAAGCTGGGTAATAACTTAGTGATAAAATCTGACACTGGGAAAGTTGGGTAATAACTCACGATCTACACTTAGTTATTACCCAGATTTTCCAGTGTCAGATATTATCACTGAATTACTACATAATTATTATATAATATTCGCTATATTGCTATATATTTGTTTTTTAGAATATTACGAATATTCTAAAAATCAAATATAGAGCAATATAGCGAATATGATCTCAGCGAATAGTCTTGTCATAACACTATGCAACTAATAGGGGGCGCTGTTCATGAGTCATGATTTATGAACAGTGCCCTCTGTTAGTTGCATAGTGTTATGACAAGACTATTCGTTGAGATCATAGTTGCTATATTGCTCTATATTATATATAGGTTGCTCTATATTATATATAGGTTGTCTATTGTATGTCCTGGGAGGACTTCTATATACTGTATGAAAAAAAATTGTCCTTGTACCTAATCTGATAACCCCTATAATCCCCTATCCTATACAGAAGGAATGAAAAAGCTGAGTACATATAGCATACCATTAACGGACAGACAGAATGACAAACAACACAAATTTGTGAATAAGGGTGACAGACACTGGGTATGATTAAGGGGGCAGGGGACTGGCTTTGGTTGACACTCTATATGATTAAGGGGGACAGGGGACTGGGTAAAGGTAAAGGGTATGATTAAGGGGAGCAGGGGACTGGCTATGGGTGACACTGGGTATGATTAAGGGGGGCAGGGTCTAATTGAGGGGGCAGGGGGCTGGGTAAGGGTAACACTTAGTATGATTAAGAAGTGCAGGGGACTGGGTAAGGTTGACAGGGTATGATTAAGGGGGCAGGGGACTAGCTCTGGGTGACACTGGGTACGATTAAGGGGGGCAGGGGACTGGGTATGGGTGACAGGGTATGATTAAGGGGAGCAGGGGTCTGGTTAAGGGGTGCAAAGGGTTGATTAAGGGGTGCAGCCTGGGGATTGATAAAGGGGTTGATCTATACCTACAGTACAGGGTTTTATGTATTATTCAGTTGATCGCTAGGTGGTATCTAGTGCAGCCCTATGTTATTTGGTATTTTGTTTATCTATGCTTTATTTGGCGCAAATGTTGGCGTACTACATTTAGGAAATTCATATTATCTGTACACTGCTGCTGCGAATCTTGCATTTCTTTTGAATCTATACTTAAAAGGGCCTCTCTTTTAAATATATATATTTTTTTATTGTATCATGTAGCAGCATTATGGGTCCCAATGGGGAGGGGTAGCACAAGATTAGCACGCACAGGGTGCCTGAACACCTAAGGCCAGCCCTGATGCTGGACTCCCTCCAATAGATAACGCCACTCCTCCAAGGCAAGTTTTATGACCAGAAGGTCTCTGTCTCCTATACAGTAATTCCTCTCAGCAGGGGAGAAGAGCTTAGGGAAAAATCCACAAGTAAACATCTTGCCCTTGGAACCTTTCTGTAGAAAATAGGGCTGCAACGATTAATCGACTTTATCGATAATATTCGATAACGAGATTCGTTGTCGACGAATCCCGTTATCGCAAAATCGCCGATTCATTGCTATGCGGGCGGGCGGTTTACTTTAAATCAGCACATCTTTATTTTACCTTACAATGAGCTCCAGTAAGAGGCAGAGCGGGCGGCGGCGTAATGTCACTTACTGACGGGACGCGCCTGCTCTGCCTGCGTCATTCATAAAGTGGGCGGAGCAGGCGCGTCATGTGAGTGAGTGACGTTACGCCGCCGCCCGCTCTGCCTGTTACCGGAGCTTTATTGTATTTGATTTTGTAAGGTATTAAAGATCAATTTATAGCGCTGATTTAAAGTTTAAGTAAAAGTTACTGCAGGGTAACGGTTAAGTAATACACTTTAGATATTGCTGTGAGCGGCGGGGCCGGTGTATTGGGATCCACAGATCCTCCCCATAGCAGTGTAATCCACAGATCCCCCTCCCCATAACAGTGCCATCCACAGATCCCCCTCCCCATAACAGTGCCATCCACAGTTCCCCCTCCCCATAGCAGTGCACAGATCCCCCTCCCCATAGCAGTGCCATCCACAGATCCCCTCCATAACAGCGCTATCGACAGATCCCCCATAATAGTGTCATCCACAGATTCCCCATAACAGTGTGTCATCCACAGATCCTCCATAACAGTGTGTCATCCACAGATCCTCCATAACAGTATGTCATCTACAGATCCCCCATAAACGTGTGTCATCCACAGATCCCCCATAACAGTATGTCATCTACAGATCCCCCATAAACGTGTGTCATCCACAGATCCCCCATAACAGTGTGTCATCTACAGATCCCCCATAAACGTGTGTCATCCACAGATCCAGAGCAGACAATGGGCCCCTATTGCAAGAGGGGGGAGTATCGTTATTTAAAATGTAACTTTTAATAAGGTCAAAAAATATCAGATTAATAAAACTCACTACATAAATAAGACATACATACACATAGGGACCAAAGGAATGGTACCCGGCTGGTAAAGACAAAATACTGTTCCGTCCGGGGAGACGTGAACAGTCTTACCAGACCCTTTGTAGGTAGTGGGAGAGGTCCTCGGATAAAGGAGACAGGAAACGTGATGACCAAGCCGTTCGGGAATGGGTGCTGTAACAATGGAACCGTGCAGTGGAGCACTAGGAGGATTCCTAAGCAAGCCCTGCCTACGGTGAAGGGGGCTATTATACTGCTACCTATCTATACGGAGCACTCGCCTTGAAAAAGACGACCCCGTCCGGTAGCCTGTCCCTAAGGTGGACCTTACCCTACAAACTACAGAAGTTATGCCAGTGGATTGTTGAGACCTTTGGAAGCACCTTTATCAACAATCCACTGGCATAACTTCTGTAGTTTGTAGGGTAAGGTCCACCTTAGGGACAGGCTACCGGACGGGGTCGTCTTTTTCAAGGCGAGTGCTCCGTATAGATAGGTAGCAGTAAAATAGCCCCCTTCACCGTAGGCAGGGCTTGCTTAGGAATCCTCCTAGTGCTCCACTGCACGGTTCCATTGTTACAGCACCCATTCCCGAACGGCTTGGTCATCACGTTTCCTGTCTCCTTTATCCGAGGACCTCTCCCACTACCTACAAAGGGTCTGGTAAGACTGTTCACGTCTCCCCGGACGGAACAGTATTTTGTCTTTACCAGCCGGGTACCATTCCTTTGGTCCCTATGTGTATGTATGTCTTATTTATGTAGTGAGTTTTATTAATCTGATATTTTTTGACCTTATTAAAAGTTACATTTTAAATAACGATACTCCCCCCTCTTGCAATAGGGGCCCATTGTCTGTTCTCGCCTTGGAGTGTTTACATAGCCTGAATTGCATCAGTGCTCTGAACAATTTATTGCTTACTCATCCACAGATCCCCCATAAAAGTTAAACTTGCAAGATCATACTTGTCTATCCCAAGTACATCCACCCCATCGGAACAGCTCTTCTCTGCTACAGGCAACATAGCGTGTAAGAAGAGAGCTAGCCTCAGCCCTGACCATGTGGACATGTTGTCTTTTTTACATTGCAATGCAAAATTTGTATAATTATGTAACTCCTAAATTTGTTTTAATATGGCCTTTGAATATAATTTTTCAAGTAAAATCATATAAACCCCTTTTTTTTATTTTGGTGTTTTCCCCCCATTAATCGATGAAATTATCGACAACTAATCGATTATTCAAATAATCGTTAGCTGAAGCCCTAGTAGCAAAACAGTATCGGCTCTTATGGAGGAGGCATCCACTTCTAAAATGAATTGGCAGGAGACATCAGGATGACACAGAACAGGTGCAGAAGCAAAGGACCTCTTTAATTGGACGAAGGTGGCCTCCGCCTCAGGAGTCCAGACTCTGGCATTCACCCCTTTCTTAGTAAGAGCGGAGATTTGAGACGTAAGAGATGAAAAATTCGAGATGAACTGACGATAGAAATGAGCAAATCCAAGGAAGCGCTGTATAGCACGAAAACCCTGTGGGCAGGGCCAGTCCATAACTGCATTCAATGTTTCAGGATTCATCTGCAACCCGGCATCTGAGATGATGTATCCGAGGAACGGCACTGTTGATTTTTCAAAGATACATTTCTCGAGTTTGGCATAAAGTCGATTCTCCCACTGTAAAACTAAACGTACATGCTTCCGGTGAGTGGTCAAATCTGGAGAATAGATCAGTATATCGTCCATGCAGACATAGAGCAGGTCCCGGAAGATATCTGTCACGACCATGTTCATGGCCGTGACTCCTTGGGAGCCGAATGCGGTTGCTCGCGGTTTGGTGTTGTGTCAACCGCAGCTGGGGGCACTTTCCTGTTTGCCTCAAGTGCGGTTGCCGCGGACAACAGCTATGTGTGCGGTTGCCTTTGGTTTGTGTGGGTGTTTGTATGCACTCTGAATGTCTGGTGTGCACTGTGTTTTATGTTGTGTGCACTTTGACATTTTCCCCTTCCCCTGTGGCTGCCCGTGGCAACGTTTGGTCTTTGTACATGTGGTGGCAGTGTCTCGGCCTTTTGGCCGATTCCCAGGACACGTTTGCCACACATGTCGTTGTCGACGGTAACAGCTACAGTGAGTGTTTGTGTGTATTCCCCTCTATGTGGTTTCACTACACTCCCTGGTTAAGGAAGGGTTAACTTCCTCAGTGTGTGTGCACTGGGTGTGTTTGTGTGGGTGTGACTACTTGGGCCTATATAGTCTCTGCTGTAGCAGTAGTCAGAGGGGGTTCTTCAGCCATGCTTGCTGGAGACTTCCTCCTGTTATTCACCATCTGCCAGTGGGGGCCACCCTTGTGGTCATAAGTTTAACTTTATGTATGGTGTTTAGTAGATATCTGTTTGGTCTTTATTTATTGCAGAATATGGTTTCCTGGGTTCCCGTGTGATGTCTGTGTGTGCGATGTCCTGTGTGTTGTTTGTGGACAGCAGCACATGCACGTGGGTTCCAGGTGGTGTGTCTGTGGCAGGTAAGTGTGGTGCTAGTCTCACTTACCTGTCACTGCCATATGTCTGTTCATGTTCCCCTTTCTATGTAGCCTGGCCACTATTAGACTCCTGTTCCTCCGTGTCCAGGAGGAACGGGCTGTCTACCCAGCTCCTAGTCCAGGGCCACCCTGAGGGCGAGCAGGAATATCAGGTTCCAGTGTATGAGCCCTCCCACCATCAGGGTCGGCTCATATGGCTAGGAGACAGGGTCAGAATTAGGGATGTGTAGGAGGTGACCTTCTCCCTTATTCCTGTCCTGGCCATGCTCTGACCATCTATCTTCTGATACCGCACGGCTGAGGGTTTTCCCCATCCTCAGCCGTGACAATATTGTTTACCAACTCCTGGAATACTGCGGGAGCATTGCACAGACCGAAGGGCATGACGAGATACTCGTAGTGTCTATCACGAGTGTTGAAAGCAGTCTTCCACTAATCGCCCTTTCGAATGCGGATAATGTTATATGTGCTGCGCAGGTCGAATTTTGTGAAATTCCTGTCAAAGAGTTCAGAGATTAGCGAAAGAGGGTATCGATTCTTGACTATATCACTATCTAACCTACACTGACTATCTCCCACTAACTATCTGTATTATATATATGATCTAACTAATTATCCAATGTAATTGGATAAGGAATAGGATCCAGATGAAAGCCCAGAGCACAGCAATGTCACTGCTCTCTCTCTCTCTCAGAACTGCAAAAAAACTGCAGAAAATGGCTGCTGGGGAGTTTCTTCTATAGTAACATTCCTATTGGTTGCTAGGGATGTTGCTAAGCTCTGACAAAGATATTGCAGCCTTCTCATTGGCCCACAAGCAAGAAGGGAGGTTATTGATGAAAAAAAATCTAGAATATTCGCAATTACGAATATATAGCACTATATTCTATATCTTCGCGAATTCTCGAAGTGCCGATAAAATTTGCGATTAGTGATGAGCGGCAGGTGCCATATTCGATTTCGACGAAATTCGCGAATATTCGATAGAATATTCGTTTTATATTCGTCGAAATCGAATATTCGTCATTTTTCTTGTTATCGCGATTAATATGCGATTTAAATAATCGCATATTGCGATTTTAACTTAAAGGCTACTCTCCTATTGAAATAGCAATGCGATTATTTCAAGTTATAATAATCGAATTTCGATTTTAACTTAGCACTGCTATATTCCATATTAGGCTATGGAATATAGCAGTGCTAAGTTAAAATCGAAATTCGATTATTATAACTTGAATTAATCGAATTGCGATTTCAACTTGGACCTGGTTTACTATGGTTGGCTTGGTAGAATTAGCGAATATGACGAATGTATTCGTCATATTCCACAAAACGAAGATAACGAAGTATTCTGCATCTTCGTTTCAGCTACCTATTCATCAACTTCGCTAATTCTAGCAATCATATAGGAAACTTTACTATAGAGACAGCTGTGTTTAATTCGCTATGCGATTATATTACTTTGCTTTTTTTTTTATAAATAGAATAATTATAATAATTATCAGGTATTATAATTATTCTATTTATTTTTTTAAAAAAAGCAGTCATATAATCGCATAGCGAATTAAACACAGCTGTCTCTATAGTAAACTTTCCTATATGATTGCTAGAATTAGCGAAGTTGACGAATAGGTAGCTAAAACGAACATGCAGAATACTTCGTTATCTTCGTTTTGTGGAATATAACGAATATATTCGTCATATTCGCTAATTCTACCAAGCCAACCATAGTAAACCAGGTCCAAGTTGAAATCGCAATTCGATTAATTCAAGTTATAATAATCGAATTTCGATTTTAACTTAGCACTGCTATATTCCATAGCCTAATATGGAATATAGCAGTGCTAAGTTAAAATCGAAATTCGATTATTATAACTTGAAATAATCGAATTGCGATTTTAACGTAATTCTCAAATCCGACAGTACATTCTAGTATATGGAGACGTTCCCATGGTGATGGGGACGCTCCATGAGCACGGAAGTCGGCAGAAGCGGCAACGGGCACTGACTGGAGCAGCCAGGAAGCCAGGAATCCAAAGGACAGGTAAGAACTACTTTAGGGAAGTGGGAAAGAAAAAAATCTAACAATTAAAAAAAAAAAAAACAAATATTCGAAATATCGAATTTATATCACTATATTCGAAATATTCCCGATTTGGCGAAGTGCCGATTTTTGCGAAAAAAATTCGATATTCGAATATGCGCGCTCAACACTATTTGCGATTAGAATATTCGCGATCAACACTATTATTCAGACCTCGATAGTCGATACAGGGCCGTAAGCATCCATCTTTTTTCTGAACAAGGAAGAACCCCGGCACCGGCTGGTGAAGTAGATTTCCGGATAAACCCCCTCTCGAGATTCTCCTTGATGTAATCAGTCATCGCTTTGGTCTCGGGAAGTGAGAGGAGTGGCACCAGGCAGAAGGTCAATCGGACAGTCATATAGATGATGAGGAGGCAGTCTCTCGGCCTCTTTCTTACCGAAGACATCCTCAAAACTGGCATACTGCTGCGGAAGTCCAGGCAAGTCTACAGGAAGAGTAGGCAAGGAAGCAGGTCGGACCTCAGATAAG
The DNA here is from genome assembly GCF_905171765.1 of Bufo bufo. Classification (NCBI taxonomy): domain Eukaryota; kingdom Metazoa; phylum Chordata; class Amphibia; order Anura; family Bufonidae; genus Bufo; species Bufo bufo. The sequence goes on along the minus strand of NC_053394.1, from coordinate 34,038,062 downwards.
CAGGTGGACTGGCAGGATGATCCCAAATGCAGAATCTGACCGGAGTGCCAGTCCAGAATTGGAGTGTGCTGACGCAGCTAGGGAAGACCAAGGATAACCGGATTCACAGACGCTGGCAGCACATAGAAGGAGATCATGAATGCAGAACCCCTATTTGCAACTTAAGGGGCATTGTAACAGAAAGCAAAGGTTTGGGCAGCTGCAGTCCATTTACGGAAGACACTGACAGAGGCCTTTCTAGACAGATGGTGGGAAGCCGGTACTGATGGACCAGAGCTTGCTGAATGAAGTTACCGGCTGACCCAGATTCCAAGAATGCAGGCACAGACAGTGTGACTCCCTTGTGAGAGAGAGTCACCGGAACTGAAAGTTTTGGAGATGACTTCTCCTTGGCTAGGACCACCTCTCCAACTGATCCTAGACATTAGCGTTTTCCAGCTTCTGCAGACAATTACGCACAAAGTGGGCCTTGCCTCCACAATACAGACACAGGTTCTCTGCTTTGCGGTGTAAATGTTCCTGGTCAGACAATCGAAGGCGCTCTATTTAAATGGACACTTCAGATGGGGTGGACACTAGAGGAACAACCGGCTTCTGGAAGGATGGAGCCAAACGAGGGGGTCCTATGGTGCATGCGACCTCCTTAGAACGTTCCCTGAAACACATATCTTTCCTTGTGGCCAAGATGATCAGGTCATTCAGAGTAGACGGATGGTCACGACCAGCTAATTCATCCTTAATCCGGTCAGAAAGGCCCTCCCAGAACACTGCCAGTTGAGCCTCATTGTTCCATGTAAGTTCGGCAGCCAGGTTACGAAACTGGATGGCGTACTGACCCACAGACGAGGAACCCTGTCGTAGACGCAGCAGAGCTGATGCAGCGGAGGATGTGCAGCCGGGATCCTCAAAGACCAGCCGGAAGTTAGCTAGGAAAAACTGCAGATTAGTGGCCTCTGGACCTCCATGGTCCCAAATAGGATTTGCCCAAGCAAGGACCTCATCAGACAGCAGGGACACAATGATGGCAACCTGGACTGCTCAGTGGGAAACTTCTGCCAATGCAACTCAAAGTGGATCAGGCACTGGTTCAGGAATCCACAAAAGGTTTTTGGATCTCCACCATAGCGGGATGGCAGAGGGAGTTGCACGCCAGTGGCACACAAATCTGGATTCACCGGTGTGGGAATTGCAGAAGTAGCAGCGACTGGCGACCCTGCAGTAGCTGGAGAAGAGATGGCATCCAGATGAGCAGCAACATTTTGCATGAACTGCATCATGACGTCCTGACGTTCGCTTTGATGCCTCACTTCATGTAACAATTCCTGCACGACAGGCTTGGAGTGACCAGCGGGGTCCATGACCTCAGTGTACTGTCACGAACCAGCACCTCTTAAGGGGAACACAATACGAGTCAGGAACACAGGTACACAAGTGTGTTATCAGGAACTTAACAGGACACAAGGACCTTGACAATGAGGCATCTGGGAAGGGACCTAAGCCACTTATATATGTGCAGGAGGGCTAGGATTGGTCAACTAGGTCACATGATATAACCCATAAAGCCCAGGAAGGGACACACGCTGGCCCTTAGGGAAGTGCTGCAAGAAACAAACAGCAAGCATGCTGTGGCCAGGGCTGTGGAGTGGATCCCAGAATAATAGTAGCTACACAGACAGGACTGCAGCGTTGAATAGGAAGCAACGGCCACAGATCACAGATTTTTGCGGTCTGCAAAAAACGGATCTGCAAAAAATGCAGATGACGTCTGTGTGCATTCCGTATTTTGCAGAACGGAACAGCTGGCCCATAATAGAACAGTACTATCCTTGTACATAATGCGTACAATAATAGGATATGTTCTATTTTTTTGCAGAACAGAAATACGGACATACGGAAACGGAATGCACACGGAGTACCTTCCATTTTTTTTGCAGACCCATTGAAATGAATGGTTCCGTATACGGTCCGCAAAAAAATGGAACACACACGGAAAGAAAATACGCTTGTATTAAGGCCTTTAAGTGTTGGCCTATGTGAACTTCCAGCCTTTCCCTATAGTGTGTAAGCACGGCCACCACTGCTTGATTACACGGTGGTAATAACCACGGATACGTGCTGTGTATAATGTGATGGAAAGTCGGCAATATGGACAATCATTATACATTAGTAAGTGCCTTGTATTAACTGCATGATAAATGTTATTTACTGAAGTGAGACAATCCCTTTAACCCCTTTAAGCATAAATGTCTGGCATAAAATTTACCAGATCTTAACCTCCTCAGATTGCACATAATCTATAGTATATTTAAAAGGGTTGTCCTACCATAATAACCTATCACCTATCTACAGGATAGGTGATAAATATCAGATTGCTGGGGTCTGGCTGCTGGAACAACCACTGATCATGAAAAAAGGGATCCTGAGACATTTAGTTACATTACCGCCAATCTATGTACACAAGGGTCTTAAAACCACATTCTCTTGATCATGGGGGTCCCAGCAGTCAGACCCCCATCAATCAGACACTTATCACCTGTCGTGTCATAGCTGTTGGACCTTTTCACATTCCCTATCCTTAAAGGTTTTCTTTGGGTGTAAAAAAATAAAAATAAAAAATCTGGTCCAAAATATATGTCAAACTAAAATAGAAATGCTCGCCCGTTAAAGGACCCATGTCCACTTTTCTAGTTATCCTGTATCCACAGGATCGTGGATAACTAAGTGATCCGTGGGGGTCTGAACGATGGAGCCCCCACTGATCCCCCTTCTTGACTGAGTGGCAGGTCGAGCATATGCCCTGCCTCTCCATCCATTCTCTATAGGGTCACCGGAGATGGCAGAGTACAGCGCTGGCTAATTCCAGTGGTCCCAAAGAGAATAAATGGAGCAGCAGGACATATGTGTGGCCTGTCACACCATCAAAAATGGGGAACAGAACCCATTCCTGGGATCAGTGGGGGTCGCAGAATTGGACCCCACAAGTCATATAATTATGCCCCATGGTGTGGAGAGGATAACTTGAAAACCTAGACTAGGGATGGACAAACTGCGGCTCTCCAGCTGTTGTAAAACTCTAATGGGGGCCTACCGAGGAATCCCCCGCCTCCCTGGTGGGCCAGTCCGAGCCTGAGAAAAAGAGTTGATAGACTAATATAGTCTCTAGAAAGTGATAGAGTACAGTTCGGTCCCTATAGACCAAGGAATGACAGGACACCTGTGTAAGTATATTCTCCTGCCTTATCTAATCCTTCAGCAGTATAAAAGTGCTGTCATTCGCCCTCTGAGTTTAATGAAATGACTCTGCCTACTCTGTCTCAGTGTGCACAGCAAAGCTGAAAAGAGAACAGGAAGTGTTAGCTTATTGTGGGTGCTCTAACTAGTATATTTTAGAGTGTAAAAGAAATAGATTTATTGAGTAATTACCCCTCTTTAACCCCAAAATTGATTTAACCTGTGAAAATCTGTCCCCTTCACCATCATATTTCTCTTGACTATCAGTGTGTTTGCATATACATGTATAGCATATGTAGTAGAATGCTATATTGCATACTACAGTTTACTATACCCGTCCTTTCCTATAATTTACCATCCATTATTTCTGGTCTTATGACATTAGAGCTAGCTCCTATATAACAATTGCTTCATACATTTATTTAAGAAAACGTTAAGAAGTCTTCCAGTACCAACTTTTAGAGAGCTGCTTTACATTAATTTTATCCTAAGCAAATGATTCCTTGCTGAACGTTGTAACATTATGGAAAATGTGTTAAAATCAAGGTAGCTGTGGTGATGGTTCATTCTGCTGTTAAGTTTTATTAAATAGAGTTAAATATAGAATACCAAGAAGAGAAAGGAATAAACAAGGAACTAGACTTAGAGAAAAGTCTAAAAGTTTTATTACTTTAGGTGGTTGTCCTAATGTTCGTGCAAAAGGTAGCTTCTGTAATTTTCTTTTTTGTAAAACTTTTCTGGCATAAAGGGCTTGATAAATTCCCACTATGTGTTCAGTAGGCCCAAGAATGGACAAAAGATGCTTTATTAAGACCACTACCCTTGTGTGGCCACCCTAATACAGCCCCATACCATCCTGTCAACAAATCTATTAAATTATTACAAGGTTTATTACACGATTTATTACAGGTTTGTGTATCTACTTCCGTTTTGTTTTGTTTTGTTTTTTTTATTGTGATATGTGTCAGGTATAGGGATGAGTGAACCCAAACTGCAGAGTTCAGGTTTATACTGAGTCTTTTTTGCTGAAGTTCAGGTTCGGTCTTCGGGTGATTTTATTATTTTCCTTTATAACCTGGTTATATCGGAAAATAATAGCATTCTTAAGACAGAATGCAAAAAATTATGGCCAACCCGTGGAAGTTCGGTTTCGCCAGGTTCAGACAAACTTCAGGTAAAAGTTTGGGCTCGAGACCCGAACTTGACCAAAAACCTGAACCCCATTGAAGTCAATGAGGACCCGAACTTTACCCAGACTTTTTCACTGAAGTTCGAGTTCGGTCTTCGGGTGATTTTATTATTTTCCGTTATAACCTGGTTATATCGTAAAATAATAGCATTTTTAAGACCGAATGCAAAACAATATGGCCATTTAGGGGTTAAAAAGCAACAACTCACCTCATCTACTTGATTGAGCTGCAGCAGCTTCTTCTATCTTCACTGAACAGGACCTGTCAAAAGACCTGCGATATGCGCAATGACGTCACCGCGCTCTTCCACGTAGTGACGTCATCACGCATATCTCAGGTCCTTTGGCAGGTCCTGTTCAGTGAAGATAGAAGAAGCTGCTGTAGCGCGATCAAGTGAATGAGGTGAGTTGTTGCTTTTTAACCCCTAAATGGCCATATTGTTTTGCATTCGGTCTTAAAAATGCTATTATTTTACGATATAACCAGGTTATAACGGAAAATAATAAAATCACCCGAAGACCGAACTTGAACTTCAGTGAAAAATTCTGGCTAAAGTTCGGGTCCTCATTGACTTCAATGGGGTTCAGGTTTTTGGTCAAGTTCGGGTCTCGAGCCCAAACTATTACCTGAAGTTCGTCCGAACCTGGCGAAACCGAACTTCCACGGGTTTGCTCATGCCTAGTCAGGTACAATGGTTGCTTAGCATTCATTGGGATGCATGGCTATATAATTCCCCAGTAAAACATTCAAAGCATGCTGACCACTCTGTGTAAAGTAGGCAGGCTTGCAAAGGAGCAAAGTATGGAATCCACGCCCCTGGCTTGGGCGCCAAACAAATGCAAAAAGAGGATGGATCCATATATTCTAAAAACTCAAATTTTTATTTTGTAGAAAAGACAACAGACATTAGATAAAAGGTCCCAGGATACGTGTGTCAAACATGTAGGCTATACCTGGAACTTTTTATCTAATGTCTGTTGTCTTGCTTACTAAATAAAAAAAATGTTTTTAGAAGATTGGATTCATCCTCCTTTTGCATTAATTTCCCAGTAGACTGACATTCAGCAGTGAAGGGGGAGGGGGCATTCTCTGACTTCTTTACAGGTTCCAATGACTTCACCTAGGGGTGGAGTACAGAGGTAGCAGAGCCCTGGCACTTGAGGGAAGCCTTTGCACACACGAAGGCTTCAGTATTATAAAGGGTACACTGGTAGGTTGGGTTAACGCTTACAGATTTTGCATTGGGACTCAGAAAATGCAAGTAACATCCTTGATGATAACAAAAAAAAGTTGCAATTTTTCAGACTGCTTCAATATAAGTAAACGAACAGCTGTGATATGTAAATTGCAGTAACTTGTATGTAACGCTGTTCACTGTCCGGGATAAATACATTTATATTTTTATAGTTTTGGCGTTTTGGGACACGGCAGTGCATATGATCTTTATCTTTGTTAATTGTTTATTTATTTTTATTTCTAATATAGCTAAAGGGGGTGATTTGAATTTTTATATTTTTTTTTATATATTTTTTTTAAAAAGTGTAACTTATTTTTTACCCTTTTTTTAAGTCTCCTTAGGGGAATTGAACATTTAATCATAATATCACGTTTCCCATAGACTGCCATGAGTTATCATGGCAGCCTATGAAAACCTTATTATGTTCTTATCCATAGGAACATTGCTATGGCAGGCATCACAGCGTCTAATAGGATTGAGGCTACCACAGAGAACGAGTTGCTCCCCCGATCTTAGCATCAGGAAGCCATTCGGGTCCCCAAAGAGCCCAGCACTCCTGGGGAGAAGCCTCACAGATGTCATTATCACAAATTGACCATGGCATCTGAGAGCTTAAATGTCTGTGATTGGCATTATCGCCAATCATAGACATTAGCTTCTGGTGGTTGCTAGGAAAAACAGCAGGCACCAACTTTTGAACGGGGGCCATGTTTAAATACTGTACATGTACGGTGGAGGTCCAGAAGGGGCTAAAAGTTTTTTGGTAGAGCACTGAATAAACACGTTGAGTTGTCAATTTGTTCATGCGATTCAAGGTGGAATAATAGAGGGATGGCACTGTGTACAGAAAAGATGCTTCAGAAGTGTTATTTTTGGAGAATACAAGTTTTTACTAACGTCAGGAGAGCTGGATTTCTGCCTATAGTTTAAGTAAATGCACCAACACCTGAATTAGGATCAACACTTTATACATGAGCTCCCTCCTTCTCCATGTACAGATCTATGTTTCTTCACACTAGTCATGGTTTTTATACCTTTGTTTAATCACAATTATCCCTCAGTTTGTACACTGCCGATAGACATCAGTCAGTTCTTTTACGTCCTCCCATATGCTGACACTTGGATTTCATTTAGTTTCCATGTATGTGATTTGGCTGCTGTGAATAACACTGGCAAATAGTAATTCGGAAGATCCCGTATGACGAGCGTTCAGGAGATACAGCCATTTAGGCTACATGCACACGACCGTTGTGTGTTTTGCGGTCCGCTAATTGTGGATCCGCAAAACACGGATGGCGTCTGTGTGCGTTCCGCAATTTGCAGAACGGCACGGACAGCCATTAATATAACTGTCTATTCTTGTCCGCAAAACGGACAAGAATAGGACAGGTTATATTTTTTTGGGCGGACCACGGAACGGAGCAACGGATGCGGACAGCACACGGAGTGCTGTCCGCCTCTTTTGCGGCCCCATTGAAGTGAATGGGTCCGCATCCGAGCCGCAAAAACTGCGGCTCGGATGCGGACCAAAACAACGGTCGTGTGCATGAGGCCTTATTCAGAATAGGGTGAAAATTCAATTTTGATTCTGCATGGCTTGTATCATATACAGATGAAATTGCTTGGTTTGGGGAGAGTAACTATGTAACTATGAGAAGTCTTGATGCTCGATTTGATAACTTTTAATAGCTAACTAAAAGAAATGATGTCATAAGGCAAGCTTTTGAGACTCTGAGGTCCCTTCTTCAGGCCCGAAATGAAGATTTCTGGCCTGAAGAAGGGACCTTAGAGTCTTCAAAGCTTACTTTATAACATTATTTCTTTTAGCCATTAAAAGGTATCAAATTACAATATTTTGCATCGTTTCTCTTTTTGAGAGCATCAAGACTTCTCACTACTGGCTACTTTCACACTTGCAGCAACAGGGTCCGGCAGGCTGTTCTGGCGGGGGGAACAGCCTGAGAGATCCGTGCTAACGCCAGCCCACCGTGCCATCGGAAATCCGCTCCGGCCCCATTCAATATAATGGGCCAAGAGGCGGCCTGGACAAAAAACGCAGCATGCTGTGGCTGGACCTCCGTCCCACCCCCATTATAGTGAATGCACAGTGGGCTAGAGTTAGCATGGATCCGGCAGGCTGTTCCCCCGCCGGACCCTGCTGACGCAAGTGTGACAGTAACAAACCTTTTTCTAATGTAACTTTGTAACTATGTATTTGCAGATCCTCTAGAAGCCAAAATAGCACAATTTTCACTTATAGGAGCGATGGAAGGTTGCAGTCTGCTCTATTCATGAGGATAGTGCTCCCCCTTCCATTCCCACATAATTCTTCTATTCCAAAGCGATCGTCAAGATTTTCCTTAGATTTTGCTGTCATCGTCAGTCTCCGAAGTTCAAAACCGCCGGCCGGGCTCCATCCTGATCACAAAACACTGCCTCTGATATTTCGCTTTTTGAAGCCGCCACTGACTCGTAGGGCTGAAGCCGAGCAGAATCCTTTACATCAAAAGACATTGAAAAGCTGATGAGATGTGAAATAATGGGCCTTCCCCACCAAATCCCCCCACTTTGTGTTTAACCTTCACAGGGGCTGTTAACCACCCTGGGAAAAGGTAATTACAAAGTGGAGATACAATAGATAATTAAATACGATTTGAAAAAGCTATCTGTGAGTAGGAAGCCAAAGACGGCACCGGCGAGAGGGAAGTCGCAACTCGTTACGGGCCTAATGGTCTTTGTTCGGCTGCCTGATAATTGTCAAGCCGGTGAATAGCTTAATCTTAGAAAGGCATTTTCTACAGATTTTTCGGCTTGTACTGTCTTATAATCCTCCTCTCGTCAAGATTTGCTCTGATAAAGGCCCACTTGACGCTCTCCTTGTACAACTTCATGGCTATTTGTTCCTTTCAAACGGTAACTAAGGATGAAATCCGTAAAGGGTGCGGCGGGTCAAACTCAGACATTGCTCTTTTGTGTGGGACTTTTTCTAGAAGTTTTTCATGCTCTATACATTCACAGTCTATAGCGAGATATGGAGCAAAAGTACTGACTGGAATGGTGATCTTAGGGTGACTCGCCAGCTCAGTGGATAGGGCCTTGAGTACCCCATACAGCTCTAAATCACTTCTTCTATTCAGATAATATATTACTAAACTGTCTACCTGCAGTCACCACTAGGGGGAGCTTAGTGTACAGGAATTTATATAGTTACAGTTGACTGCAATGGAAGCTGTACTAATCTTTTTGCACGGGGCTCCCCCTAGGGGTGGCTGCATGAAAATGCAGTGGTTTTTCATCTGGAACAGAAGGATTTTAGCGTCGGGTAACATCTGGACCCAAAGTAGTCACGTGATCTGCCACCATTGAAGGTGCAACACAGTCTCTAGGAGCTGCCTCTTAAGGTCCAAAACACACTAATGAGTTAATTGACTTTTTATTAAATTGGCCTCCCTGATTTGAAATTGTGAGTTAGGACCCTTGCAGGCAGCGGGTAGCTATAAGGGGTCCATGGGTAGCAGTTACACCCAGGCCTTGTTATTAATAAGGGTTCAAAGACCCCCCCTGCCACATTATAAGGCACAAGTAATAAATAGCACACGGGGCCCCCATTTAAGATTTTTTTTATTAGGGCTCTGAACCCTCAGGTTTCATCTCTGACTACAGGGAAAATGTACAGTATAACCCATTGCAACTCATACCATCTGATATGCATCTTGGCTGGCTTTGTGTTAAACTGGGGCTGTGTTGATATGTGCTGCTATTTGCTATTACAAGAAAATTTAGACTAGAACCTTCAGGATCACAGGTGCATATCCATGAAGCAAACATAATTACAAAAAACTAAATGGCTGCACACCGTTATATATACAAACAATAGAGCTAAGAAATGGGGGTCATTCTAGATAAAAGTGGTACAATACAGACTATAAATGAATAATGGAAGCTCTTAGCGCACATACGTGTCGGGCCCATCTACCAGGCGTCAAGGTGGCTTCCGCAGATGGGTCCCTAACACTAAATATACTGCCTCACTTTGGACTTACTTAAGCCTACCATATTCAGGGCAGTGTAGGAACCAGCTACAAACGTACTCTGCTCAGAAGTCCCAGGTAGATGGGCCGTGTCCAGGCTATTTGCTATTAGAAATTTGTAATTAGGGACCATGTACATGGCAGCTCGGAGTGTAAAGTTGTTGCATGCCGCTACATCGAGTCCCTAGTGGTCTGAATGTTGCACCCATAAGCACTCCATGTGCTGGCCATATCCCCATACAGCAAGTGATGGAGCATGCCACACTTTATTGTGGACGGCGCAGTATTGGCGGCCCATCGCAGTCTGACTGTAGGTGGTGTAATATGGTTCCCACAGGAAAGAGGGGGTGAAGACTAATAAGTTTGGACCAAGAAGAGAATTAAAGATTGGACAATACCTCACTGTTTATTCTGATGTAAAGGGATTGTGTCTCCAGAAAATTGCCTATTATTTAGATTAAATGTCGATGTCACACGTATTTTTATAACTGTTTGTGATGTTATTTTTAATGATCTATGTCGTTATCTTTATTTAAGAAAAAATCCCAAATCCTGCAGTTCTCACACTGACCTCATAATAGGCTGATACTTGCTGATCTGTAGAGATCACTTCTCGGCAGTCATCTCATTATCATCACAAGCAAGATTACAGTGACAGATAATATCTATATAGATTCATTGCGGATGAAAGTGAAATTTGCAACTTTTCTGCTAGATATTGAGTATTCTGCAGAATGGAAAATCTGCAGCGTTCTCATTTTACTGTGCTGAATTTTTCAGCTACATGTGGATGTGTTATTAAAAACCCCATCCACATGTAACGTATTGTTCCAGAATCTACTGGAAATCCGCTGCAATTCTGCAACGTTGTAACATTAATTAGTTATTCCTGTTCCAGGTGTGAAAGTGCAAGAAATGCACAGAATTTTTGGGGATTCGAAAACTTTCCTAAATATAACCTTTTTGTTCCCGTTGCAGAAGTAAACATCTAGAAAGCCCCTTCGCGTACGTCTTACATTACTTATTGGGTTCTGTTCCTGAGCATGTGCTGTCACTTTCTGAACTCCTTTTGATGAGAGCTCCAAAAATAATTAAAATCATACCACGACTCTACCCAGCCTCTGCAATCTCCAGCCGGCCGAATGTCATCAGAATGTACAATGTTGTCCCGCCTGATCCGCAGTACTTCGGGTGAGGGGGGAGGAATGTTGGTATGGCAGCGTCTAAGATGACTTCCCCAAGAATGTAATCATCCCTCGGCAAACAAAATGCAAAAAAAAAAAAAAAACTCTTTCCCATTGATATGAATCCGCTCCTTTCAAATTACATTTAAATGATAGCATTATTTCTGGAGATGTACAGTACGCAGGTGTGAAATCTGTCTTCTTCAAGTGATGACAAGGCAATATGCAATTGGGAACATCTGGATCATTATTTATATTATTATGGTCATCACTTTTAGTCTACATGCAGTGCATGCTGATATACCGTTGCAAGAAAAAGTATGTGAACCCTTTGGAATGATATGGATTTCTGCACAAATTGGTCATAAAATGTGATCTGATCTTCATCTAAGTCACAACAATAGACAATCACAGTCTTATTAAACTAATAACACACAAAGAATTAAATGTTACCATGTTTTTATTGCACACACCATGTAAACATTCACAGTGCAGGTGGAAAAAGTATGTGAACCCCTAGACTAATGACATCTCCAAGAGCTAATTGGAGTGAGGTGTCAGCCAACTGGGGTCCAATCAATGAGATGAGATTGAAGGTGTTGGGTACAGCTGCTCTGCCCTATAAAAAACACACACCAGTTCTGGGTTTGCTTTTCACAAGAAGCATTGCCTGATGTGAATGATGCCTCGCACAAAAGAGCTCTAAGAAGACCTACGATTAAGAATTGTTGGCTTGCATAAAGCTGGAAAGGGTTATAAAAGTATCTCCAAAAGCCTTGCTGTTTATCAGTCCACGGTAAGACAAATTGTCTATAAATGGAGAAAGATCAGTACTGCTGCTACTCTCCCTAAGAGTTACCGTCCTGTAAAGATGACTGCGAGAGCACAGCGCAGACTGCTCAATGAGGTGAAGAAGAATCCTAGAGTGTCAGCTAAAGACTTACAAAAGTCTCTGGCATATGCTAACATCCCTGTTAGCGAATCTACGATACGTAAAACACTAAACAAGAATGGATTTCATGGGAAGATACCACAGAGGAAGCCACTGCTGTCCAAAAGAAAAATTGCTGCACGTTTACAGTTTGCACAAGAACACCTGGATGTTCCACAGCAGTACTGGCAAAATATTCTGTGGACAGATGAAACCAAAGTTGAGTTGTTTGGAAGAAACACACAACACTATGTGTGGAGAAAAAGAGGCACAGCACACCAACATCAAAACCTCATCCCAACTGTGAAGTATGGTGGTGGGGGCATCATGGTTTGGGGCTGCTTTGCTGCGTCAGGGCCTGGACGGATTGCTAGCATCGAAGGAAAAATGAATTCCCAATTTTATCAAGACATTTTGCAGGAGAACTTAAGGCCATCTGTCCACCAGCTGAAGCTCAACAGAAGATGGGTGTTGCAACAGGACAACGACCCAAAGCATAGAAGTAAATCAACAACAGAATGGCTTAAACAGAAGAAAATACGCCTTCTGGAGTGGCCCAGTCAGAGTCCTGACCTCAACCTGATTGAGATGCTGTGGCATGACCTCAAGAAAACGATTCACACCAGACATCCCAAGAATATTACTGAACGGAAACAGTTCTGTAAAGAGTAATGGTCAAGAATTACTCCTGACTGTTGTTCACGTCTGACCTGCAACTACAGGAAACGTTTGGTTGAAGGTATTGCTGCCAAAGGAGGTTCAACCAGTTATTAAATCCAAGGGTTCACATACTTTTTCCAACTGCACTGTGAATGTTTACATGGTATGTTCAATAAAAACATGGTAACATTTAATTCTTTGTGTGTTATTAGTTTAATAAGACTGTGATTGTCTATTGTTGAGACTTAGATGAAGATCAGATCACATTTTATGACCAATTTTTGCAGAAATCCATATCATTCCAAAGGGTTTACATACTTTTTCTTGCAACTGTAAGTGCAGATTGTCGTGGTCTGGCCTTTGGACGGCATCACTGACCTATATAGTCACTATTAGATGTGGCTTAGGGCTAGACCAGGAAGTCTAAGGGATTTAGCAACCTTCACCATGGAATTCATATGTGACATCCCCAAAAATAATTTCCAATACGAACTGCTGATGACCTGCAAATGATATTCCCAAAGCATGGCTCCAGAACCCATAAACAGAAGCATGGGCATACGAATTTGAGATCAGGGCTGGCAGAGATCCTAAGGCTGGGTCATGTTCCTAAATAAACATTATCCAAGGAACCTGGTTACTCAGGCAAGATGCGGTAGATTTTTGCAGGTCCATGTAAGATGCTACACAGTGCATGATTCTATGGAGAGCCCAAGGCTGTACGGTTTATTGTCAAGGTTACAGTCCCCCGAAATGACCATAATGGTTAAGTTACTGAGCAAGCAGAAGTTTGACATGTGAAATTAAGATTGATGGCAAAGTGTTAGTGATTTGTCACATTGATCATTGGTGGTGGAGCTCAATCAAGTTGTACCAAGGCTAAGGTCATGGACAGCTTGAAGAGGTGGTAGAGCTCAATTTAGATTAGATTAGAATAGACTGTGTGACCATCAAAAGATCAAGTACCAGGAAAAATATCTATCTACAGTAGGTATCTATCTATCTATCTGGACTTACTGTGTTACTGAATGGATTTGCCTTGGGGTTACTACTTAGGCTACTTTCACACTAACGTTATTCTTTTCCGGCATTGAGTTCCGTCCTAGGGGCTCAATACCGGAAAAGGACTGATCAGTTTTATCCTAATGCATTCTAAATGGAGAGCAATCCGTTCAGGATGCATCAGGATGTCTTCAGTTCAGTCTTTTTGACTTTTCTGGACGGAGATAATACCGCAGCATGCTGCGGTCTTATCTCCGTCCAAAATTCCAGAACATTTGCCGGCATTTTTTCTCATTGACATACATTAGGCTACTTTCACACTTGAGTTATCCGGCAAACAGTTCCGTCGGCGGGAATCTGCATGCAAACGGACAGCATTTGTAGACAGATTCCCCCGGATGTGGATCCATCTTACAAATGTATTGCAAGAACGGATCCGTCTCTCCGGATGTCATCCGAAGAAACTGATACGTTATATATTTTTTTCACATTTTTACCGATCTGCGCATGCGCATTGTGGTATTTTTTATGCCGGATCCGGCACTAATACATTTCTATGTAAATTAAGGCAACTGATCCGGAATTTTGGACGGAGATAATAACGCAGCATGCTGCGGTATTTCCTCCGTCCAAAACACCGTTCAGTGACTGAACTAAAGACATCCTGATGCATCCTGAACGAATTTCTCTCCGTTCAGAATACATGGGGATATAACTGATCAGTTCTTTTTCGGTATTGAGCCCCTAGGACGGAACTCAGTGCCGGAAAATAAAAACGCTAGTGTAAAAGTACCCTTAATGCCGGATCTGGCCCCGAGTGTTCCGGCAAAACAGATCCGACATTGTGGTCTGCACATGCTCAGACCTCAAAAAAAATTGAAAAAAATAAATGCCGGATCCGTTTTTCCGGATGGACGGATCCGGCATTTCAATGCATTTGTCATAAGGATCAGGATCCTGATCCGTCTGACAAATGCCATCAGTTTGCATGTGTTTTGACGGACCCGGCAGGCAGTTCCGGAAACGGAACTGCCTGTCGGAATCCTCTGCCGCAAGTGTGAAAGTAGCCTAAGGGCATTATCTAAGTTCCCCCACAGGACTTTATTATTTAGCCCCTGTCCAGGGATATGGACTCTGCTACAGAGGAACCATGAGTCCACTATCTCTTGAAGAAGTTGTTGCAGTGTTTGCAGTTTTTTCAATCAGCGCTCAGACGTTGTGGGAGAACAAAAACTGGTTTACTTTACTTGGGACAAAAACAACAACCATTATCTGTAACATCAACATCAAGATGGAGACTACCAGCGATAACCTCTACATCATCACTATAGATGAGCGAATTTCTCAAAAATTCGATTCGGTGAATTGCATTAAAAAACAGCTATTTTCTGGCTGCATAGAAAGCATATTATAGTGAATTTGTATTGTGCAGCAGTGGTGAGCGGTTCTGGAGCAATACTGCAGCTACACAGAGTGAAAATGCAATTAGAAAAAATTATTAAAACTGGTGTCATATACCAGTCGCCCTCCCAAAAAAACTGATAGAAACGGGGTGTTATATACCAATAATATACTTTCTATATAGTGCATTTGGGTACTGCAGCATTTGTTTGCGGTTTTGCTGCGTTTCCTCTGCTACACACAGTGACAAACGCTATTGGAAAATTATATTGCCGATATTTCGCATTGAAAAAAATAATAAATGGAAATCGCAAATTCGAATAATACATATGGTATGTCACTGTCCATGTTGTGGGACTATTGAGGCTACTGTCCATGTTGTGGCTACAAATATGAGCTGAAGGTGTTTCAGGTTCGCCTGCCATTAAAATGAATGGGACCCGACGTGAACTTGCGGTTCACGAACATTTGATCGCGTTCGCGAACCGTCCCGGCAGATGTTCGTCAATCACTACTCTACCGAGCACCCGAGCACAATGGAAGTCAATGGGAGAATCCGAGCATTAAACCAGGCACCCCCTGCTCTGAAGAGGGGAGAGTGTTTGGTTCACATGAAAAGGTCAGAAATTGATAGAAACACCACCGAAATGGTTCAGGAACAGCATGGGGAGGATGTCTGGATGCATCTTGGACTCCCAGGTCGCTGCTGGGAACGATGTTGTCCGAGTAGTACGCCACTTTTACAGACTGACAATAATACGCACAAAACCGAAGATAAAATCGATTTTAGAGGAAAAATTGTTTGGAAACATTCTTTCCTGTATATTTACTTGTATATAAAGTGCAAGTGCTGCCAAAAATTACAAGGAAGAGGCACTCCGATACAACCTGTATATCACATAATGGAGGGCCTCATTCACATTGTGGTATAATTGATCAGGTAGTGGGACTCCTACACTCATAAAGCCTATGCAGTGAAAGGGCTTCCAAAAATTACAAGGAACCGGCACTACAATACACCCTTTATTACACATAAAGGAGGGCATCATACACACCCTTGAAAAATTATAATTGATGGCCTGCTGGTGACCCTCTAAAACATTAGGAGCAAGGGCCTGCTAGTGACCCTTTAAAACATTACGGGCGAGAGCCTGCTGCTGAGCTGACCATCTAAAACATTAGGGGTGAGTTCCTGCTGCTAATCTGAGCATTGAAAAAATTATGGGCTGCTTAGATAACCATTGAAAAAATTATGGGCGAGGGCCTGCTGGTGAGCTGACCCTCTAAAACATTATGGTTGAGGGCCTGCTGGTGAGCTGACCCTCAAAAACATTATATGCGAGGGCCTGCTGGTGACCGGACCCTCAAAAACATTATATGAGAGGGCCTGCTGGTAAGCGGACCCTCAAAAATATTGTAGGTGAGGGCCTGTTGGTGAGCTTACCCTGTTAAACATTATGGTTGAGGGCCTGCTGGTGAGCTGACCCTCAAAAACATTATATGCAAGGGCCTGCTGGTGGGATGACCCTCTAAAAGATGGTAGATGAGGACCTGCTGGTGAGCTAACCCTGTAAAACATTATGGTTGAGGGCCTGCTGGTGAGCTGACCCTCAAAAACATTATATGCGAGGGCCTGCTGGTGAGCTGACCCTCTAAAAGATTGTAGGTGAGGGCCTGCTGGTGAGCTGACCCTGTAAAACATTATGGTTCAGGGCCTGCTAGTGAGCTGACTCTCAAAAACATTATATGCGAGGGCCTGCTGGTGAGCTGACCCTCTAAAAGATTGTAGGTGAGGGCCTGCTGGTGAGCTGACCCTGTAAAACATTTTGGTTGAGGGCCTGCTGGTGAGCTGACGCTCAAAAACATTATATGCGAGGGCCTGCTGGTGAGCTGATCCTCTAAAAGATTGTAGGTGAGGGCCTGCTGGTGAGCTGACCCTCTAAAACATATGCGAGGGTCTGCAGATGAGCTGACCTTTTAAAACATTATATGCGAGGTCCAACAGGTGAGCTGACCCTCTAAAACATTAGGATCGAGGGCAGACTAATAAGCAGGTTGATTTTTTGTGGTGGAAGGGGTGCATGGGAATACAGTGTATTCAGTACATTATAAACAACACATTTAAAGTGCCTTTATGTTCATGAGCTTTCCTCTGGTGGAGTAGAGAAGTCAGGGGCAATCCAGGCCTTGTTCATTTTTATAAGAGTCAACCTGTCAGCATTTTCAGTTGACAGGCGGATGCGCCTATCAGTTATTATGCCCCCAGCTGCACTAAATACCCGCTCTGACAAAACACTGGCGGCAGGGCAGGCAAGCACCTCCAAGGCGTAGAGCGCTAGTTCGTGCTACTTGTCCAGCTTGGACACCCAGTAGTTGTAAGGCACAGAGGGATTATTGAGGATGCTGACACGGTCTGCTACGTACTCCTTCACCATCTTCCAAAATTTTTCCCTCCTTGTAACACTAGGCCGCGCATCAGGGTGAGGGTGCTGGCGGGGTGTCATGAAATTGTCCCAGGCTTTGGAGAGTGTTGCCCTGCCTCTGTTGGAACTGCTGTGTGTTCCCCTCATCTCCCCTCCTCGGTTGTCCAAGGAACTACGTACTCTGCCGCCAGCGTTGTCAGCTGGAAATTTTTGGAGCATTTTTTCCACAAGGACCTTCTGGTATTGCACCATTTTGCTCGTGCTCTCCACCACAGGAATGAGAGATGAAAAGTTCTCTTTGTAGCGGGGGTCGAGAAGGGTGAACAACCACTAATCAGTGTTGTCCAAAATGTCGTTAAACGCGTGTGTCACGGCAAAGGCTGCATAACATAAAGTAGCCATGTGTGCCAGAGTCCCAACAGACAAGACTTCACTGTCGTCATCAGGAGGATGACTCTCAATCTCCTCATCCTCTTCCTCCTCTTCTGCCCATCCATGCTGAAAAGATGGAATTAAACTTCCATGGGTACTACCCTCTGTAGCGGAGGCAACTGTCTCCTGCTCCTCCTCATCATCATCCAATTTGCGCTGAGAAGACGAACTGAGGGTGGTCTGGCTATCACCCTGTGTAATGTCTTCCCCCATTTCCACCTCTTCCACATGCAAAGCGTCGGTCTTAATTGTGAGCAGCGAGCGTTTGAGTAGACACAGAAGTGGGATGGTGACGCTGATAATAGCGTTATCGCCGCTCACCATCTGTGTTGATTCCTCAAACTTTCTTAAAACCTCACAGAGATCAGACATCCATGCCCACTCGTTGCTTGTGAAGAGCGGAAGCTGACTAGAAAGGCGACGACCATGTTGCAGCTGGTATTCCACTACTGCCCTCTGCTGCTCACAAAGCCTGGCCAACATGTGGAACGTCGAGTTCCAGCGCGTGCTCAAATCACACAACAGTCGGTGAGCTGGCAATTGTAAGCGCTGCTGCAGCATTGACAGACCGGCGGAAGCTGTCGATGACATGCGGAAATGGGCACACACGCGGCGCACCTTCACCAGTAGCTCAGGCAAATTGGGGTAGCTTTTGAGAAACCGCTGAACCACTAAGTTGAAGATGTGGGCTAGGCATGGGATGTGTATGAGCATGCCGAGCTCCAAAGCCGCCACCAAGTTACGGCCATTATCAGACACAACCATGCCTGGTTCTAGGTTGAGTGGCGAGAGCCACAGCTCAGTCTAATCTCTTATCCCCTGCAACAGCTCTGCGGAGGTGTGCTGTTTGTCACCTAAGCAGATCAGCTTAAGCTCAGCCTGTTGCCGCTTCCCCACTGCAGTGCTACACTGCTTCCAGCTACCAACTGATGGCTGACTGGTGCTGCAAGAGGATAAATCTGTATGTGGAAGTGGAGGAGGAGGCGGAGGAGGCGAAGTGGGGGTTGGAGCCACTAACATAGGTGGTGGCGGAAACCCTGATGGAATTAGGGCCCGCAATCTTTGGCATCGGTAGCACCTGTGCCATCCCAGGGTATGACTCGCTCCCGGCCTCTACAACATTCACCCAGTGTGCCGTCAGGTAAATGTAGCATCCCTGGTGGAAAGCACTTGCCCATGTGTCAGTGGTTAAGTGGACCTTCCCAGTAACTGCGTTGGTCAGGGCACGGGTGACACATGCTGGTGTAAGGCGAGCATGGCACACCGTGAAAAATAGTGGCGGCTGGGGACTGCGTAACGAGGGACGGCCGCCGACATCAGGCTGCGGAAGGCTCCAGTGTCCACAAGCCTAAATGGCAACATTTCCAGGGCCAGTAATTTGATTTTTTTTTCTTTCCTTTTTTTATTATGTCTTTTCCTTTTTTATTCTTTCATTCTTTCTCCTTTCTTTTTATTTCTTTTTATTTTATTTTATATACGTTGTATCTTACTAAGATGATTAGGCAGCTTATTGATTAAATGCATTTATATATTATGGTGACGTCTTAGAGGGGATTGTTCCCCCTCTGACAATGATTTACATGATTTTTTTTTTCTTTTGGCTGCTGCCTATCATTGTATTAATGCTGTTTTTTTTTCAAATATTAATAATAAAATTATGTTATAAAAAAAATATAAAAAATAGTGGCAGCTGGGGACTGCGTAACAGGGGACGGCCGCCGACATCAGGCTGCGGAAGGCTCCAGTGTCCACAAGCCTAAATGGCAACATTTCCAGGGCCAGTAATTTGTTAAGTTGCGCATTTAGTGCTAGTGGGTGGGTGGCTGAGTATTTCCGCTTGCGTTCAAATGCCTTGGGTAATAACATTTGTACGCTGCGCTGGGACACAGAAGTTGATGTGGTCGCTGATGGTGCTTGCGAAGGTCCAGGTACAGGGCCTTTGCCTTCAACAGGGGATTGGCCAGCACGTAACACAGGGGAAAAGGAGGCAGTGGTGTGACCCGCAGACACAGATTGTGGACCCAGGCGTTCGGCCCACCTTTTACATTGCTTTGATGCCATGTGGCGGATCATGCTGGTGGTGGTGAGGTTTCTAGTGTTCACGCCCCTGCTCATTTTTGTATGGCACAGGTTGCAAATTACAATTCTTTTGTCGTCCGCACTTTCCTCAAAAAGGTGCCAGACTGCGGAACACTTACCCCCTAGCAAGGGAGATTGCCGCAAGGGGGTGCTAGGGGAATAGTTGCGGGCCTGTTTGGTGTGGCCCGCCTTCTCAGTTTTGCCACTCCACTGCCTCTTCCAGCCTGTTGCGATGCTGCGGATCCCTCCCCCTCTGTACTGCTGTCCTCGCTCGGCTTGCCACTTTCCCAGGTTGGGTCAGTGACTTCATCGTCCACCACCTCCTCTTCCACTTCCTCACTCTGCTCATCCTCCTGACTTTTTGACCTAATAACAACCTCACTTATTGACAACTGTGTCTCATCCTCATCATCATCCTCTTGAGACACTAATTACCGTTGACTTATTGGCAACTGTGTCTCATCATCATCATCCACCTCGTGAAACACTAATAGCCATTCCCTCCCCACCTTCATCTTCTTGTGACTGTGGATGCTCAAAAGTTTGGGAATCAGGGCACAAGATCTCATGTCCCTTTTCTAGGGGCTTGTCGAGAGGCCCAAATGAAGGAATGGCGCTGAAAAGAGCTCCTTGGAATATTAGAGTGTGGGATTACTTGTTTGACATGACTCTCCATGGTGGGAGGAAGGAGGATCAGGGTGAGGATTGTGTTAACCAGACTCTTGGCTACTGAGACTGGAAGTGCTTAACTGACTGGAAGCATTATCTGCTGCAATCCAACCAACCACCTTGTCGCACTGGTCTGACTTTGAGAGTGTTGTCCTGCTCCGCCCTGCAAACTAGAACATGAAGCTAGGTAACGTGGATGATTGATTTTCTTGTGCTTTGTTAGCAGGCACAGTTTCAAAGCGCCCAGGGCCACAACTTCTGCGTGCACCATTAGCATCACGGCCATTTCCCTGTCCCTTACTGCTCTCCTTCATATTAAATGTTATATATGCTTGAAAGTATGACAGACGTACAGTAGCGTAGGTTTTTATAAGTGTATGCACGAAAAAATAAAAAAAGGTATTTGGGATGTGGAAACGTCACAGGAAATATACTGCAGATAATGTCGCTGATGTCAGCAGCGGCTAATAAAAAATTACAGGGAATGCCACAGGTATTTAGGATGTGGAAACGTTACCCAGGAGAAATACCGCAGATAATGTCGCTGATGTAAGCAGTAGTGATGAGCGGCATAGGCAATATTCGATCTTGCGATATTTCACAAATGTTTGGACGAATATTCACTATAAATTTGCAAATTTGAGAATTCGTAATCTCCAGTCATTGTTTACTTGATTGCGAAAATTGGCAATGTAATATATTCGCTATCAATTCACAATAAATTTACGATTAGAATATTCAACACTATTCGCGAATACGAATATATAGCACTATATTCTAAATATTCACGAATTCTCAAAGTGGCGATATTCGCGATTAAAATTAGCGATTTGAATATTCGCGCTCAACACTACTCAGCAGCGGCTAATATAAAATTACAGGGAATGTCACAAGTATTTGGGATGTGGAAACGTTACACAGGAGATGTACCCCAGGTATGTCACTGTCCACAGCAGACACTGTCTATGGAAAAAGTACACTGGATGTCACTGATATTTTTTGGATGTGCACACGTTACACAGGAGAAATACTGCAGATAATGTTGCTGATGTCAGCAGCGGCTAATATAAAATTACAGGGAATGTCACAAGTATTTGGAATGTGGAAACGTTACACAGGAGAAATACCGCAGATAATGTCGCTGATGTCAGCAGCGGCTAATATAAAAGTACAGGGAATGTCACAGGTATTTTTGATGTGGAAACGTTACACAGGAGAAATACTGCAGATAATGTCACTGATGTCAGCAGCGGCTAATAAAAAATTACAGGGAATGTCACAGTTATTTGGGATGTGGAAACGTTACACAGGAGAAATACCGCAGATAATGTCGCTGATGTCAGCAGCGGCTAATATAAAAGTACAGGGGATGTCACAGGTATTTTGGATGTGGAAACGTTACACAGGAGAAATACTGCAGATAATGTCGCTGATGTCACCAGCGGCTAATAAAAAATTACAGGGAATGTCACAGGTATTTGGGATGTGGAAACGTTACACAGGAGATGTACCCCAGGTAATGTCACTGTCCGCAGCGGATACCGTCTACGGAAAAAGTACACTGGATGTCACAGATATTTTTGGGATGCGCACACATTACACAGGAGATGTAGCGCAGATAATGTCGCTGTCTGCAGCGGCCAAACTATGGCACGCTATTTAGCGCAGGATAGATATTGCTGCCACACACAACCGTCCTTAGAAGGACTTTTGGGTCTGTAAAGTTTTAGCAATTTAGCACAGGTTGCACTAAAAATATATATTGCTGCTGCCACACACAACAATAGTCCTTTAAAGGACTTTTGGGTCTCTGAGTTTTTCAACTCACAAAAAAATAAATTCACTCCCTACACTATCTTTCCCTTCTTCAGCACAGCTCTTCCTGACTAACACTGAGCTGAACATGTGTCATCGGGTGCTATATAGCACCCGATGACGCATTCCAGCCAGCCAATCACTGTAATGCCAGTAACCAACATGGCTACGGTATTACAGTGAAGGGCAGTACTTACCTGTATGTTTATTGGCTGCATAGCAGCCAACAAACGTGCGGGGAGGAGACACGAGCATTACGCTTGAGCACATGCGGTATTCGGCCGAATACCTTCAAGTGCCGAGCATCGAGATGCTCAAGCCGAACTGGTGTTAGGCCGAGCATGCTCGATCAACACTACCAATGACATAGTGTTGAGGTTGCAGCAGCATAAGGAGACCCCAGAGTGGCACAATGACAGAGTGTGGAGGTGGTGCAACGGACGGTTTCAGCGCCTGGGGTATCCCTTGCCCCTTGGGAGGTTTCTGCAAAATATGTCCCTCTTATAGAGCAAGTTGTCGTGACACCAGTTGCAGTTAAGCAACGAGGACATGGAGTCCCCTTTGTAGATGGTAGTGTTGGTACCCAGTGTAGGAAGGCCAGAGTGGTGTCAAATAGACCACAATATCCCTGGAGATGTTGTGTAGCACTTTGTCACGGTGCTCCTTACCTGGATACGGTTGGATCCCAGACGTGGTCGTCCAAAGCAGTGCAAAAGGGGTTAATAACTTAGATGGGGTAGAAATAAAGCCCAGACTTGGTAAATGGTTGAACAGTTGTTTTACTTTGCATAAACGGCAATCCATACAGTTTCCAGACTTTATCTTGGTTTCTAATAGGTTTCAGCAGCCAAATGGCAGGCAAATACTTTCTCTGCAAACAAACTCCTCTCTGCTGCATCCTTAGTGTAGCTCTCTCAGCACTGCTACATTAGCAATAGTAGTCTGTCTCTTACTGTAATCAAGCTTAGGAACTTCTTGTCCTGGCATTTAGTACCTCAAGCTTTAGCTTTAGCTTGGAATTAGGCAATGCAAGCCCAGGAGGGGACATGCAACCATTTATACGTCAGAGGTAGGGCCTCTGGGCCTAGCAGAGCCGGCAGTGCTCTGCTAGCTAACACACAACCTTTCCCCAGGAGGGGGTAGGCTAGACTGACTCTATTTAGCTAAGCTCCTCTTCTCCTTCTCCCTCTAGACTAGAGGGTGAAAGAGAATGGATAATCCACTCCATTCCCTGCAACTAGCACTGCCAAGTGTTTGCTTCCACCCTGTGGTAAACTAGGCACATTACATAAAACATAACAGTTACATAGGAAAGAATATGCACATTATTAGGAGATGACATAAAATACATTTGGATGTCATAAGTTAGCATATAGAAGATGGTAGCAAGGTGCAAAAGAGTGGTAATGGCACCCTGGGTCAGTAGAAGGATGAGGAGGCCACAGACTGGCAAGGTGACATAGTGTAGAGGTGACAGCAGCAGCAGCATGAGGAGGCCACAGACTGGCAAGGTGACATGGTGCGGAGGTGGCAGCCGCAGCAGCATGAGGAGGCCACAGAGTGGTCCAGTGACATAATGTTGAGTTAGAAGCAGCATGAGGAGACCACAGACTGGCAAGGTGATATAGTGTGGACGTGGCCGCAGCAGCAGCATGAGGAGGCCACAGTGGCACAATGATAGAGTGTGGAGGTGGCAGCAACAGCATGAGGAGGCCACAGACTGGCAAGGTAACATAGTGTGGAGGTGGCAGCAGCATAAGGAGGCCAAAGAGTGGCACAATGTCAGAGTGTGGAGGTGGCAGCAGCAGCGTGAGGAGACCTAAGTGGTGAGGTGGCAGTAGCATCAGGAGACCACAGAGTGACCTGGTGACAGAGTGGGAAGGTGGGTGGCAATAACAGTACCCACTGACGATGGTGGGTGTAAGAAGGAGCACTTGGCATCAGATGTGTGGCATCAGGCGGGTGGTAGCATCAAAATAGTAGCTGAGGCATATAGCCAGAAAAAAACGTTCTCTTTTGTCAAGGTTTGAGTGAGGCAGCATGGATGATCTAATCTGATGCATCAGGCATTGGTGGGTGGAAATCCTGGCTGATCCACGCCTGATTCATCTTGACAAAGGTCAGTCTCTCCACATTTTGGGTGGACAGGCGAGTTCTCCTTGGGGTAACTTTGGCCCCCGCCGCACTAAACACCCGCTCTGATAGCACAATACTGGCCAGGCAGGACAACTTTTCCAGGGCAAACTCAGCCAGTTGCGGCGACAAATCCAGTTTGGCTGCCCAGTAGTCCAGCGGATCTTCAATGTGGGGTGGCAGGGTGCTGGATGCAAGTATGCCATAACCTGCTGGTTCAGGTTGTGCTCCAGGTCTAGCAGCAGCTGGTGAGTAGTTTCTTCACTAGGCGGGTTAAGAAAGCTCCCCATTATCGACTCTAGACTCAAGCTGCTGCTGATGGAGCTTGTACTGCTCCTACCCCCCCCCCCCCCAACCCGCCACAGCAGCCATGGCAGTGGAATGAGAGCACAGATGGCCTCCTGATCAGATCTGCGAGAGGATGGACGATTGTGCAGATAGGCTGCCGCCAACTGACTACATAGGATGTCTCTATAGTAGTTCAGTTTGTCCTCCCTCTCAGTGGGTGTGAAAAAGGCCCCCATTTAGGTCCGGTAGCGAGAGTCCAACAAGGTGGAGAGCCAGAAGTCATCCCTCTGCCGAATGGTGACAATTCGGCTGTCACTACGCAAGCAAGTGAGAATGCATCGGGCCATTTGCGCAAGTGACTCGGAGGGACTCCCTGCCTGTATCTACACTGCATACTGCCACGTTGTGTCTGGGTCCTCTGTCTCGTCCTCCTCATCTCCCTCTTGCTCCTCCGGCAGCTCCTGCACCTCCTCTCCTGTCACCTGTGTAGAAAAAACACCCATTTCGCTACACATTGCTTGTTCTCCAAAGTCCTCCTCCTCCTCCAGTTCAGCCCCCACAGGGCTCATGGGGCCATGAGATGTAGGCGCTACGTCTCCAGTCCCCTGACCAGCCAGATTTACCAGCATCTGTTCCAGGATATGAAGCAGTGGAATGACATTGTTCATCCCGTAGTCCTGGCGTCTGACAAAAAACGTAGCATCCTCAAAGGGCCTAAGCAAATGGCAGGTGTCACGCATGAGCTGCCACTGGCTAACATCAAAGCTACACAGGGTAGTACTCCTGTCCGCTTGGATCATCAAAAAATCGTTTATGGCTTTTCTCTGTTCGTATAGTCGGTCCAGCATATGGAGGGTGGAATTCTAATGGGTGGAAACGTTGCATATCAGCCTATGTTGGGGGATGCTGTTCTGCCGCTGCAGCTCAAGGAGGGTGTGCTTGGCGGTGTACGAGTGGCTGAAGTGCATGCAAAGTTTCCTGGCTATTTTTAGAATGTCTTGCTGATGGGTGGAAGACTTCAGGAACCGCTTGACAACCAGATTGAACACGTGTGCCATGCAGGGCACATGGCTCAGTCCTCCTTGACGCTGCGCCGACACCATGTTTTTCCCGTTGTCGGTCACCATGGTTCCGATTTTGAGTTGTCACAGAGAAAGCCAGGATTCGATTTCTTGATGAAGGACATGGAGCAGTTCCTCCCCTGTATGACTCCGTTCACCCAGGCAAACGAGGTGCAGAACAGCGTGACACCGCCAAGTCCTGCACATGTGGTATGCTGGAGGAGTACTGTGACTTGTCCCTGCAGTGGAGCCTAAGGACACGGTGGTGGATGAGGAGGCAGAGATGGACATTGTCGCAGGACCAACGGTGTGAGAATGTGGAGGCGGAAGCGGCCTCAACTGGCCGAGTTGCAGGTTTGGCTGGGCAGGACCACATTTACCCAGTGGGCCGTAAAGGACATACCATATTTTTCGCCCTATAAGACGCACTTTCCCCCCCCCCCAAAAGTGGGGGGAAAATAGCAGTGCGTCTTATGGGGCGAATGCTGCTGAGTTAGCAGAATTTTCAATGATACACCCGCCGCGATGCCGCGCGGCGGGTGTATTAGCTGTGAGGGAGGAAGGGCTGGGGGCCGGCATCTGCTTTTATAATGACAGCGGGGCCCGTGCAGTGACTGTATTCTACTACACGGGCCCCGCTCACTGTATAATCGTATATGTTATAGTTAATTGTTAGTATATAATCGCATAATCAGCGCCTGTATACTTACAACTACAAGCGCTCGATAGCAGGGAGGAGGCAGGCCGGGAGGACGGGCGCTGGCAGCGTGAGTCACTACGTCATGCGCCCACGCCGCCTGCTTCATTCATAAAGTGGGCAGGCGCGTGACGTAGTGACTCACGCTGCCAGCGCCCGTCCTCCCGGCCTGCCTCCTCCCTCCTCTCTGCTACCGAGCGCTTGCAGTTGTAAGTATACAGGCGCTCATTATGCGATTATATACATAACAATTAACTATTACAGACACGATTATACAGTGAGCGGGGCCCGTGTAGTAGAATACAGTCACTGCACGGGCCCCGCTGTCATTTTAAGTAGCAGATGCGACCCCCACCCCCTGTATTGAGGGTCATTCACTACAGGGACACTGTTATGGAGGGGATCTGTGGATGACACATAGCATAAGATGCTATATATGTGTCATTCACAGATCCCCCCCATAACTGTCATACACAGATCCTCATAACAGTGCCATCCAGAGACCCCAATAAGAGCCACCCACAGATCCCCCATAAGTGTCACCCACAGATCCCCATAAGTGTCACCCACAGATCCCCCATAACAGTGCGTCACCCACAGATCCCCCATAACAGTGCGTCACCCACAGATCCCCCATAACAGTGCGTCACCCACAGATCCCCCATAACAGTTCGCCATCCACAGATCCTCCATAACAGTGCGCCATCCACACACCACAATTAGTTCCAAACCCACCAAAAGCACACCTATTGGTTCAAAATATTTTTTTTCTTATTTTCCTCCTCAAAAACCTAGGTGCGTCTTATGGGTCGGTGCGTCTTATAGGGCGAAAAATACGGTATATTGTCCTTGACCGTAGTTACAGCTCCACACATCAGTGCTGCTGTGCACTTTGGCAGATACCGACATGCTTAAGCACTGGCCAACCTTCTGTTCTACATATGTGTGCAGTACTGCCTTTTTGGCAAATAAATGACAGCTTGGGACTCTCCACCTCAGCTTAGCACAAGCCATCAGTTCTCTGAAAGGTGCAGAGCCCACCACTTGGAAAGGGATGGACTGCAGCACCAGCAACTTGGCCAAGAGCACATTCAGCTTCTGCCCACACAATGAAAATTGATCCTGTCCCTTCTTCCCATCATCTATCGGGATAGCACTATGCACTAAATGATTTTTGAGATTCAGAGCTTTTATTAAAAATTAAATCAGGGAAGTTCGGAATTTCTTTTCCCAAAACTGGATCATTTTTTAAAACTGCACAGTTTTTTCTAATAGCGTTTTTTATAAAGCCAGAGTGTGTAGTATAGTGGGTAAGGAATGCAAAATGAAAGTCTTTATCTTTTTTAACTCTTTCCCTATCCTCTACTTTTCCACTCTACTTTTCTTGTATTACCTGACTCTGTTCCCTAAATGTAGCAACATCAGTGCAGTTCCGGCAAATTCTCCAGATCTGGCCCCTGGGGATGTTTTTTAACCAAGGGCCATGATGTCAGCTACTTAAATCAATATAGCCATTTACAAAGAATATGAATATCTAACAATTAAAGCGCTGGTAACACCAGTGATATACCACTTGCCAAAAATCCACAAGAGTTTGATAGACCCCCCCAGGGAGACCTATCGTCTCCTGGATTAATTCCCTAACCAGTAGGCTGACAGAGTACATCGACCAATTTTTACAGAAGTAGGTCATTAAAGCTCCATTGTACTTAAAAGACACTGGGAGTGTTATTGACTTAATTAAGAATCTAGGTCCCTGTGGGAAAAATACATGGCTGGCGACAGTCGATGTAACTTCCCTTTATACGATTATCCCAAAAGATCTAGCTTTAAAAGTGATTAGAGAGGAACTGAATGGCGATACAACAATGTCCCAAAAGCAAGGTGACTTTATCATAGAGTGTGTTGAGTTCTGTTTGGTCCATAACTATTTTTGGTTTAACGATAAATATTACCTACAGAAGATCGGGACGGCGATGGGGGCGAAATGTGCCCCCAGTTTTGCAAACATATTCATGTCATCTTGGGAGGAAGAAAAGATTAACCCTTTGCTGTGTAAGGAAACACAATTTGGTAGATTAAATATATGGCGAAGATATATAGACGATTGCTTCCCGGTGTGGGAGGGAGAAAGACAAGGTTTAGAAGAACTTATTGTGGAGCTTAATAATAATAACTGGAACCTGAAATTTACTAGCAACATCAGTGACAGAGCAATGAATTTTCTCGATCTGACCATTTTCTTAGAGGAGGGTAATTTTAAAACTAAAACATTCTTTAAAGAAACTGATGTAAATGGCTATATTGATTTAAGTAGCTGCCATTATGGCCCTTGGTTAAAAAAAAACATCCTCAGGGGCCAGATCGGGAGAATTTGCCGGAACTGCACTGATGTTGCTACATTTAGGGAACAGAGTCAGGTAATACAAGAAAGATTCATGGAAAAAGGAAGAATTATCTGCCTGTAGTCAGAGTATAGAGGAGAGTGGAAAAGTAGAGGATAGGGAAAGAGATAAAAAGGATAAAGACTTTCATTTTGCATTCCTTACCTAGTATACTACACACGCTGGCTTTATAAAAAAAAAAACGCTATTAGAAAAAACTGGACAGTGTTAAAATATGATCCAGTTTTGGTAAATCTCAAAAATCATTTAGTGCATAGTGCTATCCCGATAGATGATGGGAAGAAAGGACAGGGCCAATTTTCATGGTGTGGGTTCTGCCCCCCATGTAAGAATAGAAGTAAAGAAAATAGGCAAATGAGAATATCGACAATACATTAGAATAAAAGAAATAAAGATTTTAAAATCAAGGGACAAATCACGTGTGAGAGCTCGGGTGTTGTCTACATGCTGGAGGGCCCGTGTGGGACGCACTATGAGAAAACTTAGTTTGCATACAGGAACATATAAGGAATATCAAAAAAGTTTCCATGCACTTTAAGAATGTCCGCCAGAAGAATCCTAGAGGATTTATTTTCGCTGGAATGGAAGTAGTAAAAGGAGACTGGAGAGGAGGTGATGTGGTTGCAAAGATAGACCGGCGAGAAGTAAAATGGATATATGAGTTAGATACGATCCAGCCGCAGGGACTCGGCCTGGTTGAATAGGGGCGATTCAGAACTTCTCTGCTACATACGCTGTGTGAGAGGTTGGAGATGCGAGTCACCGCTGGCCAGTCAGGACTGCTTGTTGAGCACCACGTGAGGTTTCCCTGCGTCAGAGGACGGACTTGAGAAGATTTATGAATGGGATCCCCCATGAATGAATAGAGATAGATAAGGAAAGAAATATGTAAAAATCAGAAGGGATAGGCGCAATGGATAAGAGTATATATTTTTTATTGTGGACTGTAGGGTGACATTCTGCTGGTTATATGATTTTGATTATAAGTTTTAATGGATTTATAGGCAAAAAGGGGGAGGGGAAGAATAAGGATATTTAAAGACTTGCGTGAAAGTCTGTGGGACACTCCTCTGATGAAGCTTGGAGCGAAACTCGGGCCGGGCAGGATCGCTAGACTGGTGTTCATCTTGTTTTGCCTGTATTTTACGTGTGCTTGTGAGTACAACAAAATAATTTTATATCAGTATTGAAAACAGTGCTTCACTATTGGAGCGATTTAAATATTCCATAGAGTTACGGTGAAGAAAAAGAGAAAAAGAAGAAAGAAAAAGCGAGGTGTTTCGAGTAACCGGATGGGCCTGCATTGTCACCTGCGCTCGTGGGTATAATAATACGAGTGTTTGTGAGCATGGAGTCACAGTGCTTCACTATTAGTGCGATTTCTGATATGCCACAGGAATATCTGGTGGAAAAGGATACCTGTGGGACCTGATGATGTTTTGCCTATATACACTGAAAAGGATGATTTGAGCTTAAAGAGGTTTTCTCCTGACCGGATAGGGAACGCGCGGTCCTACAAAACGCATTGACTGAATCGTGATTTGTGCCCACTCCACCTTTTTGATTTGCAGCGGCAAATTTTTAAGGCAACGTACTGGAGTTTTAAAGTTTGATTTTCTTCCTGTCACTTCTCTGTCTGACATACTGGCAGATCAAATAAATAAATAAAAAGGACATTAAAACACCCCAAAAAAGGCTGTAATTTTCTCACTTCACCCCACAACGGCTAATAAGCCCTTTTTTCTCCCACTAATACACCCCCAAAAAGGCTTTAGAACATGTAACTGCACCGCACAAGGGCTAATAAGATGTAGAAATATTTCCTAGTAATACACCCTGTTAATGGCTGTATCACACAGCACTTGCAACCCAATAACAAGAACGGTTTGCTGGAATTACAGAGGTATCATCTATTGCAAACCTGAAAGCAGCAGTATAATGGCAATTTGGATCCCCAGTCAGTGCAGCAAGGTGTAATATGATTCTTCCTATTTCCCAGGCTGTAACCTCCCCTACTAAACCCTGTTCTCCTTTTATACTGTGGAATAATTCCTCCCTATCATTTCCCTACACTCCTAATGATCTTTCCCTGAACTTCTACTCAGCAAAATAAAAGTTTAAGTCTTTCCTATCACTGTCCCTAGCGCCTCCTAACGTCTCTCCCTGCACTAAGTACACTGGAAAATGGCTGAATCCAAGATGGCTGAGGCAATTTATAGGACTGTGACATCATAGGGCTGGCTGGCTGCTGATTGGCTGCATGCATGGCATTAGGGGTGATCCCTCGTTCCCAGAGTTCTTTGTTCCATGTCCTAACACGTGCAGCAGCCATGTGATTTGTTACCACGAAGCGTCAGGAAATTTGGATTCGGTGCAAATCAAATTTTTCCTGAAATTCGGAGCGATTCGCTCATCTCTAATCACACTAGAATAACTGCACTTAAATTAACAGTGATGCTTAACACAGCGCCATCTACTGTCAGCTTAACATAGTTCCACCAGCATTAACCGTTGCTGTTGCTGTATTCCAACACTCCTTCTCAACAGCTTAGGCTTAAAGGGGTTGTCCCACAAAAAATAGTCGACAGTTTTCAAACCAGCACCTGGATCTGAATTATTTTGTAATTGCATTTATATACGCTGACTGTGATCTCCTTGTGTGAGAGACACACAGGTGGTTTACCTTTATTTTGTCTTGTTGAACGCCAAGGCTCTGTATCTGGGTTTGGTTGTGTCTGCTCATTGGTGGGGCTTGGACTTGCATTAACTTCAGCTATTCGCTCAGGAGACACACAGTGTTTGGTGTCACTTTCAGTATTTTCTTCTGCTCCTGATTCCAGCGATGTCATCACACCACCATCTTTCAGATCTTCAGTGAAAAAATCACACTGTTGCTAACGGTAATAGTGTCCGTTTTGGGGTTTAGGATTCTGTGCTCTTTACGATAGTCACTGTATCTGACAAATCTTCCTTGTACTGCTCTGTTTTGGACCTTGGTGAGATTTTCTTCTGGAATATACTCAAACGTTCTGCATCCAAACCCTCTTAAATGCTTTACACTTGGCTTCTCATCATGCCATAGTTCATATGCACTTGTCTCCACTGTTCTAGAGAAGAGTCTTTTCTGTAAATAAGTAGCTGTCATTGTAGCTTCACTCCAATACTTCTCAGGTAATCCGGAATCTGTCAGCACCTGATCATTTTAGTCAGAGTTCTGCTTTGTCCTGGTGTCTATGGGACTGTCTTTTGATGCTCTGTCCCATGTTGTCTTAAATATTCTTCTACTTTGTGTCCTGTGAATTCACCTCCGTTGTCACTCCTCTTGTCTTGTTGCTTGTCTTTGTTACGTAGTCTTGTAATTTATCCAGAACTTCATGTTGACTTTGTATCTGGAGTAGTCGTCTATGAAGGTCACTATATACCTGTTGCCACTGGGTGTGTAGGCTCTTTCATAGGACGGCAAACATCACTGTGTAGTAGGTTGAGTAGTTGTGAGGCTCTAGTCTGGCTTTCTTTGGGAATTGTCACCCTTAAAGGGATTCTGTCACCTCGTTTTAGCTTATAGAGTTGCGGACATGCACAGCTAGATCGCCGCTAGCATGTCCGCAATATACCTGTCCCATAGCGCTGTGTCCTTTTATTGTGTTTAAAAAATGATTTTATAGATATGTAAATGAGCCTGGTACTAACCTTCTTGGTGCCCAGCCACGCCCCCTGTGAAGGAGCCCAAGGGGCTGTACTAACCTTCTTGGTGCCCAGCCACGCCCCCTGTGAAGGAGCCCAAGGGGCTGTACTAACCTTCTTGGTGCCCAGCCACGCCCCCTGTGAAGGAGCCCAAGGGGCTGTACTAACCTTCTTGGTGCCCAGCCATGCCCCCTGTGAAGGAGCCCAAGGGGCTGTACTAACCTTCTTGGTGCCCAGCCACGCCCCCTGTGAAGGAGCCCAAGGGGCTGTACTAACCTTCTTGGTACCCAGCCACGCCCGCCTGTGAAGGAGCCCAAGGGGCTGTACTAACCTTCTTGGTGCCCAGCCACGCCCCCTGTGAAGGAGCCCAAGGGGCTGTACTAACCTTCTTGGTACCCAGCCACGCCTGCCTGTGAAGGAGCCCAAGGAGCTGTACTAACCGTTCTGGAGCCCAGCCACGCCCCTTGTGAAGGAGCCCAAGGGGCTGTACTAACCGTTCTGGAGCCCAGCCACGCCCCCTGTGAAGGAGCCCAAGGGGCTGTACTAACCGTTCTGGAGCCCAGCCATGCCCCCTGTGAAGGAGCCCAAGGGGCTGTACTAACCTTCTTGGTACCCAGCCACGCCCGCCTGTGAAGGAGCCCAAGGGGCTGTACTAACCTTCTTGGTGCCCAGCCACGCCCGCCTGTGAAGGAGCCCAAGGGGCTGTACTAACCGTTCTGTAGCCCAGCCACGCCCCCCTGTGAAGAAGCCCAGCACCGCCTGCGTCCTCCGAATCTCCTCCTTTCTTCACAGTTAGATTACCGTAATCTCGCGGTGCGCGAGCTCGCACATGCGCAGTTCCTTCCCTGAGGCTGATGCCAGCACAGGGAAGGAACACTATACCGGCACTACGCATGCGCGAGCTCACGCATCGCGAGATTACGGCAATCTAACTGTGAAGAAAGGAGGAGATTCGGAGGACGCAGGCGGTGCTGGGCTCCTTAACAGGGGGCGTGGCTGGGCACCAAGAAGGTTAGTACAGCCCCTTGGGCTCCTTACCAGGCTCATTTACATATCTATAAAATCATTTTTTAAACACAATAAAAGGACACAGCGCTATGGGACAGGTATATTGCGGACATGGTAGCGGCGATCTAGCCGTGCATGTCTGCAGCTCTATAGGCTAAAAAGAGGTGACGGTATCCCTTTAAAGCTTTGGATTTAATGCAGCATTCACATCTAAGGATACGACCACACGGCACGGTCATGATCCGGTCGGGTTGCGGCCGTGCTGCAGTCAATAACCGCGTGGCCCATTAGCCCGTAGCTGCCTTTCATTTAACTAATGAAGACCACACTGTATAGTCCTTCTTTATTGTTAATGGCTCAGCGGTTTTGAAGTTTCTACGCGGCTTTTACCAATGAAGACCGACTATACAGTGCAGTCCATTATTAAATGAAAGGCAGCTGCGGGCTAATTGGCTGTGCGCTTCTTCACCGCAGCATGGCCGCAATCCACCCTGAGCACGGCCATCATGATGAATTAATTCACAACAAATCAAATTTCTTGGCTAACTTTGGCAAAGTTGCAGAATGACATTTTTCTAAACTTCGCTCATCTCTAATGGATACAATCATTGTGTAAGGGTACTTTCACACTAGCGGTTTTTTTTTTCCGGCACTGAGTTCCGTCAAAAGGGCTCAATGCCGGAAAAGAACTGATCAGGCATATCCGCATGCATTCTGAATGGAGAGTAATCCGTTCAGGATGCATCAGGATGTCTTCAGTTCAGTCTTTTTGACTGATCAGGCAAAAGATGAAACCGCAGCATGCTACGGTTTTATCTCAGGCCAAAAAACCGGAAGACTTGCCTGAATGCCCGCATTTTTTTTCCATAGGAATGTATTAGTGCCGGATGCGGCATCCAAAATACCGGAATGCGCAGACCGAAAAAAAAAAAAAGGTGAAAAAATAAATGCCTGGTCCATTTTGCCAGATGACACTGGAAAGACGGATCCGGCATTTCAATGCATTTTTCTGACTGATCAGGCATTTTTAAGACTGATCAGGATCCTGATCAGTCTTAGGCCTCTTTCACACTTGCGTTGTTGGGATCCGGCGTGCACTTCCGTTGCCGGAGGTGCCCGCCGGATCCGGAAAAACGCAAGTGTACTGAAAGCATTTGAAGACGGAACCGTCTTCCAAATGCTTTCAGTGTTACTATGGCACCCAGGACACTATTAAAGTCCTTGTTGCCATAGTAGGAGCGGGGAGCGGGGGAGCGGTATACTTACAGTCCGTGCGGCTCCCGGGGCGCTGCAGAATGACGGCAGAGCGCCCCATGCGCATGGATGACGTGATCCATGTGATCGCATGGAGCGCCCGGGGAGCCGCACGGACGGTAAGTATACTGCTCCCCCGCTCCCCACTACACTTTACCATGGCTGCTATGGACTTTAGCGACCCGGCAGCCATGGTAACCACTCTGAAAAAGCTAAATGTCGGGTCCGGCAATGCGCCGAAACGACGTTTAGCTTAAGGCCGGATCCGGATCAATGCCTTTCAATGGGCATTAATTCCTGATCCGGCCTTGCAGCAAGTCTTCAGGATTTTTGGCCGGAGCAGTTCCGGAACTGAAGACATCCTGATGCATCCTGAACGGATTTCTCTCCATTCAGAATGCATTAGGATAAAACTGATCAGGATTCTTCCGGCATAGAGCCCCGACGACGGAACTCTATGCCGGAAGAAAAGAACGCAGGTGTGAAAGAGCCCTTACAATTGCCATCAGTTGGTATACGTTTTGCCGGATCCAGCAGGCAGTTCCGGCGACTCTGCCGCAAGTAGCCTAAATGCCTGCAGACCCTAGCCTGTTCTTTCACAGTGTTGAGATGGTATAAATGTCGGTCTGCCTTAGCACCGCCTGTCACCTGCTTTCCATGTAGGATGATGCAATTGTTGCCTTGGAATTTCACAGTGAGTCCTTTTGCTTTCAAACGTTTCACGGAGAACAGTCCTCCTTCTAGACTGGGAACATATAGCAAGTCTTTCACTGGTACAACTATATCATGTCTGCTTTGACTGTGGCTCACTAACATCCCATATCTGGCTCCTTCTGCCTTTTATCTGTTTCCATCTGACAGATTGTTTCCTTGTTATTTATGTCAAGTTGTGTGAAAAAGCTTCTATCACTTGTCATGTGACTGGTTGCTCCAGAGTCAGTGCACCAGCCTTGCCGCATCTCATGGTTTGTCACTTTAATGTGCCATTCCAACTGTCTGTACATGGATCAGAGATAGTGGTTTTAACCTTTGGTTTGAGCTTCTGCTCAAAGGCGTAGCTAAAGACTCATGGGCCCTCAGCTAGGCCCCCCTCACCTCAGTGCTTAGCACATAGCCTTCCCATACCTCCCTCTTTTGGAGGGACGGTCCCTCTTTATGACCCAAGTCCGTCTTTTATCCATAAATGTCCCTCTTTTTGACCTGGGAAATTAATGCATAAATGTGCATTAATAAATTTACTAAATTTAATAATAAACCTGTATATTAGACCAGAACCAGAACTTCATATTTTGTGCAACTTCTACCTTAAAATATCTATAATCTGATGATTTATGTGCTAATATTTAAATGGATATTGAAGTGTAAGAACAAATTGTCCCAGGGGCTCCACATGCTGTAAAAAACTAAAGGACCCTACACTCACCTCACTGATCCCCGGCTACTGCAGTTGTGACGGAGTCAGTAATTATGCCTAGTATAATGAAAGAAAAATTGCTGCGATGCATGCCGGCATATATTGTCCCTCTTTGCAATTTTCAAAAGTTGGGAGGTATGCCTTCCTGCTAATTGAGGCAAAAATTGAAATAGCTCCCCCCCCCCCCCCCCATGCCAAATTCTTGACCTAACCCCTTCCCTCCAGCCAGAGGTGTAACTTGAAGATTCTGGGCCCCAGTGCCAGATCTATAACAGAGCCCTCCCAGCATGCACCTTCTATAATACCGATGTCTTCTTATAAGGCACAAGGGTCTTTGGGCCCCCTTACGCTCCTGGGCCCGGTAGCAACTGCTACCTCTGCACCCCCTATAGCTACGCCCCTGCTCCTCTTGCTCTGCTTTTCATATTGTATTGCCCCTCTTTAGGTGTTCCTGTTTGTTGGATCAGAACCATGCTGTTGTTTACTTATTGTGATATCTTGTCTCTGTAGCTTTAAGAGCTATTCCACTGTCGCCTTCTGTGGAGTCCTGCATGACTTCCTTTCTTCATTGATATTCATCTATGAGCCTGGTTTTCACCAATTCCAGTGTCAGATCTGGTCTCAGGTGCATTGATCAGTACTGTATGAATCAGGCAAAGTGCGCGG
This sequence comes from Bufo bufo, assembly GCF_905171765.1. Taxonomy (NCBI): domain Eukaryota; kingdom Metazoa; phylum Chordata; class Amphibia; order Anura; family Bufonidae; genus Bufo; species Bufo bufo. The sequence continues at coordinate 34,001,167 of NC_053394.1, read as the reverse complement.
CAGTATGGCTACATTATGACTGTCTAATATCCTCACTAACTGACCTCAGTTGTGTTACCACCTCCAGCATTGCATTTTTATGCTCCTGCACACATTCCTTTTTCTTTGTTATACCTCATTTTGTACTTTTTTTTTCTGTAGAAATAACTTGCTATTCAGACAGTTTCTGTAGTGCATTCCTCATGCCTCTTGCAGGGCTCTCATGTCTGATGGGGATCAGTTGGTCGTCCTCCACTAATAAGCTTATTGTTGCCCTTGCCCGTCTGTTACTCTTGTCCAGTTCCTGCTAATTGATCACTGGTCTCTCTTTAGTAGAGATGAGCAAAGTTATGAAATATTTGATTTGGCTGCTTCGCCGAATTTCACAAAGAAATTCGATTCGTGCCGAATTCCTTTGTATGTAGCAGGCGCAACGACGGTGAAAGGCGATCGCGCCTCCCCCCATCATTGAACCCCCTCAGATGCCGCGTTTATCGCTGATCATGGCATCTGAGGCTACAATTTTGGCCTTTCAGGGGTTAATCAGGGTAAAAACATAAAATAAATAAATACTCACCTTATCCATTTGCTCACGTAGTGGCCATCGTGGGCATCTTGATTGACATCATCATATGTCACCCCGCGCAAGATTTTATTCATCGAGATAGCTGTGACGGCCTCTTCACTCGCTAATAGATGAGGTGAGTATGTTTTTTGGGGTTTTTTAACGCCATTTCAGGAAAAATAGATTTGTTACCACGAAGCGTGAGGAAATTTGGCTTTGGAGCGAATCGGATTTTCCTGAAATTCGGATCAAAGTCAATTTGTTTGGCTTCGATTCGCTCAACACTAGTAATAACCTCCCAGAAGTCATCTCTGGACAGTAACATTTCCACCTTAAATATCCGTAGCTGGTAATCTTTCCCTTTATATATACAGACGGTGTCTCTTACTTGTATTCTGAGGATTAGACTGCTGAAAGATGTGTCCGGGGCCTATAACCTGTTGCAGCGTTTACAGCTATTATGAACAGCGCTCAGACATTGTGGGAGAACACAGAACTAGTCTACTTTACTTGGGACAAAAACAGCAACCATTAACTGTAACATCAACATCAAGACTGAGACTTCCAGAGATAACATCTCTATCATCTCCAGACGGTACATACGCTGGGATAACTGCACAGTGATGGTTAACACAGCGCCATCTACTGTCAGCTTAAAATAGTCCACCAGCATTAAGCTTCAGCTGTTGCTGTATTCCAACAGTAGTCTCTTTTCCATGACAGCCGACCCAGGCAGTTCAAGAGACATCGGTCCGTGACACGGAGCTGACAGACAAGAGCGAGGTCAAGGTGGGCAGAGTTAGTACAATCTGGTACTCGGACAATAAGTAATGGCAGGTCTGTCAGGGTCAATTCGAGAGTCAGGCGTCAGAGGGTAAGCATGGGAAATCAGAATGGAATAATAAAGCACCTTCACAGAAACTGTTGCTCAGGCAGCTTCCTGTAGGAGAAGGCACCTATAACACCTAGGGATAGCAGCCATTAGCTGGGGACAGACTAGACTGTGTGTACGCTGTCCCTTTAAGAAATTAGGAGATCTTCTGTACCTCCAAAGAACTGAGAGCAGAGGAAAAGAGGTGCAAAGAGGTCCAACAGACTATTGAGCATTTTGGGGGCCATGCCCACTTGGAGCAGGGGGAGGCTGACAGGAACGAGCTGCCACCATACCAGAGGGGTGAGTGTTCCAGCGGCCCTGCGTACCATGAGAAGACAGACACTGGTGGTCATGGACAGTCGTTTCTGCTAAAGCTAGACATGTACACCTAGTATACAGGTTCCTGTAATTTGCTCTTTTTCTGAGGACATTTTTTGGTCATATTTTGTATGGACTATTATTATGACAGCCGGTAAAAACCATAATCGTGTCAAAGGCAAAATAATCTGTTAAAATCATTAAAAAATAATATATTTATTGTAGAAAATGTAATTTTTAATTTAATTCAGTGAACAGAAATCAAACAGCAGCTTCTCGATTCTTCCTAGTAGGGATTAGAGATGACCAGCGGCACACTGACCCGCTGTATATGTGACTGATAAGATGTCCTCGGCAGTGTATACACAGTCCTTTGTTTCTCATTTTAATTGGAAGATCCTCTTGATTACCTTGAGGTCTTCTGGAGTCCATCTGAATTATTACGCCGTTCCTTTTAATAAGAGATAATTGTGAGCCCTTATATCTCTCTTCTATCTTTAAACAGGATATTGCGACTCAGAAGTTCTCGATGCCTTCTCCAATCCGCACTGTGATTGCTGCTGACTTCGATAATGATCAGGAGCTGGAAGTCTTTTTTAATAACATTGCCTACAGGGGCTCTTCAGCGAATCGTATGTTCAGGTAAATCTACAGACTGTGTTCTAAATGGACACGTTATACCAGTACAATTGCAAGATGGCGTCTTCTGCATGGCATGCTTATATACTGTCTGTGTAAGGAAGGGGATCCTAATACGGGACATACAGTGATACTACATGCAAGGCTGAGGCTACTTTCACACTAATATTTTCCGGTATTGAGATCCGTCATAGGGTCTCAATACCAGAAAAAAACGCTTAAGTTTTGTCCCCATTCATTGTCAATGGGGACAAAACTGGACTGAACAGAACGGAGAGCTCCAAAATGCATTCCGTTCCGGAGAGAAAACCGCAGCATGCTGCAGTTTGCTTTCCGTCCTGGGATGCGGAGCAAAACGGTCCGTCATGACCCACAATGCAAGTCAATGGGGACGGATCCGTTTTCTCTGACACAATCTGCCACAATAGAAAACTGATCCGTCCCCCATTGACTTTCAATGGAGTTCATGACGGATCCGTCTTGGCCATGTTAAAGATAATACAACCGGATCCAGATGGTTGTATTATTAGTAATGGAAGCGTTTTTGCTGAACCCTGCCGGATCCAGCAAAAACGCTAGTGTGAGAGTAGCCCGACATGTGTGATTTAATGTGCGCTTTTGTGTGGTTCCCTGGACCAATAGGGGTCAATTCACACTTATTTATCTTGCTGACGTAGCACTTACCTGTTCCACAGCACGTTACAGACATCATCATGCATTGTCCTCAGTGAGGCTCCAATCTAATTAGTATGTCTCTAGATGTGAGAGGAAACCCATACAAGCACCAGGAGAACACGCAAACTCCATGAAGAGGTGGTCTTTGGTCAAATTTGAACCTAGGACACCAGTGCTGCAATGACCAAGTGTTGTCCACTGGATGGATGGGTAGATAGTGTAAGTGATCGCCTCTTATTCGGGGGTCATTCTCACAATGATCTTCATCGACCACAGGGTTAGGGGCCAAACATTGCTTTTATTTGGCACCTCAGCAAAACCAAAACAAACAATACAAATAAAACACCTGCCCGGCTGGGCTCTAACTAAACATGAGGACTCCCTACCTCACTGAAAGCCCTGTTCACACATGGGAAGAACATGCGGCTTTTCCCAGCCTAACAATCCAGCACTTCCAAGTCTAGTACCTTTTGGGGGATTGTGGCCCAAAAGTCCTCCTGACTCTGGCCTAGCGACCGTCGATTCCAAGACCTCGCGGTGTCCCCCGAAGTTCAGGCTAACACCTAGCCCCGTGGCCCCTCAGCCAGCTCGGCTAAGCCCACTTGTACAGAGCCTTCCCAGGCCTCTGCTGCACACAGACTCTTCCTCCTAACAGTCTGGACTGGGCTCTTATCCCAGACTGATTGTTCCAACTGGTGCGACCTCTGACCTGCTGATTGACAGCGAAGAAATGGGAACTCCTGCCATATCTCTCCCCTAGCAGCCGTGAGGCCTGTCACTGCCTCACGATAGATAGATAGATAGTTAGATAGATAGATAGATAGATAGATAGGAGATAGATAATTGGAGAGAGAGGTGGACAGATAATTAGAGACAGGCGCATAGCCAAATGCTCATGGGCCCTGGTGCAAGAGTTTAACTTTGGCCCCGCTTCCCTCAGTGCTTTGTGGCCAGGGGCAGGGGTGCAGCTAGCATTTCTGCTGCCTGAGGCAAAAATGGAATTCCAAATTCTCAACCTAACACCTTCCTTCAAACCCTAATGTTAAAGAGGTTATCCAACATCAAAACATGACCCCCAATGCCCAGGCTGTTCAAATGGATTATATTGACCGCGCTCCCCGGCACCCGAGTCACTCCTGATCCCCACACGGCTGCCACTGCATCTCCCCGTCACGTAGATCAAAACATCCGGTGACGTTGAGGGGGAAGGGGTAGCAGATAATAACAGGCCGCAATCGTGGGTGACGATAGGCAAGCTCATCCCCGTCTCAGCCTGCTATTGCAGCGGGTGCCGGGGAATGGATTATAGAGGTTGGATAACCCCTTTAAAGACACACTTGGAAAACATTAAAAACAGCGCTACAGAACATACAGGGTAATACAGCCCCACATGCCTCTTACATCCAGCGATGTCTCCTCTGATGTAGATGTTTTCTTTCCTCATCTTCTCCATTCAGATCAGACCGCCATGATGATTTCTTTCAGCTGCACCTTGTCTCTGCAGAGTTTGACAAACAGACATCTTAGTTTCCTACTTTACTATCATCCTCCCATCTTCTCAACACCCCCCAATAATGTGCCCAATTTTTCCCCCAATACTATACTGCAGAAAATACTAGTACCACACAGATAGTGCCCCCTTCAATAATTATTGGCACAGAGTGCCATAAAAAAAAATAACTGCGCCCGGGAAATAGTGTCCAACACTAATAGTGTAAACATAATGTCCCCCAAAAAGAACTGTGCTAAGCTGATACTGTGCCAGGGTGCCCCTCACAGTAATAGTGCAAATACTTCTACTTATATAGATGACACCCTATATACACACACCACACTATATGGATAACACCCTATACACACACACACACACCGCACTATAGATGACATCCTGTATACTGACACACAGTGCACTATAGATGACATCCTGTATACTGACACACAGTGCACTATACAGAGAACACCCTATACACACACTGCACTATATAGACACATCACACACTGTATAGAATACCCCTAAACACACATCGCATAGATGACACTTACCCTCTCCACACCCAGTTCAGTTCTGCTCCTGTGCCCTGCTTGGCTGAAGGACCTTGACTGTGACATCACCAAAGGTCCTGCAGGTTTCTGCTGTAAACACTGTGTACAGTTTTTAGCCCTGCCCACTCTCCAGTCAGAGCCATCCTGAACCGGATGCCTCTCCTCCAGAGCCAGCAGCAAGCCCCTCCCCCCAGCAATCCAGCAGTGAGCTGAGGACTGGAAGAGAGGCATCCCGTGCAGGAGAAGGAACTGCACATGCACGGCCTAGAGGAGACCAAAGAGGAGGGGTGAGTACAGCGCTGGCAGCTCTTTTCTTCCCCTCCTCCGGCATGCTAATGAGTGCTTCCAATATGGAAGCGCTCACTAGTGTTCACTTTATAAGATGCACTGGATCTTATAAAACAAAAAATAGGTAATTACCAGAGCACTTCTGGCAAAGGGAGCCCTCTGGGCCCCGCTGGCTTAGGTACCCGGTCGCAACTGCGACCTCTTCAATCCTTATAGCTACGCAAGTGATTAGAGATGGATAGATAATTAGATAGATAGATAGATAGATAATTAGATAGATAGATAGATAGATAGATAGATAGATAGAAAGAAAAAAAATGGATTAAGGTCTGAATCGTGCGTTAGTATTGGGTTTGGCTGCCATTACCTCTTGCCTATTACCAGATATGATGTAGATGGATGGATAGATTTTTAAAAAAAGGTTTAGTTTTTTTAACTGTAGCCGTGCTGCCTATTGTCTACACCTGTATAAATCTATCCGGTTATACAGCGCCATCATACACTACAGGACCACATCAATCACTGTCTCCAGTGAGGATCAAAATGAGTGATGAGCGAAGTTTTAAAAAATCCTATTTGGCTGCTTTGCCAAACATCAACAAGAAATGTTATTCATTATGAAGTACCTTGTCACGAATCGCTTTCCATTATGTGTAGCGGGCATAATGATGAGGAACGGCGATCACGCCACACCTGTCATTGAACCCCTCAGATGCCGCGTTCATCGCTGATCACGGCATCTGAGAGTCACATTGAGGCCTTTCAGGGGGTTAGTCAGGGATTTAAAAAAAATACATACCTCATCCATTTGATGGTGGAGGCCGTCGCGGCCATCCTGATTAAAGAAAACACGCCAAATCTCGCTCACTGATGTGATGATGTCACCATGTCAACTCGCTGACATCACCGCGCCCGGCCAGCGTGCTAATGTGGTGACGTCACACGTCGGCGCACGCAAGATTTGGTGAATTTTCTTCAATCAAATGGATATATATTTTGACAACTCGGGGTCACTTAGCACTCCAGGATCGCCATCTTCTCACCTTAAAAGGTTGGCACACCCCAAGAAGCCACTCCAACACTGCAGACTTGGGTGCACACGGCCACGACCAGCTTTATTGTCACTTTTACAGGAGTCCAAACAAATCATAAACACAAATCCTCGGCCTTCTGGCCACTGACTACACAGTATTTCTCCCTCTCTATCGGGATCTGGGTCTACCAGGGTTAGAGGGTCCCGGCTCCCACAGGCCTCGACGCAGCCTGCTCCTTCCCCAGACTGGGAGATCTGATTGAGGAGCTGAGCCCACCTTTACCTGAGCTCCTCAGCTGGCTGCTAATTATCTAAATTACCAGCCTAGCTGCTGCAGACAGAGGGAAAAACCTATTTTCCCAGCCTTTCCTGTTCTCACCCAGGCTCCTCTGGGTGAGATACTCCATTTCAATGGCCCTATGGCAGCTCCACTGCCACAATATATATATATATATATATATATATATATATATATTAATTTTTTTACCCCCATTTCAGGAACAATTGATTCGTTACCACAAAGTGCGAGGGAACTCGTCTTCGTAACGAGTCAAATTTTTCCTGAATTTACGATCGAAGTCCACTTCGTTAACAATAATCACAATCTAGGCTCCTTTTTTGGCCACTCACACTAGGATGAATTTCATAGGAGGTTATTAAAAGGGTTGTCCCTTGAAAACGCAAAACCGGCAAATTGCCATGTCCTCAAAGGGTTAAGTTCCTAAAAAAACGCACTCTCTGTCTCTCTTGGTCATTCTCTTTCTGTCTCTCTCTCTCTGGAAAAAATTCTTCCCAAACAAATCCGAAAAAATTCTGATTCTACTGAATCAGATTTTTTTTTTTTTTTTATTCAGGATGAATTTCGATTCTAGCAGATCAGTTCACTCATCTCTAATACATTTCGTTTTACATTATTCTGGAATTTCCTCTTCATTCCTAAAGGATGGCCAAACTATGCTGAAGGAGACCAGGTTCTCAGTACAATATTTTTGGGATTCGTGAGGAGCAGAGAAAGAACCTTGTCCCCATTTGCAGGATGTCGCCTACTCCTGCCAAACAATTAAAAATTGAGGTCTCTTGCAAGTTCCAACCTTGGAACGTTTAGTACAGTTAAAGATGAAGTCCCCTTCAGGCTGTTCATTTGTGTGAAATGAGGAGGAACTAATGCTTGATTTCCATGGCAGCTTAGATGGGAAACCTGTGGCAAAGATGAAAAGAAAATAAGATGAAATAAAATTCATAGTTTTCGTAAAAAGGGTTTCTGGGAGGATGACAGAACTGATTTGTACAGAAATTGGCAAATGTGGTCAGAGGAAAGCAAAATGTGCCCGGTGGGTTTCCTCCTTTGTACTCTTTTATTTTGACTGCAAAAATTTTAGCAGCAGAATTGAGGAACAAAAGGGAAGGTGAATCATGTCACTGGACGTGTATCATTTACTATGGTTTCCCGGTGGGTCTTCTAAGTCCCTTGTCAAGTCATGCCGCTTATATATTAATTAAAGCCCTCCTGTCTGATACGGACGTGCAATAAATGTGATGAAGGATTTGTGGTTATTCATTTCCCCGGACCACGTCCGACATTTAAAGTGAATTTATTACCTGCAGCCATCTTATACACAGTAGGAGAAGTAGAGAACAGTAAAATTATCAAAAATTCGATTCAGCCGCTTTGTCGAAGTTCACAAAAAGATTCAATTACTTATTCACGAATCACATTCCATTGTATGTAGCGAGCTCAATGACGGGGAGCGGCGATCGCGGCGCCCTCCCCCCCCCACCCCCTCCATCATTGAACCCCCTTAGATGCTGCTTTCAACGTTGATTGTGGCATAACAGTCACATTGTGGTCTTGCAGGAGATTAATTAGGGGTTAAAGACAATACAAAAAAAATACATACTCACCTCATCCGTTTGCTCACAGAGAGGCCATCGTGATTGAAGAAAACGTGTCAATTAGGCCGCGCGCGGACGTAATGACAACACCATGTCATCATGCTGGGCGGGCGTGGTGATGTCATCACTGATGACGTCACCACGCCCAACCAGCGCGATGATGTGGTGACATCATCACATCAGCGAGATCATCACAAGATTTTACATCGCGAGCAAATGGATGAGGTAGATCGCGAGCAAATGGATGATGTAAGTGTGTTGTGTTTTTTTACCGCCCTTTCAGGAAAAATTGATTCGTTACCACGAAGTGTAAGGAAATTTGCCATGGTGATGAATCAAATTTTTTGCTGAAATTCGGATCGCAGTCCACTTCGTTACCTTTGATTCGCTCAATGAGAAGTGAACAGCAGTTCAGAGATTTGCATTGCAGCAGTCACATTGAAAACTCTATGAGAGATTGTTGTGGGCATGCTCTGTGCAGAGGACATTGTGCAGGGAGGGGAGGAGGTAAGCTGTGATCATCACCTACTGGGTTATTTATAAATATAGATAATGAAATAGAAAATTAAAACATAATTTCACCACCAAGTAAGTTAATGAAGAGTAAGACACTATTTGGTAAACTAAAATGATGGCTATTTTTTCATGATGAAAATATATTGGAAAACTGAAATATTTATAACTTAACTTTGCCAATTTGGTTCAGCTGTTTCTTATTTGGAAATGTGAAATTTCTAGATTCATAAATTTGCCTGGTTATGTATTGATACAGTACGTTGCTTGCCCCATTTCAGCTACACGTGAATGGTGCAGACCAGTGGCGTTGCGAGGGGGGTGCGGGACGTACCGGGTGACACCAGTGATGGGGTGACACCAGTCTGATGACAGCGGCGGCAGGGCACAGGGAGATCAGCGCTTCCATTGTGGAAGCGCTCATCTCCATAGTCATCTGTATCGCCGTCCTCAGGACAGCGATACAGATGGATGCTGCGGCAGGGCAGGGGAGGGAGAGACGTGTCCCTTCCTCTTCCTCTGATAGGCTGCAGGCACTAGGCCGGCAGCCAATCAGAGGCCGGTGCAGGCGGCCGTATAGCACGGGACAGACTCCGGAAGAGGCCTGCATCGCATCGCTGACATGGAGGTAAGTATAAGTGTTTTTTTTTTATATGTACAATACTTTTACTGGCACATGATGGGTGGGCTCTTGTTACTGGCACATGATGGGGGGCTCTTGTTACTGGCACATGATGAAGGGGCTCTTATTACTGGCACATAATGGGGGGCTCTTATTACTGGCACATGATGGGGGGCTCTTATTACTGGCACATGATGGGGGGCTCTTGTTACTGGCACATGATGGGGAACTCTTATTACTGGCACATGATGGGGAACTCTTGTTACTGGCACATGATGAGGGGTGTTCTTGTTACTGGCACATGATTGGAGGGGCTCTTGTTACTGGCACATGATGGGGGGCTCTTGTTACTGGCACATAATATGAGGTGCTCTTGTTATTGGCACATGATAGGGTGGTGCTCTTGTTACTGACACATGATTGGGGAGGCTCTTGTTGCTGGCACATGATAGGGGTGCGCTATTATTACTGGCACATGATGGGGGGGCTCTTGTTACTGGCACATGGTGGGGGGTGCTATTATTACTGGCACATGATGGGGGGGCTCTTGTTACTGGCACATGATGGGGGGGCTCTTATTACTGGCACATGATGGGGGGTGCTCTTGAAACTGGCACATGATGGGGGGGGTGCTCTTGTTACTGGTACATGATGGGGGGATCTTGTTACTGGCACATGATGGGGGGCTCTTGTTACTGGCACATGATGGGGGGGCTTTTGTTACTGGCACATGATTGGGGGGCTCTTATTACAGGCACATGATGGTGGGTGCTCTTATTACTGGCACACGATGGGATGTGCTCTTGTTAATGGCACATGATGGGGGGCTCTTGTTACTGGCACATGATGGGGGGTGCTATTATTACTGGCACATGATGGGGGGCTCTTGTTACTGGCATATGATGGGGGGGCTCTTATTATTGGCACATGATGGGGGTGCTCTTGTTACTGGCACATGATGGGGGGTGCTCTTGTTACTGGCACATGATGGGGGTGCTCTTATTACTGGCACATGATGGAGGGCTCTTGTTACTGGCACATGATGGGGGGGCTCTTGTTACTGGCACATGATGGGGGGCTTTTGTTACTGGCACATGATTGGGGGGCTCTTATTACTGGCACATGATGGTGGGTGCTTTTATTACTGGCATACAATGGGGGGTGCTCTTGTTACTGGCACATGATGGGGGGCTCTTATTACTGGCACATGATAGGGGGGTGCTATTATTACTGGCACATAATGTGGGGGCTTTTATTACTGGCACATGATGGTGGGGGGAGCTCTTGTTACTGGCACATGATGGGGGACCTCTTATTACTGGCACATGATGGGGGGTGCTCTTGTTACTGGCACATGATGGGGGGCTCTTATTACTGGCACATGATGGGGGGCTCTTATTACTGGCACATGATGGGGGGTGCTCTTGTTACTGGCACATAATGGGGGGTTCTTATTACTGGCACACGATGGGATGTGCTCTTGTTAATGGCACATGATGGGGGGCTCTTGTTACTGGCACATGATGGGGGGTGCTATTATTACTGGCACATGATGGGGGGCTCTTGTTACTGGCATATGATGGGGGGGCTCTTATTATTGACACATGATGGGGGGTGCTCTTGTTACTGGCACATGATGGGGGTGCTCTTGTTACTGGCACATGATGGGGGTGCTCTTATTACTGGCACATGATGGAGGGCTCTTGTTACTGGCACATGATGGGGGGGCTCTTGTTACTGGCACATGATGGGGGCTTTTGTTACTGGCACATGATTGGGGGGCTCTTATTACTGGCACATGATGGTGGGTGCTTTTATTACTGGCATACAATGGGGGGGTGCTCTTGTTACTGGCACATGATGGGGGGCTCTTATTACTGGCACATGATAGGGGGGTGCTATTATTACTGGCACATAATGTGGGGGCTTTTATTACTGGCACATGATGGTGGGGGGAGCTCTTGTTACTGGCACATGATGGGGGACCTCTTATTACTGGCACATGATGGGGGGTGCTCTTGTTACTGGCACATGATGGGGGGCTCTTATTACTGGCACATGATGGGGGGCTCTTATTACTGGCACATGATGGGGGGCTCTTATTACTGGCACATGATGGGGGGCTCTTATTACTGGCACATGATGGGGGGCTCTTGTTACTGGCACATGATGGGGGGGTTCTTGTTACTGGCACATAATGGGGGGCTCTTATTACTGGCACATGATGGGGGGCTCTTATTACTGGCACATGATGGGGGGCTCTTGTTACTGGCACATGATGGGGGGGCTCTTATTACTGGCACATGATGGGGGGCTCTTATTACTGGCACATGATGGGGGTGCTCTTGTTACTGGCACATGATGGGGAACTCTTATTACTGGCACATGATGGGGAACTCTTGTTACTGGCACATGATGAGGGGTGTTCTTGTTACTGGCACATGATTGGAGGGGCTCTTGTTACTGGCACATGATGGGAGGGCTCTTGTTACTGGCACATAATGTGAGGTGCTCTTGTTACTGGCACATGATAGGGTGGTGCTCTTGTTACTGACACATGATTGGGGAGGCTCTTGTTGCTGGCACATGATGGGGGTGCGCTATTATTACTGGCACATGATGGGGGGGGCTCTTGTTACTGGCACATGGTGGGGGGTGCTATTATTACTGGCACATGATGGGGGGGCTCTTGTTACTGGCACATGATGGGGGGGCTCTTATTACTGGCACATGATGGGGGGTGCTCTTGAAACTGGCACATGATGGGGGGGTGCTCTTGTTACTGGTACATGATGGGGGGATCTTGTTACTGGCACATGATGGGGAACTCTTATTACTGGCACATGATGGGGAACTCTTGTTACTGGCACATGATGAGGGGTGTTCTTGTTACTGGCACATGATTGGAGGGGCTCTTGTTACTGGCACATGATGGGAGGGCTCTTGTTACTGGCACATAATGTGAGGTGCTCTTGTTACTGGCACATGATAGGGTGGTGCTCTTGTTACTGACACATGATTGGGGAGGCTCTTGTTGCTGGCACATGATGGGGGTGCGCTATTATTACTGGCACATGATGGGGGGGGCTCTTGTTACTGGCACATGGTGGGGGGTGCTATTATTACTGGCACATGATGGGGGGGCTCTTGTTACTGGCACATGATGGGGGGGCTCTTATTACTGGCACATGATGGGGGGTGCTCTTGAAACTGGCACATGATGGGGGGGTGCTCTTGTTACTGGTACATGATGGGGGGATCTTGTTACTGGCACATGATGGGGGGCTCTTGTTACTGGCACATGATGGGGGGGCTTTTGTTACTGGCACATGATTGGGGGGCTCTTATTACAGGCACATGATGGTGGGTGCTCTTATTACTGGCACACGATGGGATGTGCTCTTGTTAATGGCACATGATGGGGGGCTCTTGTTACTGGCACATGATGGGGGGTGCTATTATTACTGGCACATGATGGGGGGCTCTTGTTACTGGCATATGATGGGGGGGCTCTTATTATTGGCACATGATGGGGGGTGCTCTTGTTACTAGCACATGATGGGGGGTGCTCTTGTTACTGGCACATGATGGGGGTGCTCTTATTACTGGCACATGATGGAGGGCTCTTGTTACTGGCACATGATGGGGGGGCTCTTGTTACTGGCACATGATGGGGGGCTTTTGTTACTGGCACATGATTGGGGGGCTCTTATTACTGGCACATGATGGTGGGTGCTTTTATTACTGGCATACAATGGGGGGTGCTCTTGTTACTGGCACATGATGGGGGGCTCTTATTACTGGCACATGATAGGGGGGTGCTATTATTGCTGGCACATAATGTGGGGGCTTTTATTACTGGCACATGATGGTGGGGGGAGCTCTTGTTACTGGCACATGATGGGGGACCTCTTATTACTGGCACATGATGGGGGGTGCTCTTGTTACTGGCACATGATGGGGGGCTCTTATTACTGGCACATGATGGGGGGCTCTTATTACTGGCACATGATGGGGGGTGCTCTTGTTACTGGCACATAATGGGGGGTTCTTATTACTGGCACACGATGGGATGTGCTCTTGTTAATGGCACATGATGGGGGGCTCTTGTTACTGGCACATGATGGGGGGTGCTATTATTACTGGCACATGATGGGGGGCTCTTGTTACTGGCATATGATGGGGGGGCTCTTATTATTGACACATGATGGGGGGTGCTCTTGTTACTGGCACATGATGGGGGGTGCTCTTGTTACTGGCACATGATGGGGGTGCTCTTATTACTGGCACATGATGGAGGGCTCTTGTTACTGGCACATGATGGGGGGGCTCTTGTTACTGGCACATGATGGGGGGCTTTTGTTACTGGCACATGATTGGGGGGCTCTTATTACTGGCACATGATGGTGGGTGCTTTTATTACTGGCATACAATGGGGGGGTGCTCTTGTTACTGGCACATGATGGGGGGTTCTTATTACTGGCACATGATGGGGGGGCTCTTATTACTGGCACATGATGGAGGGTGCTCTTATTACTGGCACATGATATGGGGGTGCTTTTATTGCTGGCACATGATGGGGGGTGCTCTTGTTACTGGCACATGATTGGGAGCATCTATGGGGGCACTTATTACTGACACATTATCGGGGCACTTATTACTGGCACATTATTGGGGGCACTTATTGTGGGCACTTATTACTGGCACATTATTGGTGGGCACTATGGGGGCCTCTACTGAGGCCACAAAGAAGGGGTATTTTATATGGGGGGCTCTGTACAGTAGCATTTTATACTGGGACACGTTATGGTGGGTACTATGGGGAAGGGGGGAGAGGATTACTATGGGGTTATCTGCGGTGGGCACTAAGAAGGGGTATTTTATACTGCGAGGGGGGTGCGGCGGGTGCGGGCCGCACCAGGTGACACTAGTCTGATGACGGCGGCGGCAGGGCACAGTGAGATAAGCGCTTCCATTGTCCTCAGGACAGCGATACAGATGGATGCTGCGGCAGGGCAGGGGAGGGAGAGGCGTGTCCCTTCCTCTTCCTCTGATAGGCTGCAGGCACTAGGCCGGCAGCCTATCAGAAGCCGGTGCAGGCGGCGCGATGACGCCATCGCGCCTCCTGAGCCGTATAGCGCGGGACACAGGCCGGAAGAGGCCTGCATCGCATCGCTGATATGGAGGTAAGTATAAAAAAGTTGTTGAAAATATGTACAATACTCCTCTTCCCCCTTCCTCCTAGTGCCCCCATAATGTACCAGTATAAAATGCCCCTATATAGTGCTCCAGTAGATGCCCTCAGTGTCCCCCATTATTTGCAAGCATAAAATACTCCTTCTTAGTGCCCCCCGTAGATGACCCCATAGTACTCCTCTCCCCCCTTCCCCATAGTACCCACCATAATGTGTCCCAGTATAAAATTCCACTGTACAGAGCCCTCTATATAACATACCCCTTCTTTGTGTCCTCAGTAGATGCCCCTATAGTGCCTCCAATAATGTGCCAGTTTTAAGTGCCCCCATAGATGCCCCCCAATAATGTGCCAGTAAAATGTGCCCCCATAGATGCCCCTCAATCATGTGCCAGTAAGAAGTGCCCCCAATGATGCCCCCCGGCCTCAATGTCACATTTCTCCCCTCCATGGCAGCACATCTACCCCCTCCCCATGGCACAATGACATTTCTCCCCCTCCATGGCAGCACATCTCCCCCCCATGGCACATCTACCCCCTCCCCATGGCACAATGACATTTCTCCCCTTCCATGGCAGCACATCCCTCCCCATGGCACATTTCTCCCCTCCATGGCAACACATCTACCCCCTCCCCATGGCACAATGACATTTCTCCCCTCCATGGCAGCACATCTTCGCCCCCCCCAACTCCAATGGCACATTTCTCCCCCTCCATGGCAGCACATCTTCGCCCCCCCCATGGCACAATGACATTTCTCCCCCTCCATGGCAGCACATCTCCCCCCCATGGCACATTTCTCCCCTCCATGGCAGCACATCTTCGCCCCCCCCCCCCCCAACTCCAATGGCACATTTCTCCCCCTCCATGGCAGCACATCTTCTGCCCCCCCATGGCACAATGACATTTCTCCCCCCTCCATGGCAGCACATCTCCCCCCCCCCCCCCCATGGCACATTTCTCCCCTCCATGGCAGCACATCTACCCCCTCCCCATAGCACAATGACATTTCTCCCACTCCATGGCAGCACATCTCCCCCCCATGGCACATTTTTCCCCCTCCATGGCAGCACATCTTCGGCCCCCTAACTCCAATGGCACATTTCTCCCCTCCATTGCACAGACAGAGCTCACTCATGGTGACGGTACTCACTATTCAACAGCTCCAGTCAGACTCCCAGCATCGCGCCGCCACTCGCCGGCCAGTCACCCCGCCTCTCCCCCTACGTGACTGACAGGGACTGACTTGTTGCCGTGCAGAGCTGAACTGCTGCATTGCCTGCGTGATGAGGGCCGCTGCACGGGCCTGGCACATGCAGGCTGGGCGGGCTCCTGGTGGCGCTGCAGCGCAACTTGAGCAGCGCAAGTTCAGTAAGTTCGAACGGGACGACGGGTGAGAAATATTTTTCTTTATTGGGAGGCGGCCGGCTCAAGGCCTTAGGCAGTGGCCTAAGTGGCCTAATGGAAGAGCCGCCTCTGACCCTGCCCATAAGAGTTTACACTCTACAGGAGAGAGGTCCCTGGACATAAGAGCTTATACTCTACAGAAGAGAGGTCCCTGTTCATAAGAGCTTACACTCCACTGGAGAGAGGTCCCTGACCATAAGAGCTTACACTCCACAGGAGAGAGGTCACTACATATAGGAGCTTACACTCTACAGACGAGAGGTCCCTGTTCATAATAGCTTACACTCCACAGGAGAGAGGTCACTGCACAAAGGAGCTTGCACTCTACAGGAGAGAGGTCCCTGCTCTTAAGAGCTTACACTACAGTAGAGAGGACCCTGCCCTTAAGAACTTATTCTCTATAGGAGAGAGGACCCTGCCCATAAGAGCTTACACTCTACAGAATAGAAGTCTCTGCTCATAATAGCTTACACTCTACAAGAGAGAGGTCCCTGGCCATAAGAGCTTATACTCTACAGAGGAGAGGTCCCTGCACAAAGGAGCTTGCACTCTACAAGAGAGAGGTCCCTGCTCATAAGAGCTTACACTCTATAGGAGAGAGAACCCTTCCCATAAGAGCTTGCACTCTACAGTAGAGAGGTCCCTGCCCATAAGAACTTATTCTCTATATGAGAGAGATCCTTGCCCATAGGAGTGTACACTCTACCAGAGAGAGAACCCTACCCATAAGATCTTACTCTATACTAGTGTTGATTGCGAATATTCTAATCACAAATTTTTAACGCGAATATTGGCACTTCGAGAAATCGCGAATATCTAGAATATAGTGCTATATCTTCATAATCGCAAATATTATAGATTCTAGATTCTCATCAGTACCCATGATCCCTCACTGCTTCTTGCTTGTGGGCCAATGAGAAGGCTGCAATTTCTTTGACTTTTCGCTATCAAGAAAATAATGACTGGAGATCACGAATTCTCAAATTTGCGAATATATGATAAATATTCGCCCAAATATTTACGAAATATCGCTAATTCGAATATTGCCCCTGCCGCTCATCACTGCTCTCTACAGGAGAGAGGAACCTGCTCATAAGAGCATACACTATACAGGAGAGAGAGATCCTTGCCCATTGGTATAAGAAACCAGCTCTATCTCTCAGTAAAGTCTCAGCCCATTTAATCATCTCTCAGCTGAAAAGTAAAGGGATCAGAGGACAGTTAAAGGGGTTAGCCCATGACTACTGTAAAAAATAAAAATCATATAGTACATGACAATCTGTTTCTAACAAAGCTAGAACCAGCCCTGTTTTAGGTGTTAATATTCTGTAAACAATGTAAATTTATATATACCGTAGTCGTACAGTCTAAAAGGTGGTGTACATAGAAGAGGAGGCCTCGTGACCCTTGGTCTGATTCCATTCCAGGGCTGGGCCCCCGCTCTCCACAGACTCCAAAGCAGGGACGTTGTCTTCCTGTGTGATAGGCATGTCATTACTTTTAAGGTTACTATATTCTAAAGGATCAAAAATGATTTTCCTCTCTAAATTACAGAATTCACATAATTACCTCTATATTGATACAAATAGTCTGTGCTTCATCTTAAAATTACATATAGGAAGTCATTTCATTGCAATAAAGGAAAATACAAGTCCATTTTTCTCAATGTAGTAAAGTACATTTCCATCCAGTGTCCTTGTGTGCCTGCTATATTCATTGTGAAGTCGTGTCCTAGATGAAAAAGAATAACTGGGAAGAAAATTACTCGGTCTGATTTCAAATACTCCGTCTCTATTCCTGGTCTGTTCTTCATAGTATTGATTGTATCTAGAAAAACCCATATAGAATATTCTACAATCTGTCCAAATGTACCTCTAGGTTTCTCATCAGCAGAAATTGTATATACGGTACATTACCAACTAACAAATACACACTAGAGTAGAGAGGTTCCTGCCCATAAGAGCTGACACTCTACAAGAGAGAGGTCTCTGCCCATAAGATCTCATGTCTTACAGAAGAGGACCCTGCCCATAAGAGCTTAAACTCCACAAGTGAGAGGTCCCTGGCCATAAGAGCTTACACTCTACAAGAGAGAAGTCTCTGGCCAGAAGAGCTTGCACTCTACAGGAGAAGTCTCTCTACAGAAGAGAGGTCCCAGCCCATAAGAGCTTACACTCTACAGAACAGAGGTTCCTGACTATAAAAGCTTACACTCTACAGGTGAGGCCCCTGCCCATAAGTGCTTACACTCTACAGGAGAGAGGTTCCTGCTCATAAGAGCTTACACTCTACAGTAGAGAGGACCCTGCCCTTAAGAGCTTACACTCTACAGTAGAGAGGACCCTGCCCATAAGAGCTTACTATCTACAGTAAATAGGTCCCTGCCCATAAGAGCTCTATTCATATATATACTCTATACATATCTATGGATACAGCGTATGTACATGCTGCTAATTCGATCCAGAGGGCCGGCCCCTTGTGTGTGCGCAATGTGACCCATCATCAGTCAGTATTTGTGTCATGACGGATATAAGAAAAGAGTGATGAGACAAGGAGCACTACTTGAGAACAGGGTGGATTGGAGATATCAGGTCAGGTTGTCTATGAGCCATGGACCATTATGGTTATGAGACCTAGGCTTTCTTTAAAAAAAATGTGTTTTTAAGGTACTGTATGGTTTAAACTGGGAATATTAGGATGAAGTCCAATGGTCTGGGGATATAAGTTCCACTAAATGAGTGCAGCCAAGTCTTGCTGACAGGAGTAAGAGGATGTCATGAAGGAGGATAAGAGATGGAGATCACTGGGTGGCAAAAGAGCACAAATGAGTTGGAGATGTGTAGTTATTGTGTTATTATTATGCCCCTTAAAGGGTTTCTGTCACCCTATTAAACCGTTTTTTTTTTTTTTCTTTACTAATAATCCCTATAGTGCGAACTCATGATACATAAGCAAATTAATCATTTTGGTTCAGTAGAATTTGCTAAAAATCGATTTTTAAAATATGCTAATTACCTTGCTACCAGCAAGTAGGGCGGCTACTTGCTGGTAGCAGCCGCATCCTCCGATGGTAATGACGCCCCCTCGGCATGCTGATTGACAGGGCCAGGGAAGGAAATCGTTCTCTGCTGGCGCTGTTAGAATTTGAAATCTCGCGCCTGCGCCGTACCTGTCTTCAATCGGCGCAGGCTCTCTCGACCGCTCCATCCTCAATGCGCCTGCGTCGATGATGTCATCAAGTACACCCGGAAGAGATTTATTATTAATAATCGTTGGTGGTATAGTGTTAATAACTGTCATTTTTATAAAATTATTTATTCCCATTTCGTTGGTGGTTTTTGTGGCAGCATGCTTATTATGTACATACTTACCTGATTCGAGCATCCAGCGGCGTCACCAGACTCTCCGCCTCCTTCCAGCGATGCCGGCGTCTTCTCTTCCGGGTGTACTTGATGACGTCATCGACGCAGGCGCATTGAGAATGGAGCGGTCGAGCGAGCGGCCGCCTCTCAGTGCGCCTGCGCCGATTGAAGACAGGTACGGCGCAGGCGCGAGATTTCAAATTATAACAGCGCCAGCAGAGAACGATTCCCTTCCCTGGCCCTGTCAATCAGCATGCCGAGGGGGCGTCATTACCATCGGAGGATGCGGCTGCTACCAGCAAGTAGCCGCCCTACTTGCTGGTAGCAAGGTAATTTACATATTATAAAAATCGATTTTTAGCAAATTCTACTGAACCAAAATGATTAATTTGCTTATGTATCATGAGATCGCACTATAGGGATTATTAGTAAAGAAAAAAAAAAAAAACGGTTTAATGGGGTGACAGAAACCCTTTAAGTTTGTTCTAACATCTATCATTTTATTGACCTATATGTCTTTCTCCTTCCTTTTT
The DNA here is from genome assembly GCF_905171765.1 of Bufo bufo. Lineage (NCBI taxonomy): Eukaryota > Metazoa > Chordata > Amphibia > Anura > Bufonidae > Bufo > Bufo bufo. Next base: position 33,981,229 of record NC_053394.1, on the reverse strand, counting down.
GATATTTGCCATATGCAATGCAATGAGTCTTCTCATTATACGTCCAGCAACAGTTTTATCTTCTCCTGCAGCGCCACTGTACGGGAAATGAAGCATTACACAGTTCTTATTGAAATCAATGAGCTCTCTAGTAGTGTTGAGCGAGCATGCTCGGCCGAACTGCTGTTGGGCTCGAGCATCGATATGCTCGGCAGATTGCAGTGGTCGGCCGAATACTGCGGGTGCTCGAGTACAATTTAATACAATGAAAGTCAATGGGAGACCTGAGCATCACACCAGGCACCCCCTGCTCTGAAGAAGAGAGGCTGTCTGGTTCACAAAAAAAGGTTAGAAATTGATGGAAACCCCATCAAAATGGTTTCGAAACAGCATTGAAAGGATGTCTGGATGCGTCTTGGACTCCTATTACCTATGACATACAATAGAAAATCACACAAAGGCTGTATGCCAAAAGCCTGGTATGTGGAAGCCAACGATCTATCCATGAGACAGATAACAGTCAGCATACGTTACAATGGCAGCCTTGTGCACTATGAGATATTCCAAACCAGCTCTCATCTGACTGAGAACCAGTAAGCCTCAAAGTTGCTTCCCATCTGTTGGATGGCTTGCGTGGACCTGCACACCTAAATCACTATCATTAGGGTGACAAAAAGTTTTCTGATTGTCCTTAAATAATATTCAATAACCTTTCTATACAGTTTCGTCATGTAAAAACTAATTTGCATAAATATGGGCATATGGGAAAAACATGCAAATGAGCAGAATCTGCCTTGTTTTTCAGCTGAAAAACCATTTGCATGGAAAATTCGGGATCTACACTACTCATGAACAGCGCCATCTATTGGATTCATAGTCTTGTCATAAGACTATGAAACCAATACATGGCACTGTTCACGAGTCATGAACAGCGCCATCTATTGGTTTCATAGTGTTATGACAAGATTATTAGTCTATTGTATGTCAAAGATAATAGGAGTCCAAGACGCATCCAGCTATCCTCTTAATGCTGTTTCCAAACCATTTTGATGGGTTTTCCAACAATTTATAACCTTTTTTTTTGTGAACCAGACATCTTCTTAACTTCCGAGCAGGGGGTGCCTGGGGTTTTCTCATGGACTTCCATTATGCTCGGGTGCTCGGTAGAGCACTCGAGCATACTGATGTGTTCGGCCAGAGCACACAAGCACTTTGGTGCTCGATCAACACTACACTCTAGGTGATGCATGGACATGTTGGGTCCTCCAGAAAGAGAGATGCTCTTTGTACTCTAAATGATATCATGCAGTCCTTTGTATTCAAATGAACATTAGATAAACCCAAAGCAGACCTTTTTTTGGTCACAGGACCTTCTTCAGATCATCAGATTGTCCAAACAGCCACAGTCTTGCTGATGCTATAGTACAGTTAGTCTGTTGGTATGCATCATGTTGAGGGCACGCCTTAAATACACAAGAGTGCAAAGATCTATCTTCTATGCACTCTATTACTTGTATTTGTGTTTGCTATGTACATATATCCTACTAGTTCAACTATTTTACCCTCAAATCCATCTCACAATGCTCAGCTCAGATTTGCCTGTTAGGCAACTGGCTGCAGCAGGAGCCCTCCCTCATTACAAAAAAGGACCAGATACAATAAGCCTCACCTTTCAGTAAAGTCCACCCGATGGGCTAAGAATTAAAGGATATCCGTTGTAAATTAAAAAAAAACATTCTCATCTCAGAACAGACTTGATTGTAAAGCAAGTGGCTTCTGCAGGAGCCCTTCCCCATTGGTATGAGAAACCAGGTCCATCTCTCGGTAAAGTCCCAGCTCATATACAATTATCTCTCAGCTGAAAAATAAAGGGATCAGAGGACAGTTAAAGGGGTTATCCCATGACTAATGTAAAAAAAAATATATATTATAGTACATGACAATCTCTTTCTAACAAAGCTAGAACCAGTCCTGTACCTCACATGGATCCAGAGATCTCCACATTCACTGCTCTGCTAGATTTATATCAAGCTGACAGCTTAAGGGGAGGGTCTTTTCTGCTGCAGCTCAGGGGGCGTGTCTCAGCTCTGCCTATTACAACTCAGGAGGCAGCTGTAGGATGAAACTGAGCATGTGCAGCCTTCTCAGTGAGCGGGACAAAGAAATAAAAAAAAGAACTAACAGCAGGTGGCGCTATACAAATATATTTTATTGAATAACTGTGGTTATACAAAATTTTTAATGACATGCAATTACAAAAGTATTCGGATCCAGGCGCTGGTTTTAAAACTGTAGAATATTATTCACGGGACAACCGTTTTAATCTGTTTTTCCAGAATATGTTATACGGTGCATATGTACTGCTCATGGGATATCTAGGGGTCCTATAAGCTTGCACAACAGAGATAAATTGCCACCTCTCTGTTATACCCCCTTTTTTTTGTCAGAATGGGGGTAATGGATTCATTTTCTACGGTGGGGAAGCCTCTGTAAAGTAAACCTGACCCTCTTCCATCTGTAATGTCTTTTTTTTCTGTAGGTTTTTAGGAAAATGGCAAATGTAGAAAAGCAAAACAGGACTGCAGAATCAGACTACACATGGTTTGTTTGTAGTCTGTAACCATGGCGACACTGAAGTCTGCAAAGAGGCTAGATTCTCAAACAGTAGAATATTTTTAATAAAGGCTATTTGCAAAGTTAGGCCCCCTGCACACGAACATGTGCTTCCTGTTGCCGTATTGCAGACCGCATTTGCGGATCCGCAATACACGGGTGCCATTCCGTGGGCATTCTGCATCACGGATGCGAACCCATTCACTTGAATGGGTCGGCAAATCTGGAGATGTGGAATGGTGCGGAACGGAAGTACGGAACGGAACCCCACGGAAGCACTACGGAGTGCTTCCGTGGGGTTTCGTTCCGTACTTCCGTTCCGCAAAAAGATAGAACATGTCCTATCTTTTTGCGGAACGGCCGGATCGCGGACCCATTCAAGTGAATGGGTCCGTGATCCGCTGCGGCTGCCCCTAGGACTGTGTTCGTGCATTGCAGCCTGCTTTTTGCGAGCCGCAGCACGACCGCGGGGTGCACACGCTCGTGTGCAGGGGGCCTTACTCTGTCTTTCAGATACATTGGAGGAATAAAATGGTTTTCGGGATGGACAATGGGAGGACGCATTTGGAAGTCACATTAAAATCTGTTCGGACCTCTTTAAGATTGTGTGAACAGACCCTAAGCTGTGCCCGTCACTTTTTATGCTGAATTACAGATGTCACATGATGGATTCAATGCTTAATCGTGTTTTTGTGTTGCTCTCAAGGAAAGTTTCTGTAACCCGAAGGCTCTTTCCTTTGTTGTATGTCAATGGTCTTTAAATTTACCACTACACAGAGCCGTGCCCGCCCGCCCGCATCTGTGAGAAGCATACAGCACAAATTGGCACTTTCCGTTAATAGCAGGGCTTGGTGAGCGCAGAATACAGAACAGCCCATTTGCATTATTGTAGAAGCAAATATTCATTTTCTTTTCTGTGATTGTGGTGCCAGCACGCTGCAGCGCTGACTGAATTCTGATGCTTCTGACTTGATTTTACCCAGAGACACGTGTGATTGGCACGTAGGCATTAGCATCAATGGTAATCTCTCTGGTGAGTAAATATCTCGTGCTTTGTGTGGATGCGCTGATTTATCATTCATGATTATATAAAGTTAGCTAATATAATGTACAATATTCTGAATGCAAACTATAGGGCATTAAAATATGATCCCTTGTGCAGCTGCATTAGAAGAAATATTTCTGTCCCTTTCGGCTGCTGTTCATCTGTGGCTGCAGTAGGGGGCAGTGTTTGCTGAGAAACCTATCTACACCTTGTTTGCTATACAGTATGAATGTAATATGATTAGGGATGAGCGAACCCGGTGAAGTTCGGGTTCGGCCGAACTTCAGGTCAAAGTTCGGGTTCGGGACACCGAACCCGGACCCCATTAAAGTCAACGGGGACCCGAACTTCACTTTATTATTTTCCGTTATAACATGATCCTTCGATCTTCATTCAGCAGGACCTGCGATGACGTCACCGCGCTCACCACGTGGTGAGCGGGGTGATGTCATCGAAGGTCCTTTTGCAGTTCCTGAAGAAAGAAGAGGATACGGGCTGCGCGATCAAGTGGATAAGGTGAGTTTTTAAAAAATATTTTTAACCCCTTAATGGCCATTTTATTTAGCATTCTATCTTAACCCCTTAAGGACGCAGGGCGTATCGGTACGCCCTATTTCCCGAGTCCTTAAGGACTCAGGGCGTACCGGTACGTCCTAACTTGAAATCGGCATTCCGGCGCCCCAGGGGTTAATCGGAACGGGATTTCGGCTGAAATCATTCAGCCGGCATCCCGTAACAATGCAGGGGGGGGTCATTTGACCCCCCCCGCATCGACGATCGCAGAAAACCGCAGGTCAATTCAAACCTGCGGTTTTCTGCGTTTCCGGTCCATTCGGGTGTCCTGTGACCCGATGAACCGGAAAAAGACTGCGATCGGTGGCGTAATTTTACACCACCTATCGCAGTCCGAGGATTTGGAGAGGCGGTGCTGGCCCTGGTGCTGAACGCCGCTGTCCAGGGTGCTGATTGGAGCAGGGGAGAGAGGCGCGAGATTCAAACTTCCTGCGCTCCTCTCTCCCCTCCTCTTCCTGTCCAGCACCCTGTCCGTGCAGCACCGTCCAGAACGAGCTCCTGTGTCCCCACAATCGGCATCCATCACCCTCCTGCACCCATCGCCACCCAGGTAGGTTAGGGTCAGTGAGGGAGAGGCACCGTTAGGCAGGGAAAGAAGGGAAAAGTTAGTTAGAAAAAAAAAAAAAAACTTTTATTTCCAAACTTTCCAAACTTTCTTTGATCCATCCATCAGACCCCAGATCCCCCCCTGCCACTTGCCCCCCCCCACCAGACCCCCCCACCACCAGACCCCCACCCCACCCCACCCCCCTTCCCCACCACCAGACCCCCACCACCAGCCCCCCCCCCTCCCCTGACCACCAGCCCCCTTACCACCACTTTTTTTTTTTCTGCGTGCGCTGACTGGCCGGCACTTTTTAGCGTCCGTCCAGTGTTAGCGCATCGCCCGCCCCACCACCCCACCGACCGCTGATCAGCGTTGTACCGCTGATCAGCAAGTTTGAACTTTTTTTTTCCTAACACTTGCCCTTTCTTTTTTTGCCTTTTTTAGTACGCGAACACCCGTTGCCCCCACACACACGCACATATAATAAAGGTTTCCACACACGCACACATACACGCACACACACCCATGGCCCGCCGGATGTTCTCGGCCGAGGAGGCATACGCCCAGATTGCCTCCGACTCTGAGAGCCCCAGTGAGGATGAGGATGACCCCACGTTCCTTTTATCATCCGCATCCTCCTCATCATCATCTGATGACGATGAGCCACCAAGGCGGCGGAGACGCCGCCAGGCGGAGCCAGGGGCCCCACATGCTAGGGATCCTGTGGCCCACCCTAGTACGAGCCGCCCTGGGGTTCGTACTGGTTTCCCGGCCCACCAAATAAGTCCACCGGAGCCCCCTGCCGATGAACTTAGCTGGTGTCCCCCAGTGGACTTTGAGCCTGAGATTCCGGATTTTGCTGGCAATCCTGGAATCCAGATTCCCACAGTGGGGTTTACTGAAATAGACTATTTTAGTTTTTTTTTCAGTAACCCACTGGTGAATCTGATGGTGGAGCAGACGAATCTGTACGCCCAACAGTTCGTCGCTCAAAACCCAGGCTCATTTTTGGCTAGACCCGGTGGCTGGACGCCGGTCAGTGCAGCCGAGATGAGGACATTTTGGGGCCTCGTGCTGCATATGGGTCTAGTCCAAAAACCCAGTGTCAGGCAATACTGGAGTGGGGACGTCCTATACCAGACCCCACTGTACAGTATGGTCATGACACGTCCCCGGTTTGAGGCCATCCGGAAATGTCTGCATTATTCCGATAATGCAGCATGTCCCCCCCGAAGTGATCCTGCCTATGACCGGCTGTACAAGATACGGCCGGTCATCGATCACTTTGGGGCCACATTTCAGCAGGCCTACGTACCTGGAAGGGAGGTCGCGGTTGATGAGTCTCTCGTTGCGTTCAAGGGGAGACTCAGTTTCCGCCAATATATTCCCACAAAGCGGGCGAGGTATGGCGTGAAGCTATACAAAATTTGTGAGAGTACCTCAGGGTACACTTACAAATTTCGTGTGTACGAGGGGCGAGATTCCCGGATTCAACCCCCAGAATGTCCCCCCACTCTGGGTGTTACCGGGAAACTCGTGTGGGACCTTATGTACCCACTGCTGGATAAGGGTTACCACTTGTACGTGGACAACTTTTATACCAGCATTCCCTTGTTCAGGTCCCTTGCCGCCAGATCCACGTTCGCTTGTGGGACCGTGCGGAAAAATCAACGCGGCCTCCCTGCCTACCCCCTCCAGGTACCTATCCCCAGGGGTGAGACCCGTGCACTTACCAGTGGAAACCTGTTGCTGGTCAGGTATAAGGACAAGAGGGATGTCCTTATGCTGTCCACAATCCACGGTAACGGCATCACCCCAGTCCCTGTGCGAGGTACCGCGGCAACGGTCCTCAAGCCCGATTGTATCGTCGCCTACAATCGGTATATGGGAGGAGTTGATCTCTCGGATCAAGTCCTCAAGCCATATAACGCCATGCGCAAAACCCGGGCATGGTACAAAAAAGTTGCGGTCTACTTGGTGCAGGTTGCCATGTACAACTCTTTTGTACTATCCCGAAGCGCTGGCAGCACAGGGACATTCCTCCAATTCTATGAGGCAGTCCTCAAGGACCTGATCTTTTCGGACCGGGAAAGAGCAGGCCGGAGTACCTCGGGAATTGGAGGCGCCCGGATCGTCCCTGGCCAACACTTTCCAGGTGTGGTCCCCCATACTGGAAAGAAGGGACGAACCCAAAAAAAGTGCAGAGTGTGTCGCAGGAGGGGGATACGGAAGGACACCACCACTCAGTGCGACACTTGCCCCGATCATCCGGGCCTCTGCGTTATCGATTGCTTCAGGGAGTATCACACTTCCATGGAGTACTAAATTTTTATAATCCCCAACAGTCCACTAGAGAACATAAAAAACTATGGCTCTCAGACTTTGGAGACACGGAAACATTTTTTTTTTCCCAAAAAAATATTAGTTTTAGTGCAGGCATCCTCAAACTGCGGCCCTCCAGATGTTGTAAAACTATAACTCCCAGCATGCCCAGACAACCTACAGCCATCAGCAGGGCATGGTGGGAATTGTAGTTTTACAACATCTGGAGGGCCGCAGTTTTTAGGATGCCTGCTTAGTGTCTCCAAAGTCTGAGAACCATACATATTGGGCATCGTCGCGTGCGTAAAAGTCGTCGCTATAAAAATAACTTTTGCCCAAACGCCTCGGATGAACAGTGTTAAAAATATAAAATAAAAACGGTGCCAAAACACTCATTTTTGGGCAAAATTTCCATTTGAATCCTTTTTGCCGGTAATAAAGCAAGGGTTAACCGCCAAACAAAACTCAATATTTATGGCCCTGATTCTGTAGTTTGCAGAAACACCCCATATGTGGTCGTAAATGGCTATATAGCCGCACGGCAGGGCATAGAACGAAGGGAACTCCATATGGTTTCTAGAAGGCAGATTTTGATGGACAGTTTTTTTTTTGACACCATGTCCCATTAGAAGCCCCCCCTGATGTAGCCTAGACTAGAAACTCCAAAAAAGTGACCCCATCTAAGAAACTACACCCCTCAAGGTATTCAAAAGTTACTTTACAAACTATGTTAACCCTTTAGGTGTTCCACAAAACTAAATAGCGAATGTAGAAACAATTTTAGAATTTTTTTTTGTTACATTGCCTCAAAAAAGAGTAATATAGAGCAACCAAAAATCATATTTACCCCTAAAATAGTCCCAAAACAACAACCACCTTATCCCGTAGTTTCCTAGATGGGGTCACTTTTGTGGAGTTTCTACTCTAGGGGTGCATCAGGGGGCTTGAAAGGGTACATGGTGTAAATAAACCAGTCCAGCAAAATCTGCCTTCCAAAAACCATATGACGTTCCCCTTCTTCTATGTCCTGCCGTTTAGCCAAATAGTAGTTTACGACCACATATGGGGTGTTTCTGCAAACTACAGAATCGGGGCAACCCATTTTGAGTTTTGTTTGGCAGTTAACCCTTGTTTTACTCCTGGAAAAAATTGATTATATTGGAAAATTTTCCAAAAAATAGAAATTTCAAAATTGTTTCTCCATCTGCCATCAACTCTTGTGGAACACCTAAAGGGTTAACAAAGTTTGTAAACCCAGTTTTGAATACCTTGATGGGTGTACTTTCTTAGATGGAGTCACTTTTTTGAAATTTCTATTCTAGGGGTGCAACAGGGGGCTTCAAATGGGACATGGTATAAACAAAACCAGTCCTGCAAAATCTGCCTTCCAAAACCCATATGGTGTTCCCCTCCTTCTATGTGCTCCTGTTCGGCCAAACAGTAGTTTACGACCACATATGGGGTGTTTCTGCAAACTACAGAATCGGGGCAACCCATTTTGAGTTTTGTTTGGCAGTTAACCCTTGTTTTACTCCTGGAAAAAATTGATTATATTGGAAAATTTTCCAAAAAATAGAAATTTCAAAATTGTTTCTCCATCTGCCATCAACTCTTGTGGAACACCTAAAGGGTTAACAAAGTTTGTAAACCCAGTTTTGAATACCTTGAGGGGTGTACTTTCTTAGATGGAGTCACTTTTTTGAAATTTCTATTCTAGGGGTGCAACAGGGGGCTTCAAATGGGACATGGTATAAACAAAACCAGTCCTGCAAAATCTGCCTTCCAAAACCCATATGGTGTTCCCCTCCTTCTATGTGCTCCTGTTCGGCCAAACAGTAGTTTACGACCACATATGGGGTGTTTCTGCAAACTACAGAATCGGGGCAACCCATTTTGAGTTTTGTTTGGCAGTTAACCCTTGTTTTACTCCTGGAAAAAATTGATTATATTGGAAAATTTTCCAAAAAATAGAAATTTCAAAATTGTTTCTCCATCTGCCATCAACTCTTGTGGAACACCTAAAGGGTTAACAAAGTTTGTAAACCCAGTTTTGAATACCTTGAGGGGTGTACTTTCTTAGATGGAGTCACTTTTTTGAAATTTCTATTCTAGGGGTGCAACAGGGGGCTTCAAATGGGACATGGTATAAACAAAACCAGTCCTGCAAAATCTGCCTTCCAAAACCCATATGGTGTTCCCCTCCTTCTATGTGCTCCCGTTCGGCCAAACAGTAGTTTACGACCACATATGGGGTGTTTCTGCAAACTACAGAATCAGGGCAACCCATTTTGAGTTTTGTTTGGCAGTTAACCCTTGTTTTACTCCTGGAAAAAATTGATTATATTGGAAAATTTTCCAAAAAATAGAAATTTCAAAATTGTTTCTCCATCTGCCATCAACTCTTGTGGAACACCTAAAGGGTTAACAAAGTTTGTAAACCCAGTTTTGAATACCTTGAGGGGTGTACTTTCTTAGATGGAGTCACTTTTTTGAAATTTCTATTCTAGGGGTGCAACAGGGGGCTTCAAATGGGACATGGTATAAACAAAACCAGTCCTGCAAAATCTGCCTTCCAAAACCCATATGGTGTTCCCCTCCTTCTATGTGCTCCCGTTCGGCCAAACAGTAGTTTACGACCACATATGGGGTGTTTCTGCAAACTACAGAATCGGGGCAACCCATTTTGAGTTTTGTTAGGCAGTTAACCCTTGTTTTACTACTGGAAAAAATTGATTATATTGGAAAATTTTCCAAAAAATATAAATTTCAAAATTGTTTCTCCATCTGCCATTAACTCTTGTGGAAGACCTAAAGGGTTAATAAAGTTTGAAAAAACAGTTTTGAATACCTTGAGGGGTGTAGTTTCTAGAATGGGGTCATTTTTGGGAGGTTTCTATTATCTAAGCCTCACAATATGACTTCAAACCTGAACTGGTCCATAAAAAGTGGGATTTTGAAGATTTCTGAAAATTTCAAAATTTGCTTCTAAACTTCTAAGCCTTGTAACATCCCCAAAAAATAAAATATCATTCCCAAAATGCTACAAACATGAAGTAGACATATGGGGAATGTAAAATCATCACAATTTTTGGGGGTATTACTATGTATTACAGAAGTAGAGAAACTGAAAGTTTGAAATTTGCTAATTTTTCAAAATTTTTGGTAAAAATTGTATTTTTTTATGCAAAAAAATTAACTTTTTTGACCCAATTTTAGCAGTGTCATGAAGTACAATATGTGACGAAAAAACAATCTCAGAACGGCCTGGGTAAGTCAAAGCGTTTTAAAGTTATCAGCACTTAAAGTGACAGTGGTCAGATTTGCAAAAAATGGCCAAGTCCTTAAGGTGAAATAGGGCCGAGTCCTTAAGGGGTTAAGCATGTTATAACGGAAAATAATAAAATCACCCGAACTTCTGTGAAAAAGTCAAGTTCGGGTTCGCTCAACCCTAGATATGATAGCAGTATATAGCAATAAGCAGTAACCAGGGGAGGAGCTACATGAGATGCAGAGGTAGCAAAAGGCCTCTTGCGTTTAGGAACACATTACCTTCTGCACCGCGCCATCGCGTCATCTCATGAGACCGGGTGCAGGATGTAATCGCAATCTCCTGCGCCATTCTACTGCTTCATAGGCTTCATGCCTGGCCTGAAGCTTATGAGGCAGAACGGAGGGGATGGGAGCCATAGGCTTCCATCACCCTCATTATACTGCCTGCTGACTGGCGCAACCTACAATTTGGCGCCCAGGGAAACAGCCCCCCCCCCCCCCACTATGCCACTGATTTATACATCCACCAATCTATTATCTATCTATCTATCTATCTATCTATCTATCTATCCATCCCATATCTATCTATCTATCTATATATCAGTCTGTCCATCTATCTAGATACAGTAGACATCTGCAGCAGCCCATTGGGGAGTGCTGTAATGAGGATGAGGGTGGTAGTAGCTCTGACGATGATAGTTGTACGCACAGGTCACACTGACAGTCCTCACAATGATGCCCTTCTAGAACTGCACACCCTTTTCTTACCTCAGGGACCACCCTCGTGTCGGGGCTCCTGCCTGGTGGTAGTTGGGGTGCCCTTGGTGTTAAGTGTTGTTACGACTGCAAGGCAGGAGTTGTAGGTGCAATGGCCGGCGTCAGGTGGAGTCAGTAATCAGGCCCATTGTAGTAAATACAGTAAATAAGTCTCTTTACTAAAATGGAGAATAGGAGTGGTAGTATATTCATCAGTATCAAGGCACAGTTCCAAGTAGTTCACAGTGCAATTCCTCCTAAATGGCAATGTAGTTATATAAGCACTGGTGGGGGTTGTAGTACTCCTTCTCTCTGTCTTTCTAAAGCCCCTTTCTCTCTCTGCAGAACTTTAGGCAAGCAGTTCGGGTTCTGTGTATAAGTTCTGTAGATTTTGTACCTTCTAGTTTCCTTTCTCTTTTTGGGCCACTTGTAATAGAGTAGCTTGCTTAGGTAGCTGTAGTCTTAGAGGTGAATTCTCTGACGAGTAAGTCCATGTAGATGCTTCTCTCTTCCTCAGCTAAGCACTGCCTCGCAACTAACCAGGGGTAACCCGAGTAACCAGGGGCGGACACAGGTCCATCTCCTAGCAACCTAAACGGGCTGAATCAAGGTGATAACCCTGACTTATCCAATGCTGTAGGTACACAAACAAGGTAAATCAGAACATTTTACTTAACATGACATCAGATTACACTTTTGCAGTGACTCCATTCTGGGGTACTGCTTATCTGTCTCCATTCCGTTAAATTTTGTATGGAAACCACACCATTATCACAAGATGGAAAATAAAACTGAAGCATATAATTACATTACAGATGGACACTTGCTTTTTCAGTCAGGGAAAAGTTTACAGTGCCAACATACAAGCATACCGCTACACAGTGACCATATAGTCGTCAGATAGTGTCTGCACAGCACCCTGCAGAATATTAACACTGCACAATATACCAGAGAATACATCACTGATGAGACACAAGCAGAATACATAGCAAGTGAAGACAATCTCTCATCTCTGCTGACCTGTCTGTTAGGGCTCATTCAGTCGCCCATAGTGTTTTGCGGTCTGCAAAACACGGATACCTACCCATGTGCGTTCCGCATTTTGCAGACTGCACATGGCCGGCACTATGATAGAAAAGCTAATTCTTCCCCGCAATTGCAGACAAAAATAGGACATGCTCTATATCAGGCATGCTCAACCTGCAGCCCTCCAGCTGTTGGAAAACTACAACTCCCATAATTCCTTCCTGGACAGCCTACAGCTATCAGCCTACAGAAGGGCATGGTGGGAGTTGTAGTTTTACAACAGCTGGAGGGCCACAGGTTGAGCATCCCTGCTCTATATTATTTGCGGGGCCGCGTAACTACAGAACTACAGATGGGGACAGCACACAGTGTGCTGTCCGCATCTTTTGAGGCCCCATTGGAATGAATGGGTCCTACTCCTCACCCATTGTCTGAATTAAAACCTAAAGTAAATCCTTGTATTCATACTGAAATAATAATTCTAAGAGAACATGTTATATGTGACAGATGCAGTCCACAAGATTACATGCAACTCAGTATTTTTTTTGTGTACTGCAGCCGTAGTTCTGTTGTTAAAATAAATTGCTTTACGAAAAGTCTCCATACAGGCCAGGAGTTATGTTGTGCCCTGGAGCAGGGGGTACTTTGAAGTCTGGAGGTTTGTGGACATTTGCGCCTATTTCCCCTATGCAAAGTCATCAACTCCTCACTTTATTTCACTTTAACGGGATAACTAGCACTGACCTATACTATTTAATTCTGTGAAACTGCATGTTATATGTTTGCTGTGATATATACCTTGTTCATTTACACTGTGTTTGCACAGCACCGTGGAAAGGGTTAATGAATACTGAGAGACGTTCAGGACTTTCTAGCTAATGATGAGAAGCTGGTAATTTTCCACAGTTACCATAAGTGTTAGGGCTCTTTCACACCTGCGTTCTTGTCTTCCGGCATAGAGTTCCGTCGTCGGGGCTCTATGCCGGAAGAATCCTGATCAGGATTATCCTAATGCATTCTGAATGGAGAGTAATCCGTTCAGGATGCATCAGGATGTCTTCAGTTCCGGTACGGAACGTTTGTTGGCCGGAGAAAATACCGCAGCATGCTGCGCTTTTTGCTCCGGCCAAAAATCCGGAACACTTGCCGCAAGGCCGGATCCGGAATTAATGCCCATTGGAAGACATTGATCCGGATCCGGCCTTAAGCTAAACGTCGTTTCGGCGCATTGCCGGAGCCGACATTTAGCTTTTTCAGAGTGGTTACCATGGCTGCCGGGACGCTAAAGTCCTGACAGCCATGGTAAGTGTAGTGGGGAGCGGGGGAGCAGTATACTTACCGTCCGTGCGGCTCCCCGGGCGCTCCAGAGTGACGTCAGGGCGCCCCAAGCGCATGGATCACGTGATCCATGTGATCACGTCATCCATGCGCATGGGGCGCTCTGACGTCATTCTGGAGCGCCCCGGGAGCCGCACGGACTGTAAGTATACCGCTCCCCCGCTCCCCGCTCCTACTATGGCAACCAGGACCTTAATAGCGTCCTGGGTGCCATAGTAACACTGAAAGCATTTGGAAGACGGTTCCGTCTTCAAATGCTTTCAGTACACTTGCGTTTTTCCGGATCCGGCAGGCACCTCCGGCAACGGAAGTGCATGCTGGATCCCAACAACGCAAGTGTGAAAGAGGCCTTAAAGAAGAGCATGTTTTGGAGGGAAAAAGCCAGACTTGTTTACCACAACAAAAAAAACAGACAGACTGATCTTTTGGATGTCTGGTTTAGGCTACTTTCACACTAGCATTTCTGCTGGATCCGGCAGGGTCTAGCAAAAACGCTTCCGTTACTGATAATACAACCATCTGCATCCGGTTGTATTATCTTTAACATTGCCAAGACGGATCCGTTATTAACTCCATTGAAAGTCAATGGGGGACGGATCCGTTTTCTATTGTGGCAGAGAAAATGGATCCGTGGCATTGACTTGCATAGGGGGTCATGACGGATCCGTCTTGCTCCTCATCCCAGGACAGAAAGCAAACGACAACATGCTGCGGTTTGCTCTCCGGTCTGGGAACGCAACTAAACGGAACGGAATGCATTTTGGAGCTCTCCGTTCTGTTCAGTTCAGTTTTGTCCCCATTGACAACGAATGGGGACAAAACGGAAGCGTTTTTTTTCCCGGTATTGAGCCCCTGTGACGGATCTCAATACCGGAAAACTTAAACGCTAGTGTGAAAGTAGCCTAAGCTATGTTATTATGTCTGAATTGTAGCACTGTATTTGTTTGGGCTGAGTTTCTCCACTCCTCCCCTCCCACTAGACAGTTCTAGTTCAGCCAGAAACTGTATATAGGAAGATCAGTAAGAGACCCTAGAGTTCAGCAGTTAGGGATCAGTGCTTAGAAGAGGAGACTCTGCCAGACAACTGAGTGACCAGAAGAAGACGCTGAGAAGGGCATACTCTGCCACAGACCCTGGATCACCGGCCTTTGGCCAGGATTTCAGCCTTCTGAGAGAGAGGGACAGATAGCTCAGGCCTTTCCTCAGCATGATACCCTTCTTCTGCCCGGGAGGAGACCGGAGAAGCCACCTCAGTGCACTGCCTGTATTGTTTTGCACCTGAATTCCTCCAGTAAAGAAGCACACTGGTTTACTGAAGACCCTGACTCTCTGGACTTATTTCCCATTGGGGTGCACCACGCTTTACCAAATACTCCAGAGAGCAGCAACACGTGGTGACACCAGGGGACCTAGTGTAGAATTGGGCCCACCCCAAACCCGGCCACTGCAGTTATTCATACATTTTTGGGAGAAAGAATAAAGGAACATCAGGAAAACCTCCATGATGACACCTCTTGGTCCTCCAGACATCCACTATATGCACCAATAAAGATTTTTTGCTAATATAAACGTATGACTAGGGGTGTGGTACTATCTATATGATATTGCACAAATTCACCTACCACTGGCACCATACTTTCTAAACAGAGTGCGGGTGTCAACGTGTTACTTTGTGATGCCTCCTGCCCACTGCAGACTTTACTGCTGAGATATCTTTGGTTTATAGCTTCTGCGGGCCCTTCCTCAGTCTCCATAGCAATACAAATAAATTCAGACCTAGACCCCTAAATGATTTCAGATACCAGACCCATAAAAGTTTTGAACCATAGATTTGACCAGACCTGAAAAAAAAATTCAGATCCCAGTCCTCTAAATTAATTCAGACCCCAGACTGACCTGAAAATGAACTCAGACATCAGACCAGAGCCCAAAATTAATTCAATTTAAAGAGGACCTTTCACCTGTATAAACGATGTTAACTGAGTATGCTGCCATATAGAGCGGGGCCCGGGGATCTCACTGCACTTACTATTATCCCCGGGCGCCGCTCCGTTCTCCCGTTATGCCCTCCGGTACCTTTGCTCCTTAAGTTATAGTAGGCGGGTCTTCCCTTGTCCTGTGGGCGTCTCCTTCTCCTAGGCTGCAGCGCTGGACAATCGCAGCGCACAGCTCACAGCCTGGGAGAAAAAAACCTCCCAGGCTGTGAGCTGTGCGCTGCGATTGGCCAGCGCTGCAGCCTAGGAGAAGGAGACGCCCACAGGACAAGGGAAGACCCGCCTACTATAACTTAAGGAGCAAAGGTACCGGAGCCTATAATGGGAGAACGGAGCGGCGCCCGGGGATAATAGTAAGTGCAGTGAGATCCCCGGGCGCCGCTCTATATGGCAGCATACTCAGTTAACATCGTTTATACAGGTGAAAGGTCCTCTTTAATGACGAGGCGCACGCCCAGAGCAGAGCTGCCATAGATTTCTGGCTTCATGAAGATAATTTTGTCGCAGTGGCCGGCCACGCCCCCTTCCCCACCCTTGGCAAGCCCCCTTTCAGAAAAGTGGCAAGGACGGCCAAAAGTGGCAGATGCAACAATTTTTTAAAAAGTCCCAGTTGAAAAGTTGCAACTTTTTTAAACAAACTTTATTGGGTTTTCAAAGTTTATTACATTGCAAGACATTTGGACAAAGGTGGTATGACAATGTGATAGTACATTTCAAAAAAAGTCCAAAATAGTAACAACTCAAACAAGACCCACATCCCCCCCTACCCCTCCCTCCTCCCCGAGCACTGCAGAAATTTCGCCTATCTTTCTGTCGATAGGTGCTGGGGGACTTTAACGCCACATTTTAGGTGCACAGGGAATGATAAATATCCCCTTAATGCCTTAATTAATTCACCCCATGCACTAAACTGATCCCAAGTGGGTGTTGAGGGGTTTCTCTTGCCTGTGTCTCACTAACTTTTTTTTGGCATTTTTAAACTGTACAACTGCTTGTCCTGAATCAGATTCTGTAATGAACGCGCTTAGTCTTGTGTTTGGGATATGTTTAAATACCTTTAGTTTCTGTGCCTCTTTGCCGGGTATAGCAATGGCTCTGTGCAGTGGTTTATAGAGTCTTGAATCCTAGTCCATTCGTTTTGTTTGAGTGCATCCTAGGATTTTCTAATTGTAGTCTGTATTACAGCTGTGTTTGTTGTGGGCTCTGCTTTCTGTTTGGTTTTTAGTCTGTCTTGTTGGATTTAGCAGTTCAGGATCAATTTCAGGGCAGCTCTGTTTCTAGGTTTATTCCCACCTCTGCACCATCACCATCTGTTCCATTCCCAGTCTCCCTCTTTCTCTTTTTTTGCTATCCTCGTCCACTTTTCTGTCATCTATCAGTGAGTTTATTTTGCATTTGCTTGTCAGATTCATGTGTTGTATAAATCTTTTCCTGCAACCATCCTATTATTACATAGATCTAATCTATAGGATAGGGGATAATTAGCTGATTGTGGGGAGTCCCACCACTGGGACCCTCACAGGGGTCCCATTCTCCCATTCTCTGCTATCTCTCTGGAACGCCCATAGAGAATGAATGGAGCAGCAGAGCTCATGCATGACCCACTTCTCTATGAGAACAATGGAACAAGACCCCCGCTCCCTGGATCAGTGGGGGTCCCAGACGGTCAGACCCCTAGTGATCAGCTAGTTATGTCCTATCCTGTGGACAGGAGATAACTAGGCACAACTCCTTTAAAGTCTTGCAAAGAACTGGTGTTGTTACAGAACCTTTTCATTTGCTTACCTTGGAAAAAGTTAGGCACAGACCCTGGAATTCTGATGCAGTAGATAACAATATGAATAAGTAATTATTTTATACTTCTCAATTTTAGTATTGTAGATCTTAAAAAGATCAGTAGGATAACCCAATCTTCAGGATTGGGCAATCAAGAAAACATGAACTCTAAACTGTGATAGGGAGAGCTTCAGCCGAAATGACAAACCCATTGAGCTGTGATAGAGAGCTACAGCAGAAAGAACACCCCCCGAGCTGCAGCAGAAAGGTTTGTGTTTATGATTTGTTTGGACTGCTGTAAAAGTGACAATAAAGCTGGTCGTGGCCGTGTGCACCCAAGTCTGCAGTGCTGGAGTGGCTTCTTGAGGTGTGGCAACCGTCTAAGGTGAGAAGACGGCGATCCTGGAGAGCTAAGTGACCCCGAGTTGTCACAATAGGGCCTCATGCACACGACCGTTGTCTGTTTTGCGGACCGTTGCAATTTGCGGAACGGCACGGACAGCCATTGATATAACCGCCTATTCTTGCCTGCAAAACGCGGACAAGAATAGGACAGGTTATATATTTTTTGCGGACCACAGAACGGAGCAACAGATGCGGACAGCACACGGAGTGCTGTCCGCATCTTTTGCGTCCCCATTGAAGTAAATGGGTCCGCATTCAAGAAGCAAAAACTGCGGCGAACCAAAACAACGGCCGTGTGCATGAGGCCTAAGCTTGTGGTTGTTTATAAACAAATAGTAGCAATAAAAAAGACTATTGACACATTATGAGAACCAAATACAGTTAAGGGCTCATTCACACGACTGTAGTGTTTGGCGGACCAGCAAATTGTGGATCCGCAAAACACAGATACTGGCCGTGTGTGCGTTCCGGAATTTGCGGACCGCACCTGGCCGCAACTATAATAGAAAATTATTATTCTTGTCCACAAATGCAGACAAGAATAGGACATGCTCTATCTTTTTTTGCGGACAACACGCACGGAATTGGACCACGGATGCGGACAACACACGGTGTGCTGTGCGCATCTTTTGCAGCCCCATTGTATCGAATGGGCCTGCACCCGTTCTGCAAAATTGCGGAACGGATGCGGACTCATTCGTACAGCTGTCTAAATGAGCCCTAAAGAGGAGCTGTCACCTCTCTTGATATGTCTATTTTAGTAACTACTACTGGAGCAGTTATTCTTATAACTCTATGTTGTGTCATTCCTCTATTATCCCTATTAGAAGTTTATCAATGAATTGCCAGCAAGTCAACAGTAGAGGTCCACCTAGGTGTTACATTTTTGGACTGTGTCTCTGCACAGTCTTGCACAAATTGGATGTTAACCTCTCCCCCACATATGACGTAATAGTACGTCATGACGGCAAGTGCGTTCCCGCATTTTGATGTACTATTACATCATGGTGATTGGGCGGACACCGGAGCGGTGCGCGCCCGATCACTGCAGGGGCCCGGCAGTCCCTGGTAGCCGGGCCCCTTCTGTACAAGCCGATGCCGGCGGATTAACCCCTTCTATGCCGCGATCAGCGCTGACTGCGGCATAGAAGGGATTTGTGACGGGTGAGGGAGCCCATCGGGTCCCCGCTCTGCTGTGGCGGGGACCCGATGGGTGAGAAGGCAGCCCGATGCCGTGCAGAGGCTGCCCAATGCCTTGCACGGCATCGCAACCTGTCTTCTACGGGTGCCTCGGAGGCCCAGCCTCAGGCCCGTCTCCTAGGCAACCTGTTAGTGTATTACTCAGTGTCATACTTTAACAGGCAATGCAGATGTATTGTAATGTATTGTAATGTATTGCAGAGGGGATCAGACCCCTGGTACAGAAATAAAGCTTAAAAAAATAAGAGTTTTTAATTTAAAAAAATGATGTTTCAAGTAAAAAAAGAAATGGATGGCACCTCCAAAACACCCCGACACGTGTTTCGTGTCAGCTTCCTCAGGAGACATTTCCCCTAATTTCCCTGAGGAAGCTGACGCGAAACACGTGTCAGAGTGTTTTGGAGGTGCCATCCGCCGGGTCTGTACTTTACTTTTTAGGGCTCTTTCACACTTGCGTTGTCCGGATCCGGCGTGGACTCCATTTGCCGGAGGTGCCCGCCGGATCCGGAAAAACGCAAGTGAACTGAAAGCATTTGAAGACGGATCCGTCTTCAAAATGCGTTCAGTGTTACTATGGCAGCCAGGACGCTATTAAAGTCCTGGTTGCCATAGTAGTAGTGGAGAGCGGGGGAGCGGGGGAGCAGTATACTTACAGTCCGTGCGGCTCCCAGGGCGCTCCGTGCGGCTCCAAGGGCGCTCCCCACCCATGCGCGTGGGGGCGCCCTGACGTCACTCTGGAGCGCCCGGGGAGCCGCACGGACGGTAAGTATGCTGCTCCCCCGCTCCCCACTACACTTTACCATGGCTGCCAGGACTTTAGCGTCCCGGCAGCCATGGTAACAATTCATAAAAAGCTAAACGTCGGATCCGGCAATGCGCCGAAACGACGTTTAGCTTAAGGCCGGATCCGGATTAATGCCTTTCAATGGGCATTAATTCCGGATCCGGCCTTGCGGCAAGTGTTCAGGATTTTTGGCCGGAGCAAAAAGTGCAGCATGCTGGTTTTTTTCTCCGGCCAAAAAACGTTCCGGTCCGGAACTGAAGACGTCCTGATGCATCCTGAACGGATTTCTCTCCATTCAGAATGCATTAGGATAAAACTGATCAGGATTCTTCCGGCATAGAGCCACGACGACGGAACTCTATGCCAGAAGAAAAGAACGCAAGTGTGAAAGAGCCCTTAAATGGATATCTTGAGATTTTGGGGGGTGAACCATATAGTTTAAGTTTTTGCACATACACCTATTCCTGCACGTATTTTGGAGTCTCTCTATGCTAGTATTTACATCTGACCCTTTCTTTTTTGGCATACTCCTGTGGTTGTGTCTGTCATTGCCAATTTATTCATATTTTTTCAATTGTCTTTTTATCAATTCTAATAAAGACATATTTTTTGGTATACCAGTGTGTAGATTTTTGTACACAGAGTGCTTGGGTTTTCCCTTGTAGGTGTCACTAATTGGATGTTGTCAGACTGTGCAGGGACACATCCCCAACTGGTGATACCCAGATGGACCTTTACTGCTGACCTGCTGGCAATTCATTCATAAACTTTTAGAATGAAATAATAGGGGAATGACACAACACAGAGAGACACAAATATATGTTCTGAAATTGTTATTACATGAGGGAATGCAATGAATTATTACAACAGACATGGCAGGAGAAGTGACAGCCCATAATATTCCAATCTTGGTGTTTTACAGTTACAGAAAGAAGTAACGTGGACCTGGAAATTCTTGTAAAGAGCTATGTGTAATAATAATATTCTGCACTTATCTTATCTGTACTGTTATTTACAAACACATTATGGGAATGATATACATTGAAACATCTACCCCATAATACTGCAATCTTGGTACTGGATACAGTTATAGAATAAAGTATCACTGTGATGGGAATTCTTTGACAGAATAATAATAATCAGCATTCATATTGTGTATGTGTTAAACCACATCAATACATAATATCCTCACAGGAGCCGTGTGATAAAAGATCCTACACATATTGTTACAGTAACTATTTCCTCTTTACAATGATATTCAAGGTAGAGAAACTACGTAAGTTCTGGCACATCAATTCAAAGGCTTCCAAGTTGGAGCACATGCTTGGACATTATGTGCTCGAGTCATACTCCACTGATGAAATCTGATTGGAGACCCGAACTGCGATCAGTACACATTGGGGACTCCTCAGGAATAGCATCCTATGACTGGCAGGCTTATCAGACTTTCTGAATAATCAGAGTAATGGTGTCTCCTCACCATAGCCTCGTAAACCTCTAAGGGGCGCCAAGGAGCCCATGATGACATATCACAGTCTGATAACATTGGCATGTAGGGCGAGGATGACGATGATTGTGTGCTGGACAGGACCTGGGAACGTGGTGCTGAGGAGCAGGTGACACATTAGGAAGAGGGTGGTGGCAGCGGCAGCAATAAAGAGCAGAGGCAACATAGGGTCAGAACCTCCCAGAAAACTGACAGGGTCAGATCTGCTTCTGTTATGAGAACTGGTGATGCTGCTGATACTGTGGGTGCAGTAGGCTCCAAACTGGACAGACCTAAGTCAAGCTCGGCTTCTGCTAGGCACAGTGGCCCAACCTGGCCCAGTAATGCACTCTCTGTTCTGTCTTGTCCGGCCTCCAGTGTCATCTCAGAGAGGGTTTTCAGCACAGCAGAGGGCACGGTGGCCACCAGATGGACAATGTTATCTTCTTCCAGTGTACAAAACATCACTGTCAAGCATGCGCTTACCCATAGTTATGTATGTCAGTGTCACGCTCACATTATTGGCTTTTTCTCTCATTGCATTAAAGAGCTTAAAGGTGGATGGGGGGGGTGGGGGTACAGGGCAAAAAAAAATTAAAAATAAATAATGACATTTTTTTAAAAAGAGACACATGAAACCAATTTCAAAAAGTTTGCTCATGTCTAATAGATACATAGATAGATAGATATGAGATAGATAGGTAGATATGAGATAGACAGCGATGAGCTAGATATGAGCTAGATAGATAGATAGATAGATAGATAGATAGATAGATAGATAGAAAGATATGAGCTAGATAGATAGTGTGGCGAAACCAACCTCGCCACTGGGTGCTGGAGAAGCCTGGTTGCCAGCCTCTTGCCCCAGGATTATGGGCCCTCTCATCAGCCCATGCTAAACTTAAACCCCATGGCGATTTGACTGTGTTTGTGGCATCTGAGCGCTGTTTGGATATATTGAGCGCTCAGATCCAAGCCATCTGGGGATATGTTAAATGTCTATATTTGCTGTAATGGTTGGGATATTGTATATTTGAATAGTGATGTCTGTCCTATTGTCCCCACATGTGTATTGGCGATTTCCCTTTGTCCTGAGAGGTAATTGAATTACTCCTCGTTTGTCTCCAGGACAGAAGACATTGTTTAAAACTATGTATTCTCCTGCCTGTGATAATTACATCAACCCATTGTGTAAGGTAATTGTATCACAGGCAGAGGGGAGGATTTTGTATGGGAGTGTTTAAACTGTAAAGCTGTAAAGGATTGGCTGCTAGTCATGTCCTCAGTTCCCAACCAGGTCCACGGGGGTGGTAACCTTGTTGGAAAATGTGTATAAGTCAATGCTTGTGTATTCAATAAAGAGTTCCTGTTTTACATTCAACACAGAGCCTCATCTCATGTGTATGGGGATTGCTATACTCTGTATACTCCCCTGGCTATAACTCCTAGCTCTTGTAAGAGCTGTTCCTGCTCTCTGGATTTAGGAGAGGTTCACCCACTGGAGCCTGGAGCCTTGTCGTAGGTCCAGGGTGGGTAGGAGACGGTGAGACCTCAACCAAGCTTCGGCAGTTCGTGGGGTCTTCAGCGCTTACGGTGTCAAGTGGAGTGCTTGGAGTCCTCGGGAAGCACTAGGAGCATCCATCGACGGAGGTACCCGGTCGGGGTGCCAGGAGATCCTTTACATTGGTGGCAGCAATGGGATGGCATCCTAGTGAGAGGAGAAGCAGCTCGGAGACACCATTAGTGGATTTACAGGGCAACGCTAGTATCCGTACAGCGCCCCTGGCTACAGCAGGATGGAATCAGCTAGTCTTCGAACAGCGTTCCACTACGCGGAGGAGGAAGACCCGGACTGGAGAGATGCAGTCCGGAAAGGCGTCTGGCACGAGGCCCTGGAAGATGTACAGCGTCGGCGGGGCGAGTGTCTCCCCAGTGAGGAGCAGCAGTTGCGGATGAGAGTGGCCCTACGAATGCCCCTTCTGGGAGAGAAGCCCCTGAATGAGTGGGTGACAGAACTCGAGAGCCTGGTATGGAAGGAGCTTTGGCTAGACGACGCCTACCAGGCACTCTGGTGGTATGTGATTCGGCACTCGCCCTGGATGGCTGAGCACGACAGACCCGAGGGTGAGGATTATGATGGCCCTGGTCTGTTGTTTGAGGCCTTCGCAGAACCGGAGTTCTGAGATGCTGGAGAGTCCCGGTTCTGGGATATATATGACTACAGGGAGGCTATGCATGATTAGGCTACAGCGAGAGAGGTGAGACAAGACCTGGCATCTCTAGTGACAAAGGAGTGGGAGCTGGAGCAGGATTACCAATACTTCTTCAGCTCAATTCGGCCCCAATATACACTGCCAGAGAGATGGGTGGCAGTCCCAGACCTACAACCCTACAGCTGGGAAGACCCAACTGAAGTATCCCCTGCTTCAGTACCAGCTACAGAGGTAGGGGGCCTCATAGACGGGTCCTGGGGGGAACCCCATATGGCAGGTGGAGATGGGACCGAAATCTCTCCACCGGCCCTACAGGGATGCGGGGCAGTCGGCCCAGATCCCCAATGGCAGCCGGAGTTTCAGGGAATAGGGACAGTCGGTCCTGCTCCCCAGCGGCAGTATGTTTTACAGGGAATTGGGAGCACAGTCTCCATTCCCCATCAGCCGTGTGATTTACAGGGAATTGGGAGCCCAGTCTCCATCCCCCAGCGGCAGTTTAACGCACAGGGGGAGACAGTAAGCCCCACAACAGTGCAGATGGGACCGTGGTCTCTGCACTCACAGCACAGGGGGTAGGGACAGTCGGTCCTGTCCCCCAGCAACAGGGCTATTTAGCCAAAGGGGAGACAGTCGGTCTCCCCCCACAGCAGCATGGTGGTCTATCTAAAGGGGAGACAGTCGGTCTCTCCCTAAAACAGTAGAGCTGTGTATCTAAAGTGGAGACAGTCGGTCTCCCCCTCCAACAACCAGGCTCCAACCAGGCTACTTCCGTGGTAGCGCTGGCACCAGGACAGAGTACCACTGGTCTCTGCCCACTCAGCAACCCACCAAGGCAGTCTACCAGTCCCCCACACAGCCATGGTGAGGCACATGGACATGGACAGGTTTATCCCTTGCTCAGGTGTAGTAACCATTTATTGTGGGTGGGCTGTACTGCTGTTTCTGTTTTGTGGGTGGGCTGCTGGACTAACAAGGGCACTGACCGGCAGAAGGTCAGATACCCTGTTAGTCTGTTTGGAAAAGGGGAGAAATGTGGCGAAACCAACCTCGCCACTGGGTGCTGGAGAAGCCTGGTTGCCAGCCTCTTGCCCCAGGATTATGGGCCCTCTCATCAGCCCATGCTAAACTTAAACCCCATGGCGATTTGACTGTGTTTGTGGCATCTGAGCGCTGTTTGGATATATTGAGCGCTCAGATCCAAGCCATCTGGGGATATGTTAAATGTCTATATTTACTGTAATGGTTGGGACATTGTATATTTGAATAGTGATGTCTGTCCTATTGTCCCCACGTCTGTATTGGCAATTTGCCTTTGTCCTGAGAGATAATTGAATTACTCCTCGTTTGTCTCCAGGACAGAAAACATTGTTTAAAACTATGTATTCTCCTGCCTGTGATAATTACATCAACCCATTGTGTAAGGTAATTGTATCACAGGCAGAGGGAAGGATTTTGTATGGTAGTGTTTAAACTGTAAAGCTGTAAATGATTGGCTGCTAGGTCATGTCCTCAGTTCCCAACCAGGTCCACGGGGGTGGTAATCTTGTTGGAAAATGTGTATAGGTCAATGCTTGTGTGTTCAATAAAGAGTTCCTGTTTTACATTCAACATAGAGCCTCGTCTCATGTGTATAGGGATTGCTATACACTGTATACTCCCCTGGCTTTACTACTAGCTCTTGTAAGAGCTGTTCCTGCTCTCTGGATTTAGGAGAGGTTCACCCACTGGAGCCTGGAGCCTTGTCGTAGGTCCAGGGTGGGTAGGAGACGGTGAGACCTCAATCAAGCTTCGGCGGTTCGTGGGGTCTGCAGCGCTTACGGTGTCAAGTGGAGTGCTTGGAGTCCTCGGGAAGCACTAGGAGCATCCATCGACGGAGGTACCCGGTTGGGGTGCCCGGAGATCCGTTACAGATAGATAGATATGAGATAGATAGATGGATAATATATGAGATAGATAGATAGATGGATAATATATGAGATAGATAGATAGATATGAGATAGATAGATATGAGATAGATAGATAGATAGATAGATAGATAGATAGATATGAGATAGATAGATAGATAGATAGATAGATAGATAGATAGATAGATAGATAGATAAATAGATAGATAGATCTGCTTACTTCCAGAGACTCTCCGCTCACATCCCGGATTTCACCTCCATGTCTCCACCTGCCACCAACTGAGAGGAAGATGAGATGCCATGGACTGTTATGCCCCAATACTGCCCCTACAACCCTAACCCTTTACTGCCCACTATATGTTGAGACACCATGGACTATTACACCCCTATACTGCCCCTTTAACCCAATATCCACCCCTTTAATTCCCACATCAAACCCCCCTCCACAATACCTATTATTTATTTTGCTTTGGCAATGCTAAATGTTTTACCTGGATGTGCCAATAAACCTTTTTTGAATTGGATAGATAGATATGAGATAGATAAATAGATATATTTTCTTTCTGGTCAGATACCACTGCAGCCTGATAATAATCTGATGTGGCTTCTCTCTCCAGGATTTTACATAAGAATGTGTTAATATTCTGGGAACATTTCATTGTTATAATGAACTTGTATTTGCGGTGTCTTCATAATAATCCTGCAAAGTGAAGCTGGCAGCAGTTTTGCACATTGTGTATACTGAATGTGTATCATTTAGTTTCTAGTCGGAAACCAGAGCTCCAAAGGTTCTGTAAAGGTCACACTGCAGCGGACGATCCAGAAGCGCTAATTAAACTACTGCTGTAAGTCCCTGTCTGCGCCTCCTCACCTTTCCTCAGCATGGCTGCGCCGTCTCAATTATTTCCCAGCATTATTTGTCATCCATCATATGTCCGATTATGTTGCTGCATCATGTCTAATTACTTCTCGTATCTCGTGCCTGCCCTCATTTAATGGCTCTCCTTCTATAAGCAGTGAATTAAAGGAGTTTTCCAGTTTTGACAACCCAGCATCAAATACAATATTAGAGGATCCTGAGATAATAGAAGAGTTGGGGGGGGGGGGGGGGGGGGGGGCATTGAGTACCGTCACCTATTAGTCGGTGTGGAGAGAAGCCATACTGCCGCATTGTAATAGGATATTACCGCCATACTGCAAAAGGATAATACCAGAAAACTGTAAAAGGATAATACCTCCATATCGCAATGGAATAGTACAACCAAACTGTAAGGCCTCATGCACACGACCGTTGTTGTGTTCCGTGTCCGTTGTTCCGTTTTCCGTGATTTTCTGCGGACCCATTGATTTTCAATGGGTCAGTTGAAAACTCGGATAATGCACCGTTTGTCATCCGCGTCCGGGATCCGTGTTTCCAGTCCGTCAAAAAAATATGACCTGTCCTATTTTTTTCACGTACAACGGTTCGCGGACCCATTCAAGTCAATGGGTCCGTGAAAAAACACGGAGGCACACAAGATTGTCATCCGCGTCAGCGCGTCCACATCCGTTTTTTTCCTATCATTTGCAAGGCAAACTTGACTTCGATTTTTTTTTCACTTTTCATGTCTGGTGATCCTCCAAAAAATCAAGGAAGACACACGGAAACAAAAACGGAAACGGATCACGGAACGACGGAACAGCTTTTTTTTGCGGACCGCAAAAAAAATACTGTCGTGTGCATGAGGCCTAAAAGAAAAGGATAATACCACCATACCATCATGAGATATTACCATTGTGCTAAAATGGAGTAATACCTACATACCAAAAGGGTAATACTATGAAACTGCAATGAAGTAATGCCACTCGAGATGAGCAAATCGAATCCTACGAAGCCTAGAAGCCGAATTTCCTCGTGTTTCGTGTCAGCGATTTAACATGAAATAGTATAAAAAAACTAAAAAATTTAAACTTACCTCCTCCATTTGCTCACGACGGGCCGCCAGCCTCCATCTTGCTTGAAGATCTCGGCTGAAACCCCGTGCGGCGCGATGACGGCGCGATGATGGCATGATGACGCAATGTCACGCTGCACAGGATTTCAGCCGAGATCTTCAAGCAAGTTTGATTAAATTTTTTATTTTATTGTTAATTTTACGCTCAGATGCCGCGATCATGTATGAACGCGGCATCTGAGGGGGTACAATGATGGGGGCGGCGCTATCGCAGCTCCCTGTCAATGCACTTTGTGACGAATTACCACTGTACAGTCAAAGGGATATCACTGCAATACTGCAGCAAGATAGTACCCACACACTGAAAAGAAATACTACTTCTACTATACTCCAGCAGGATATTACTACCGTACTATCACTGCATAATATCTGATACAGTGGGATACACCACTATATGTCGTATGGCTTGTTGTGAAGGATACCTGGCAACATTTGAATCCCAATTTACAGGACACATACTGGAATGTATAGAAAGTCCCTTTACCTGCACTCTGTTTAAAGAGGTATTACACAAACGGTTATTCTTTGCCGATGTGTCGTCTACAGTATATATTTCATAGAAGCCTTCATATAATCTGTCCTGGGTCATGTGGAGAGTGGTTCATTACAAGACGACTATACATGGAAGGTTCCTATTGGATGACAACAAACAGAGATCTTGAAAACCGTCAGAAAATAAAAAAAAATCTATTACAAAAATGTATCTATTTTCGTTATTTGAACAACAGTGACCTGTATTTGACAAAACGGGGACGGCCTTATCCGCCTGGCCTCTCCAACTTGAGCGACACCTCGCCAATTTTGGGAAAGATGAGCACCAACCTTCATGGGAGCTCCAGAGGTTGTCATCCAGCTTTTCAGATAGATACAACCAAATGCCAAAGAACTAATATTCATCCCAGATTTATTTGTAGATTATATATTTTATTGTTTTTTATATCTGGATTCAGTCTATTAGCTTTTATGGGTATTACACGTTGGCCGGGCAGTCATCCTCTCCGCATCCGGAGTCATAGGCGATGCGCTCCGAGCTAAATACAAATGGCAGCAGATCAATGGACGGTCTGACTTCCTTTACATCTCTATCACCCCCTCCCCCTATGATACTGCTGATGACGGAGCGGCCCCTTCTCTTTGGTGGACTGCGGTAACACACTTTTAGTTAAGAAATATAATTTTAATGAGTTGGAAATAACTTTAAAAAAAAAAAGTATTTACTTGCTAAATGACACGACGCGTTTTGAAGCAATCTATAAAGGACTGATTTTTATTTTTTTTAAATTGGAAGGATTAGGCTAAAAACATGGCCGGCTTGTTGTTGTGATCTGTAATTGTCAGCTGTTTGATCCAGAGTTTCATTGTAACAAAGAATAATGGCTTGCCCTATCTTCATTTTCCACTGGCACATTAAAGGATGTAATGCAGCTCGTAAGATACTAACGCTCAGGCACATAATGGCGCCTGTAATTGCCTGTTTTCAATCACCGCGCTGCAGCCCCACGTTCTATCATCTCTCCAGAAATGCAGCTGATCATAAAACTGTCAAATAATGACATAAAATACACACAAATTAACATTTTTTAATGACTTTAATGCCGGCTCTCTGGATTCCGGAGCCCAGCAGCAAAGCCATGCAATTAAAATCTGGACCTAATCTTACAGGGTGGTTCCATGAATCACCTGCAGATGGAAGCAATTCAACGATCCTCCTCAGAAATTCACCACTTTACTGAAATAGGCCAATGGGTTTTTGGCATGCTTGTCAGAATTGTCAAGGTTTCTACTGTAACATAGTGGCTGGAAAAGTTCTGGAGGGGGTGTATATCTCACCCAGAATGCTTAGGTGGGTGAAGTAAAAGAATCCAGGAAAGCTGGGTGGTTTTAGCAAAGTGTAGTTTTATGGGTCTGGATTTTTATGGAATGGCTTGTACGTACACTGCGTGCAGAATTATTAGGCAAATGAGTATTTTGACCACATCATCCTCTTTATGCATGTTGTCTTACTCCAAGCTGTATAGGCTCGAAAGCCTACTACCAATTAAGCATATTAGGTGATGTGCATCTCTGTAATGAGAAGGGGTGTGGTCTAATGACATCAACACCCTATATTAGGTGTGCATAATTATTAGGCAACTTCCTTTCCTTTGGCAAAATGGGTCAAAAGAAGGACTTGACAGGCTCAGAAAAGTCAAAAATAGTGAGATATCTTGCAGAGGGATGCAGCACTCTTAAAATTGCAAAGCTTCTGAAGCGTGATCATCGAACAATCAAGCGTTTCATTCAAAATAGTCAACAGGGTCGCAAGAAGCGTGTGGAAAAACCAAGGCGCAAAATAACTGCCCATGAACTGAGAAAAGTCAAGCGTGCAGCTGCCAAGATGCCACTTGCCACCAGTTTGGCCATATTTCAGAGCTGCAACATCACTGGAGTGCCCAAAAGCACAAGGTGTGCAATACTCAGAGACATGGCCAAGGTAAGAAAGGCTGAAAGACGACCACCACTGAACAAGACACACAAGCTGAAACGTCAAGACTGGGCCAAGAAAAATCTCAAGACTGATTTTTCTAAGGTTTTATGGACTGATGAAATGAGAGTGAGTCTTGATGGGCCAGATGGATGGGCCCGTGGCTGGATTGGTAAAGGGCAGAGAGCTCCAGTCCGACTCAGACGCCAGCAAGGTGGAGGTGGAGTACTGGTTTGGGCTGGTATCATCAAGGTTGAGCTTGTGGGGCCTTTTCGGGTTGAGGATGGAGTCAAGCTCAACTCCCAGTCCTACTGCCAGTTTCTGGAAGACACCTGCTTCAAGCAGTGGTACAGGAAGAAGTCTGCATCCTTCAAGAAAAACATGATTTTCATGCAGGACAATGCTCCATCACACGCGTCCAAGTACTCCACAGCGTGGCTGACAAGAAAGGGTATAAAAGAAGAAAATCTAATGACATGGCCTCCTTGTTCACCTGATCTGAACCCCATTGAGAACCTGTGGTCCATCATCAAATGTGAGATTTACAAGGAGGGAAAACAGTACACCTCTCTGAACAGTGTCTGGGAGGCTGTGGTTGCTGCTGCACGCAATGTTGATGGTGAACAGATCAAAACACTGACAGAATCCATGGATGGCAGGCTTTTGAGTGTCCTTGCAAAGAAAGGTGGCTATATTGGTCACTGATTTGTTTTTGTTTTGTTTTTGAATGTCAGAAATGTATATTTGTGAATGTTGAGATGTTATATTGGTTTCACTGGTAAAAATAAATAATTGAAATGGGTATATATTTGTTTTTTGTTAAGTTGCCTAATAATTATGCACAGTAATAGTCACCTGCACAGACAGATATCCCCCTAAAATAGCTAAAACTAAAAACAAACTAAAAACTACTTCCAAAAATATTCAGCTTTGATATTAATGAGTTTTTTGGGTTCATTGAGAACATGGTTGTTGTTCAATAATAAAATTAATCCTCAAAAATACAACTTGCCTAATAATTATGCACTCCCTGTATTGGTAGTGGGACATGCCATTCCCTCTCCACTCCAGTACTACTTTCCTCTAGCCCTGTGATGGCTAACCTCCGGCACTCCAGCTGTGGTAAAACTACGACTCCCAAGATGCACATAGAAATGAATGGAGCATGTTGGGAGTTGTAGTTTCACCACAGCTGGAGTGCCGGAGGTTAGCCATCGCTGCCCTAGCCTGAGGCAAACCCAGTTGTAGCTGCTAAGCTCCCTACTGTGGGGGTAAATACAGGACTGAAATCCTCCTTCTGGGTCTAAAGGCTTGAAGCTGCATGACCTGTTGTCTGTGTAAAGTCTAATCTCCTGTGTAGAGATGAGCGAATCTATTTGCAGATTCGGAGATTCGTTCGGATTCTCAGATTTTTTTTTTAGCCACTGAATTGAACCCTAATCTATTTGTCTTCGATTCGGACATATCTTCTAAAACGGTGTCTAGTGCATACTCAATCAATAGTGTTCTGTCACCACCAGGCTGGAGGTAATTGCAGTCAGTTGCGGCCAAGCAGAAACCGCTATTTGCGGCAGCAATGATAACAGTAGATACAGTTACACCTGACTCTGAGTCTATCAGACCGAGGGGACAGACAAGGGGGAAAAATTTAAAAAAAAATTAACAAAACGAGATAGGAGCTTTTTATTAAAAGCGGGGGTTATATCCCAATTTGCAGGACAATTGGAGCAACTTTGGTTCCGAACCAAACTTTTTGAAAAATGTATCGAATCCGAAACTAACCGAATCTTGAAAGATTCACTCATCTTTACTCCTGTGTTATGCTGAGAGCATAGGTGAGAAAAACCCACTGTATATTTAGCGCCCAGATGGGCAAGGGCTTTTGTTCTGTTTTGGTGCTGTGGATTCACTCGGTGACTGTATAACTTGGATGGAAAATAAACGGTATTGGACTTTTAAACTGCTGAATCTTGTAGAATTTGGCATTTCCGATCCCCGTCTGTACACATATACCCGTGGCACTATGTAACTAAAGGCTTTCAACTTAAAGGGGTATTCCCATCTGTATGTTTATAGCATATAGAAAGGATACACCACAAATATCTATTAGGTGCAGGTCCCACCTTTCGGACCCGCTCCTAGCTCAGAATCAGGATGTGCATTTAACAGCATCCTTTCCATTCACTTATATGAAATTGGGTATTTTTGGAAGTTCCATAACAGTGAATGTAGAGGGCACTGCGCATGTGCATCTACCCCTATATTTACCGCTATGGGACTTCCAAAAATAGTCAAGTCAGCGCTCT
Source organism: Bufo bufo (assembly GCF_905171765.1). Taxonomy (NCBI): domain Eukaryota; kingdom Metazoa; phylum Chordata; class Amphibia; order Anura; family Bufonidae; genus Bufo; species Bufo bufo. Next base: position 33,949,234 of record NC_053394.1, on the reverse strand, counting down.
TCTGAAGACCCACAGCAGTTTTTTAAGAAAGCTGTGCATGTGCGTCTTGCTCCCCATCCATTGTTGGGTTCTGTTCGTGAGATAGTACTAGTTACCAGAGGTAGGACTGGAACCCATCAGACATTCATGGCGTATCATAGTAATATGCCACAAAGGTCCAGATGGGATGACCTCGGTATCCCTATTGTTCTGTTTTTGACAATCCCTTTTTGTTAGAAAGGTCTTTAATTAATAGGCTCTTTAAAGGATGTCTAACTGTTGGGACCCCTAGTGATCATCTGTGATCTGCGGGAGAGCACAGCATCAAGTGTTCAATTCTACTGTAGTGCCATCACAGGTGAAATAGTGTATTACATGTATCTTTTTGAAGTGCATGGATTTGCCAGGTTTTCCAAAGAGATAGACTCTTTGTAATCTTTTTCCACTCTGGCTAACAGACAGGAATCCTGATTCTCCACTAAAGGTGTTATACTGTTTAGAAAACCTATTAGGTTTTTACATGTTTAGGAATCAGAGATAATACAGGGGAAATCTCTGTTCAGGAGCTGATATTTTTACCCTATATTTTCCCTGGAGGACCTGTCCTGCCCTGTATTACACAGACAGCTCATTGATGTGCATGGACACAGTGTAATGCTTGTCTTCCCCTGTGGAGGCACTGCAGGGAAATGTAACACGTACTTCCTACACAGATTATTTACTACTTTTTTCACTGATTATTACTGATTGCCTGGGGCACCGATACACTTTCTATTCAGTTTATCGTTAAAGAACACTTCTAAAAAGTAGGGCTTGACCACAGCAAGGAACCACTTCAGAGATCCAACTTGAAGTTTCTGAGCAACAACACAAAATCTGTAACATGGGCCTCCGTGCAATTTATAATACTGGTGTCATCTTAGGAGGAGCTCCAATGTTCCCCCAATATCTATGCCCATTCTCTAAACTAGTCAGAATTATTGAAGGTGACTTCCTCCCCCCCCCCCCCATGATGTAAACATGGCCATGTATTAAAGAGATAACTATAGTTTAGTCATTATTTTTTATTTGCTTGCAGAGATATTGATATTTTTGTATGTTTTTGCAGCAGCCATATTTGCAAAAGTGACAACAGCAAGCACAGCCATTTTGGTTGTAACTTTAGAAATATCTTCTCACACTGTAAAAGTGTCCATATGTCAGCATGTTCTATCAATAACTAACATAACTTACCATAAGTTTTTGAGAAGTTATTTCATAGATGACATTTAGCCAATATGGCTGCCAGGCATTCGGTTTCCATTGGGTTAGTGGCCAAGTCACTTCCTGAAGTCTACTTTGATGTCCAGTGGTTTATTGTTTTAGCTCCTGATGTCCATTTGTTTAGACTCTAGCTAAGGCCTCATGCACACGACCGTTGTGTGGTCCGCATACGAGCCGCAGTTTTTGCAGCTTGGATGCGGACCCATTCACTTAAATGGGGCCGCAAAAGATGCTGACAGCACTCCGTGTGCTGTCCGCATCCGTTGCTCCATTCCGTGGTCCGCAAAAAAAATATAACCTGTCCTATTCTTGTCCGTTTTGCGGACAAGAATAGGCAGTTATATCAATGGCTGTCCGTGCGGACCGCAAAACGCACAACGGTCGTATGCATGAGGTCTAATACTGTGATTTTGTTCCACTAACAGCTCATGGCAGTGGCTGAAGTCCTCTGGTGGCGCCAGTGTAGAGAATGGGGGTGATAGCGACCCTATTGAGATGTTGTATCATGGTGTACTACTTGAGGCCATTGCTCCCTGGGGATCGGTGCAGTGGAAATTTGGTTTGAAGAATCAGGCCAGAAGAAAGCGTAGAACAATCTCTCTTTACTTAAAGGCTATGTGCACCTTCGGAGGCATTTTTTATTATTGCATTTTACTCATTTTGGGCTAAAAATCCTTTTTTCTATTGATCTTTATTAAAAATATTGAGCCTTTCTGTCACAAATTGTTAGCTGTTTGTCTTGCTGTGTGAATGGTACGTTTTACTTTCACACTGTGCCAGTCAACTAAAAACCCTTATCTCTAAATTACTGAGAGGTCATAAACACTTATTTAGGCCACATTCCTATCAGTGAGATAAGGATTGAGCTATAATGAGTGTTTATAATGTCAGAGATCAGAGATAAGGAGCCCCTCAGGTGCTGCCTGACGGAGCAGAGAGAAAATTCAGATCCCTCTATTAAAACATCTCAGCTCTGTACAGACAAAAAAAAGGTTCCATATTTGTAATAAAGACCAATTTAAAAATTATTTTTAGTGCAAAATGAGTACAATGCAATAATAAAAAAAAAATGCCCCCAAAGGTGTACATAGCCTTTATTGAAAAATATAACAATACAAAGGTGCACTTTCTGGCACCAGATCAGGATGTATGGTGGCTGGTTGGATTGCAATTGAATGGTACTTGCAGGCATTTGTAGATATAGATGTCCACTGTAATACAGGCTTGATGTTAGTCTGGCCTAGTGGTTGTTCTAAGTGATGGGTGTCTGAGCCGTACGTAGTCCCTGATCTTCCACAGTGTCTGCAAAGTGTCATTTTGCTGGTCACTTTGTTGTCTTGACACACCGATGGTTTCCGGGAGCTGTGTTCTGAATACTTTAGATCGTTCTTGAGTATTGGTCTCACAGAGGCATTAGATACGGTCCCTTGGAGTAGGAGCTCTGACATGTGCTTCCTCTCCCCTTACTGTCTAAACAGACCAGACCACTCACAAGAGGGGAGGAACAGGGTGGTCAGCCCTGTTCCTGACAATCATTGTCAACCATACCTCTTCTATCAGGAACACATACACAATAGATATCATGAACATAACAATACACAATAAAACATATTTTCAGATACCCCCAGGTCTGGGGTACTGCACAGTCCCTTAGTCAACCCCTGATGTCCAGAAGTCTCTTACCTGCTGGCAACTGCTCTTGTTATCTGACAGCTAGCATATAGCTTGACAATTAACAGCTGTCACCTGCCAGATGTTTCTTAGGATCTAAATGTGTTCCTAGGAGGTAATGTGTACTAATTACCCTTAGCTATTGCTGATAGCTATGCTTCTGCTTCTTCATAAATAGCCATAACATTGGATTCTAAAATAGTCCTTGTGTGAATTGGGTCGTTGGGTTTGTGGAGGCGTCTAAGTAAAGTCATTTGTATGCATTAAAGTTTAAATCCTAATAATATTACTAAAAATAACTATAATATAAATGCAACCATTAAACATGTCTATAATCCATATTCTCTCTTGTAGAGTTGGACGTCGGGAACATGCAGACCCTTTTATGGAGGAACTCAATCCAGGAGATGCTTCAGAGCCAGAAGGAAGGGGAACTGGTCAGTTGAGAAAATTATTTTAGAACTTTTTCCAAATCCTTGTTGTGTATAGTTGTAGGATATAAAATTATTAAAAAAAAAAAATAAATTATAATAATAAATTACAAGTCGGAATTGTTTCACTAAATTATTAGACACTTCAGATCAATGCCAAGGTCAAAAATAAGAAACTCATGAGAAGAGTATGGTGCTATCCAAAGGACTCCATCTGGATATGGGAGCCATCTTGGTCTAGAATCAGAAACCCAGTGAGGATCCAACCAATGGGACCCCAAGTGATTATCAGAATGGAAGATCCCTAAGCCCTCTCTAAATGGAGCCCTAGTGCGCATGCTGGTCCACCTCTCAATTCATTTTTATGGTAAAGATGGTGCACTGGGCAACTGGTCCAGTCATGTCTACTATTTTTTACCATGTATAGAAAAAAAGCGGGGGACATAGTGGTGCAATATATTGATTTTGCACGCACTTGCAGTCCGCCATTTTTTCACAGATATGTATAATTTTTTCATTAATTTGAGACAAGATCCTCACTGTGTTTAAAAAACTGTAAAAAAATATAAAAATACTTGCAATTCACAAAATAAGTTCTATAATTTTATGAACAGCATTTTTCCTCTTTTGGTAAAAGTAGTTGAATTGATCATTTTGTTGTATTTGCCCTGAATTTCCAGCACTGTAGTCCCGGGTGTCATTTCACCCTTCCTCCAGTGGGTGGCAGTAGAGAATTGTACATTAGTTTCCATTTGATTCCGTGGGGGGAAAATAAACAAATAGTTGCAGAATTCATTACCAAGTCCTCTCTATTAACCAGTGCAGCGCCACGCCGTCCAAGTCTGCAAATGTCACTCCTTTCCAATCCTCCTGTCAAGAGTTAATCCCCGGAGTGTGCTGAATTTCGGTGCTAGTAATGCCCCGTCACAGAGGCTTTGCTTTGAAATGTAACATTTTGGGCGAAATCTTGTACAAAAATGTTGTTCCTAATCCTGATTTATGCAGGGAATTGCAATTAGGGGCTCAAGTTCTTGAAAAGACGGCAGAATGTACAAAACTGTTACTGATATAGTCAGGACTGTCTGCAGAGGATTGTTAGTTATCCTCCCAAGTGACTAGTCAGAGCAGATAATAGCGATGAGTCTATTGATATGGGCCTGAAATATAGAAGATGACTTTTCGGTGACATTGTAAGAGCGATGCCCTTCATAGATCTTGATGAGAACTTGCCCGAGCTGCCAGTCTTTAACTGCAGTCTAATAATTAAAGTGACCCTCTGGTTTTAGCTCCACGTCTGGATCGATTTCAAATGACCTATTTTTAAGGTCCCAGGGTGCACCACCAATGAGGCCAGGTGAGGCAATCGCCTTAGGCAGCACCAGGTAGGGGTGAGAGGGCGGCAGCGGAAGGGCCGTGGGCAATGAGCGCTTTCATTGTGGCAAAGGGGTTAGGTTAAGAAATTGGCTTTCGGGTGGGTGGGCGTTTCAGTTTTCGCCTCAGGCAGCAGAAAGGCTAGGTGCTCCCCTATGAGGTCCATATTATGGCTGCATCTCCTGGCCTCCTGAAGTTCTACTAAGATCACCATAAGGTTCTGTGGTGACCTATGTTTTGGTTCGGGGTAAGGAAGGAAGTAGCTGTTGTAGCCATTATATGTGCCCTAGTATGTTTTTGGGGTAAATATATCCTTTATTTTAATTGACGGGTGGCAATAAAGCCATCATGACAACTCATTGCTCCCCTTAATCAAGTAGTGGGGGTGCGGATGGTGTGACAGAGCCACCTTCTTCTCCTCTGTCAAACCACTTAGCGCATCCCAATATGTAAGGTGCAAGATTTTGCAATATTGTGTCCCGAGATGTCTATCCTGTGTGTCTGTGTGTGGCCACCCAGTGGCTGTGACATGAATTGCATTCAGTCAATGGTTTTCCTTGCATGTCCTAAATAATGTACGGAATTTGTTTCATGAGAAATTGGTCTCCTCAAAGGGGTCAGCCTACAATTAACATAAAAAGAAATGAAAACCAGACATCATATAGGACATGACAATCTCTTTCTAACAAAGCTAGAACCAGCCCTGTACCTCACATGGATCCAGAGATCTCCACGTTGATCTATCCAATAGCTCTCCTAGATTTATTTCAAGCTGACAGCTCAGTGGGCGTGTCCTTTCTGCTACAGCTGGCGGCAGTTGAAGGATGGAACTACCCGTGCACGTCCACCTCACTGAGGTGGACAGAGAAATAGAAATATAAAAGGAACATACAGCAGGTGGCGCTATGCAGATGGGTTTCTTTAAATATCTCAGTAGCTATTACACTTTTTTATTTTTATTTCCTGCAATTAGAAAAGTATTCAGAGCCAGGTGCTCTTTTGAAAAATTTAGAATAATTTTTGTGGGAGAACCCCTTTAACCAAAGTTGAGCTAATGTAAGGGTCGACACCATCTGTATTGACTGTGGCATTTAAAGGGGTTTTCCCAGGACTCCAATAAAGTAAACCCATCATGTGACACTCCCCTTAAAGAGGCTCTGTCGCCTGGATCAACGATACCCTACCAGGCAAATGAAACTTTAAAAATATGCAAATCACGCCTCTCCGCTGTAGTTCATGCCCCCTGCCTTTAGATTGACAGCAATAGACCCTTTGGTCTAGTGCTGAGATCCCTCACCTGGAGAGGTGCTCAAACTGCATAAGCCCATCTCCTGGTGCTCCGATACTTCATTTGCATATTTTTAAAGGTTCATTTTTCTCCATCACCGGACCACTGACAGCACAAAGAAAGGTATCATTTTTGTCAGCGTCATCAAGTAGCGTTGATTCAGGTAACAGAGCCTCTTAAAAATCCAGCTTCCACCCATGTCACATTGTTTACTTGGTTTCTGGTCTGGGCAATGGACAAGGCGTCACTTTCATTGTGGATGGGGCCGGAACTATTGTTTTCCCTGGCGCTTGAGCCAATGAGGTGGATTCAGGAGTCTGTGCATGCGCCCGGGAAAGGAATAGTTCTGTCCCCATCCACAAGGAAAGTGACGTCATGTCCATAACCCAGGCAAGAAACCTGGTAAAGGACGTGTCTGCAACGGAAGCTGGAGGAGCATCACGTGATCAGGTTCTCCGGAGTTCGATTCATGCAACTTCAGTACAATAAGTATATTACAAACTTTCTTCTTCTGGTGTGTTATATGTAATTGGATTGCCAGGATGTGAATCATCTCAAATCTTGGCCATTTCAGCGGCACATCAGCTGGGAACCAATTACCAGGACAAACTCTTACAATTCATGGATGAGAAGGGGTTAATGAATAAAAGTGCATGTAGCCAATATGAGGTGGTCAAGAATTATTCGCAATTATGTGACATATTCTGTGAGCTGGCTACCATGTTAATGTATAGACCACAGTAATGTCACCACAATGGGCCGTACCACTCATGATGTCATATATGCACAGAGATGGGGGCAGCAGCAAGGGAACTGTGAAAATTCTATATTATTGACAATTTTATTATCCTAACATCTGGGGCAACATTTGATTTATTTTTTCTTAATCCTCAGAAAACCCCTTTTAAAGGGCAGCTACAGTCATTAAAGGACACCTTTGGGGGCATTTTTTTATTAGTGCATTTTACTAATTTTGGGCTAAAATCACTTTTTTCAATTTGCTTTTATTAAAAATATTCAGCTGTTTCTGATTGCAAGGGTTAAAAAAATCAGTCTGTTTGCAGGCTGTCACAACATGTTTTCCTAGAATCCCATCATTTGACAGCTCATGTAGTGCTCTCTGGTCTCCTGTCCTCACAAACACTTACTTAGGGCTCATGCACACGAACGTATTTTCTTTCCGTGTCCATTCCTTTTATTTATTTTTTTGCGGACCGTATGCGGAACCATTCATTTCAATGGGTCCGCAAAAAATAAATATATGGAAGTTACTCCGTGTGCCCGTATTTCCGTTCCGCAAAAAAATAGAACATGTCCTATTATTGTCCACATTACGGACCAAGATAGGACTGTTCGATTAGGGGCCAGCTGTTCCGTCCTGAAAAAAATATGGAATGCACGCGGACGTCATCCGTATTTTTTGCGGATCCGTTTTTTGCGGACTGAAAAATACATACGGTTGTGTGCATGAGCCCTTAAGCCGTATTCTTATCAGATGTGAGCTACAGTGTAATGAGTGTCGATGGGGTCAGGAGATCAGAGATAAGAGCTACACATGAGCCCTCAGATGACAAGATTCAAAGAAAACAAAGGCACAGCTTGCAAACAGACAGATTTTTTTTTAAACCCTTATACTCAGAAATGGATGAACATTTTCAATAAAAATCTATTGAGAAAATGAATTTTAGCCTAAAATGAGTAAAATGCAATCATAAAAAATGCCCCCTGAAGGCGTCCATTGCTTGCACAGTGTACTAACTATCCCTCAATTACATGGTAAAGATATTGTATAAATCAGCTTAGGCTGAATGCCGTATTTTTTATTCTAAATGTCACTCCCATCATTCCTCAGAATGGGGGTCAGGGTGGCTGTCTCCTGTGCTCCTCGTCGCCCCCTGCTGGGTAGTGCAGTTTTTATGACTTTTTGACAGATGTGTGGGGGAGGGAGTTGACTATAGGCTTGAGTACTGCGCTCAGCCATGGTAAATTTATTGTCTTTGCCTCCATAGGTGGCGCTGTGACTGACTTTGATGGCGATGGCATGCTGGACCTAATCTTATCCCACGGAGAGTCCATGGCGCAGCCCTTATCTGTCTTCAAGGGGAAGCAGGTGAGACTCCAGTATTGCTTGCTGCATGGATCAGGGTAAATGAAGGGGACAGAGATGTGATAAACGTCAGCTTAACCTAACATGAATAAATAAGGCGTGGCGGACTTTATATTGACACTTAAAGGGGTTGTGTCACTAAACATATTCTACATTTTTCAAACCAGCACCTGGATCCGAATACTTTTCTAATTGCATGTAATTAAACATTTAGTATAGCCACCTAGTTATTCAATAAACTGTCTCAGTATAGCGCCACCTGCTGTTTGTTCCTTTCCCTGTTTCCTGTCCGTGTCACTGAGCTGGTCGCACGCGGTCAGTTTTGAAACTTCAACTGCCACTTGTCAGATGTTCTGTCAGAAGCTTTGGCAGTTACAGGGACAGAGATGCAGCAGAAAGGACACGCTCCCTGAGCTGCCAGGCTGAAGAGAATCCAGCAGAGCAATTGGAGCAATGAATGGGGAGATCTCTGGATCCATGTGAGGTCCAGGGCTGGTTCTAGCTTTGTTAGAAAGAGATTGTAACGGGTCTCCTAGCACCCCGACCGGGTACCTCAGTTGATAAATGCTCCCAGTGCCTCCCGAGGACTCCAAGCACTCCGCTCGACACCGATACCACCACAAGAACCAGGAACAGCTCTTACAAGAGCTAGGAGTAATAGCCAGGGGAGTATACAAATATAGCAATCCCCACACACATGAGACGAGGCTCTATGTTGAGTGTAAAACAGGAACTACTTTATTGAGGGCTACCCGCCCGTATTTATGCAGGTCCCCATCTGGTGTACACGCCCCTAGGGGACCAGAAGGAAGACTGTGACACAGGACAGATAAGTAGCACTCAGGATACACAGACACAACACATCCCCACAATGCATCATGGTTTCCTCCTCTCTGCCCTGGAGACACCCGAGGAGCAATTCAATTATCTCTCAGGACAAAGGGAAATCGCCAATACACATGTGGATACAACAGGACAGAAATCACCACCCAAACACACCATGTCACACCCCCACAGCAAACACAGACATTTAACATATTCCCAGATAGCTCAAGTCTGAGTGCATATCATTAGGTGAATGGCACTCAGAATACACAAATACAATACAATTAGCTATCTGGGTACCCTCACATAACAAAATACAATTGCAAAGACAGATTTAAGCTGTGCGGCCGGTCTGTCTGCTCCTTTAAAGTCAGTATGGCCCGAGGCAAGAGGCTGGTAGCCAGGCCCCTCGAAACCCAGTGGCGAGGTTGGTTTCGCCACAGAGATTATCATGTTCTATATGATGTCTGATTTTCATTTTTTACATTAGTCCTGGGAGAACCCAAAGCCATGGATGAGGTCAAGTTAAAGTTTGCTGCATCTGTGTACTTGCTGGGTTAAATGTGAATTTGTCCATTTTGACTCATCAGTAAGGAAATAATAACTTTTCTCCATCAGCTTCAATGATTTCTTCACTTTTTCAGGACTGCCAACTGGGAAGATAAGTGAATTAGAGCAGATTAGTGCTGCAGACTGCTGCTCGCGGTCTAGACAGAATAATGCAATGAATGGAGCAGGAGATGTCACCAAGAGACTCCGAGCTGCTCTGTAAGAATTGAAGATGAGCCGTCCCCTCCCCTGTCACGTCTGTTTTAGTAACTGCTTGCATCCTCCATGTAATATCAATTCTGGAGCATCTGTTCTTATGGCTCTATGATGTGCCGTTCCTCTATTATTCCTGCTAGACTGGCAGCACGTATTGGATAATGTCAGACTGCGCAGGGACACACTCCCAACTGGTAACAGCATTGCAAACTGTTAGTCATTCATTTATAAACTTCTAGTAGTAATAGTAGAGTAACGGCACAACTTGGAGATGTAAGAAATGGTGATCCACAATTGTTATTACAAGTAGTCACTAAATTAGACCTGTCAGGAGAGGTGACAGGTCCTCGTTAAAGGGGTATTTCTGTTATAACAAGTCTATGTAGACTTAAAGGGGTATTCCTGTTATAACAAGTCTATGTAGACTTAAAGGGGTATTCCTGTTATAACAAGTCTATGTAGACTTAAAGGGGTATTCCTGTTATAACAAGTCTATGTAGACTTAAAGGGGTATTCCTATTATAACAAGTCTATGTAGACTTAAAGGGGTATTCCTACTATAACAAGTCTATGTAGACTTAAAGGGGTATTCCTGTTATAACAAGTCTATGTAGACTTAAAGGGGTATTCCTATTATAACAAGTCTATGTAGACTTAAAGGGGTATTCCTATTATAACAAGTCTATGTAGACTTAAAGGGGTATTCCTATTATAACAAGTCTATGTAGACTTAAAGGGGTATTCCTATTATAACAAGTCTATGTAGACTTAAAGGGGTATTCCTATTATAACAAGTCTATGTAGACTTAAAGGGGTATTCCTATTATAACAAGTCTATGTAGACTTAAAGGGGTATTCCTATTATAACAAGTCTATGTAGATTTAAAGGGGTATTCCTACTATAACAAGTCTATGTAGACTTAAAGGGGTATTCCTGTTATAACAAGTCTATGTAGACTTAAAGGGGTATTCCTATTATAACAAGTCTATGTAGACTTAAAGGGGTATTCCAGTTATAAAAAGCTGTCCCCTATACACAGGATTGGTACAAAACTGCTGACAGATGCCCTTTAAGAGGCTTCACCTAGATTGACATGTGACGCCGTCTAAGGGTACTTTCACACTAGCGTTTTTCTTTTCCGGTATTAAGTTCCGTCCTAGGGGCTCAATACCGGAAAAAAAAACAGATCAGTTTTAGGCTACATGCACTTAACCGTATGTGTTTTGCGGTCCGCAAATTGGAAATCCGCAAAAAAAAAAACGTATGACATCCGTATGCAGATCCATTGTAACAATGCCTAAAACGGACAAGAATAGGACATGTTCTATTTTTTTTGCGGGGCTACAGAACGGACACACTGATGCGGACAGCACACGGTGTGCTGTCCGCATTTTTTGCGGACTCATTGAAATGAATGGGTCCGCATCCTGTCCGCAAAAAAAACAGAACGGACACAGAAACAAACAACGTTCGTGTGCATGGAGCCTTATCCTAATGCATTCTGAATGGAGAGCAATCCGTTCAGGATGCATCAGTTCAGTCCCTCTTACGTTTTTTGGCCGGAGAAAATACCGCAGCATGCTGAAGTTTTCTCTCTGGCAAAAAATCCTGATCACTTGCCGGAATGCCGGATCCGGCATTCATTTCCATTGAAATGTATTAGTGCCGGCATTGAAATTACCGCATTGACGGATCCGATCTTCCGGACCTTTAAATCTGTAAAAAAAAATAATACCAGATCCGTTTTTCCAGATGACACCGGAGAGACGGATCCGGTATTTCAATGCATCTGCCACACAGATCCGCATCCGGATCCGTCTGACAAATGCCATCAGTTTGCGTCCGGATTGCCGGAATCCTCTGACGCAAGTGTGAAAGTACCCTTAGTATATGAGCCCCATGTTTTGACTTCTTTTACGCATCATCTTGGTGGCTTTTTCTCCCCACAGTCCAGGTATTGCAAGAATAAGTGGACTCGTTGTGTCTTCTAGGGCTTGAAAAACAATTGGCTCAGAGTGATCCCTCGCACCAAGTACGGAGCTTTTGCAAGAGGTGCTAAAGTGGTCCTATACACCAAGAAAAGTGGGGCCCATCTAAGAATTATTGACGGCGGATCTGGGTACCTTTGTGAGATGGAACCGGTCGCGCACTTTGGCCTCGGTAAGTAACGAAAGCTTCTTTTCTCCTTCGATCTCTTTCTACACTGAAGACTTTAGGGATCAGATATTTTTGTGGATTTAAACACCAGGAGAACCATTTGGATGGGAAAAGCAAGATTATAGGGTATGCAAAACGGACTGAGCAGATGCCGCAGGGTCTCCACCATCTAGAAGTCTTCTCCAGATGATGCAAAATGCAACTGCAAATCTGATGTTTGACATCCAGGGATCTGAGTATTGCTACCTGGCCATTGTATAATGCTGACTAAGCCAAGTGGACATGTATTTCTAAGGCCTCATGCACACAACCGTTTTTCGGGTCCGCAACCGAGCCGCAGTTTTTGCGGCTCGGGTGCGGACCCATTCAATTCAATGGGGCCGCAAAAGATGGGGACAGCACTCCGTTCCACGCACTTTAATCTGTATTGGCAACTTCATTTATTAAAGGAGTTATCCAACTCTTATAATGACCCCCCCCCCCATGCCTGGGCCCCTCATACAGGTTATACTAACCCCGCTCCCTGGCAGACGCGTCGCTCATGATCCCCACATGGCCGCCGCTGCATCTCTCCATTGCGTGGATCAAAACATCCGCCGCGACAGGGGGAGCAGCCAATAGCAGGCCGCCATAGGGATGGGCCTCCCTAGGGTCGCAATATCTACATAACAGAGCTATACAGATGTATTGATCCACGCAATGGGGAGATGCAGCGGCGGTGAGTATAACCTATATGAGGGGCTCGGGCATTAGCGGGGTGATTATAGAGGTGGGATAACCCCTTTAATTTATCTATTTATTTAATTACTTTATTTTATAATTAGTTTATCTATTAATTCAAGTATTTATGCATGTATTTATTGATATGTTTATTTATTTATGAATTAAGTTTTTTATGTTAATACTTTTATAATTTGTTTTTTTATTAATATATGCATTTATATATTTATTATTTTTTAATAATTTGTTCAGCTATTTATTAACTAATGTATTTATATATTTATTTCATTACTTTAATTTTTAAATGTATTTATTTGAGAATTCTATTTTATCATTTATTTATTAATTTTTTAAGCATTTATTTGTTTTGTTAGTTTATGTATATTTATTTTTTTACTTTATGTATTAGTTCATGAATTCTCTTTATATTACTTTATTCATTTATTTATTTCATCATTCAAAATTAATTAATTTTTTGAAAATGCTAGCAATGTAATTTTTATATTTTCCTGGTGCTGTATAGCTCTGTTATGTGGATATTGCGGTGGCATTATCCTGTGTGTTGTATGGCCGTATTTGTTGTAGTTACTACGGTGAATGATTTGCTCACGGGTGTCCACAGATCTTGATTGTGAGTCAAACATATTTCTTCTTATTCACTAATACACTGCTCAAAAAAATAAAGGGAACACAAAAATAACACATCCTAGATCTGAATTAATTAAATATTCTTCTGAAATACTTTGTTCTTTACATAGTTGAATGTGCTGACAACAAAATCACACCAAAAAAAAAAATGGAGATCAAATTTTCAACCCATGGAGGTCTGGATTTGGAGTCACCCTCAAAATTAAAGTGGAAAAACACACTACAGGCTGATCCAACTTTGATGTAATGTCCTTAAAATAAGTCAAAATGAGGCTCAGTAGTGTGTGTGGCCTCCACGTGCCTGTATGACCTCCCTACAACGCCTGTGCATGCTCCTGATGAGGTGGCGGACGGTCTCCTGAGGGATCTCCTCCCAGACCTGGACTAAAGCATCTGCCAACTCCTGGACAGTCTGTGGTGCAACGTGACGTTGGTGGATAGAGCGAGACATGATGTCCCAGATGTGCTCAATTGGATTCAGGTCTGGGGAACGGGCGGGCCAGTCCATAGCATCAATGCCTTCGTCTTGCAGGAACTGCTGACACACTCCAGCCACATGAGGTCTAGCATTGTCTTGCATTAGGAGGAACCCAGGGCCAACAGCACCAGCATATGGTCTCACAAGGGGTCTGTGGATCTCCTCTCGGTACCTAATGGCAGTCAGGCTACCTCTGGCGAGCACATGGAGGGCTGTGCGGCCCTCCAAAGAAATGCCACCCCACATCATTACTGACCCAATGCAAAACCGGTCATGCTGGAGGATGTTGCAGGCAGCAGAACGTTCTCCACGGCGTCTCAAGACTCTGTCACGTCTGTCACATGTGCTCAGTGTGAACCTGCTTTCATCTGTGAAGAGCACAGGGCGCCAGTGGCAAATTTGCCAATCTTGGTGTTCTCTGGCAAATGCCAAACGTCCTGCACGGTGTTGGGCTGTAAGCACAACCCCCACCTGTGGATGTTGGGCCCTCATATCACCCTCATGGAGTCTGTTTCTGACCTTTTGAGCAGACACATGCACATTTGTGGCCTGCTGGAGGTCATTTTGCAGGGCTCTGGCAGTGCTCCTCCTGTTCCTCCTTGCACAAAGGCGGAGGTAGCGGTCCTGCTGCTGGGTTGTTGCCCTCCTACGGCCTCCTCCACGTCTCCTGATGTACTGGCCTGTCTCCTGGTAGCGCCTCCATGCTCTGGACACTACGCTGACAGACACAGCAAACCTTCTTGCCACAGCTCGCATTGATGTGCCATCCTGGATAAGCTGCACTACCTGAGCCACTTGTGTGGGTTGTAGACTCCGTCTCATGCTACCACTAGAGTGAAAGCACTGCCAGCATTCAAAAGTGACCAAAACATCAGCCAGGAAGCATAGGAACTGAGAAGTGGTCTGTGGTCACCACCTGCAGAACCACTCCTTTATTGGGGGTGTCTTGCTAATTGCCTATAATTTCCACCTGTTGTCTATCCCATTTGCACAACAGCATGTGAAATTGATTGTCACTCAGTGTTGCTTCCTAAGTGGACAGTTTGATTTCACAGAAGTGTGATTGACTTGGAGTTACATTGTGTTGTTTAAGTGTTCCCTTTATTGTTTTGAGCAGTGTACATGTCCCCAAGTGGTTTTCATGGACCCATAGACTATAATGGGCGTGATAGGTCTATGAACACGGACAAAATAGAGCATGCTCCCATGCTAAAAGCACGGACCCATGGACGTGGCGAACACGCACGTGGAATGCTGACGTGTGAATGAGGCTTAATTCTGGGTAATGAAACAACATTGTGGCCTCCGTTACACCTACCACATTAGTTATCCTGCATATTTGTAGTGGCCTCCATATTGGTTGTCGCCCACCATTCCCAGGAATAGAAATAAAGGGGAATCTTCTCATAAGAAATTGTAGCAAAATACGTGCAAATAGTAACCGCCAAACTTCTCTGACCTCAATGTTCTGGATTATAAGAATTCGATGGCATAAAACTGCTTCTTAGGGTCCATTCACACGTCCGCAAAAGGGTCCGCATCCGTTCCGCAATATCGGGAACGGGTGCGTACCCATTCATTCTCAAGGGGGCAGGAATGGATGCAGAGAGCACACTATGTGCTCCCCACATCCACATTTCCGGGTTTTGGCCCTTCAAAAAAAGTAGAACATGTCCTATTCTTGTCCGCAATTGCGGACAAGAATAGGCAGTTCTATGAGGGGTGCCGTCCGGGTGTATTGCGTATCCGCAATACACTACGGACATGTGAATGGACCCTAACTGTGTTCATCCTGGGCTTTGGTTTTCGTTGTTGTCATTGGAGGAAGGCAACATACTGTGCTTTTTCCTTAAATATTTAAAACCGCATAAAAATACACTTGCTACTGTATGTCTAGAACTTGCTGAGTTTGTAATGATGTCACGCGGTCCGTGGCTTTTCATAGCACTGCAGGTGAAACAAGTTAACTCATTGTTATCTCAGCCTATAAAGGGGTTTTACGAGATTTACAATTAAAGGGGTTGTGCAGGGGTTTTATATTGATGATGTATTGTCCAGATAGGTAATCAATATAAAATTGGCGAGGGTCCGACACCCAGCACCCCCACCCATTAGCTGTTTGAAGAGGCATGTGAACGCCACCTCCTCTTCGTTACGCTGACCATCGTCTCGGGAGCGAGTGTAATTACAAGTACCGTACTCTCTCCATTCACTTGAATGGAGCGAATACTTGTAATTACACTACGGGAGACGACACGTAGTGTAATGAAGAGGAAGCAGCACTCACGTGGAGCGCCACCTCCTACAGCTGGTAGATGGGGGTACCATATGTCGGACCCTCACATATCTGATATTGATGACCTATCCTGAGGATAAGTCATCAATATAAAACCCCTGCACAACCCCTTTAAACTTATGTTTGACTGCTGGGACCCCCAGTGATCACAAGACTGGAGGGTCTCCCTGTATGAATGGGGCAGCTGCTGCTCCGGTCATGTCCTTGAGATTACCGGTGGTTGCCAAAGCATGTACTCAACTGCTCTTTGACAGCACCATACACGCTTAAGGGCTCGTGCACACGACCGTATGTATTTTGCGGTCCGCAAAACAAAGATCTACAAAAAATACGGATGACGTCTGTGTGCATTCCGTATTTTGCGGAACTGAACGGCCGGCCCCTAATAGAGCAGTACTATCCTTCTCCGTAAGGCTCAGTTCACACCTGAGCGTTTTACAGCGCGTTCCTACGCGCTGTAAAACGCTCAACAAGGAGAAACCAATGCTTCCCTATGGGAATGGTTCTCACCTGGGCGTTTTACAGCGCGTACGATCGCGCTGTAAAACGCCCGACGCTCACACAAGTACAGGAGCGTTTTTTTGGGCGCTTGTCGCGCGTTCCCGTACATAGACTTTCGGGAACGCGCGACACTGTGTGCACACTTGTCTCTGTATGCGCGCTTGTAAACGTCCGTACAATCGCGCATACAGAGCGCTCCTTTCAGAACGCTCAGGTGTGAACTGAGCCTAATGCGGACAATAATAGGATATGTTCTTTTTGCGGAATGGATATATGGACATGCGGAAATCGAATGCACATGGAGGTAACTTCCGTCTTTTTGCATACCCATTTAAATGAATGGCTCTGCATACGGTCAGGGGAAAAAAACGGAACTGACACGGAAATAAAATACGTTTGTGTGCATGAGCCCTAAAGGGGTTGTACCGTGATTGATGTAAAACATGGAAATATAACACTGTTTTGGGAAGACAGGTTTAGACCTCCTGCACACGACCGTATAGCTTTGGCCTAGTTCACACGAATGTATGGCTTTTTCAGTGTTTTGCGGCCCGTTTTTCATGGATCCGTTGTTCCGTTATTTGTTTCCGTTGTGTTTCCGTTTCTGTTCCGTTTTTCCGTTCCGTTTTTCCGTATGGCATATACAGTATACAGTAACTACATAGATAAAATTGGGCTGGGCATAACATTTTCAATAGATGGTTCCGCAAAAAACGGAACAGAAACGAAAGACATACGGATGCATTTCCGTATGTGTTCCATTTTTTTGTGGACCCATTGACTTGAATGGAGCCACGGAACGTGATTTGCGGGCAATAATAGGACATGTTCTATGTTTCAACGGAACGGAAAAACTGAAATACGGAAACGGAATGCATACGGAGTACATTCCGTTTTTTTTGCGGAACCATTAAAATGAATGGTTCCGTATACGGACCATATACGGAACACAAAAAAACGGGCCGTACACACAAAAAAAAGTTCGTGTGAACTAGGCCTTTTTCAGTGTTTTGCGGTCCATTTTTCACGGATCCGTTGTTCCGGTTTTTGTTTCCGTTGTGTTTCCGTTTCTGTTCCGTTTTTCCGTTCTGTTTTTCTGTATGGCATATACAGTATACAGTAATTTCATAGAAAAAATTGGGCTGGGCATAACATTTTCAATAGATGGGTCCGCAAAAAACAGAACGGAAACGGAAGACATACGGATGCATTTCCGTATGTGTTCCATTTTTTGGCAGACCCATTGACTTGTATGGAGCCACGGAAGGTGATTTGCGGGCAATAATGGGACATGTTCTATCTTTAAGGCTTCCTGCACACGACCGTTTTTTTTCCCGTTCCGTATACGGAACCATTTATTTAAATGGTTCTGTAAAAAACGTATGCATTCCGTTTCCGTATTTCTGTTTAAAGATAGAACATGTCCTATTATTGCCCGCAAATCACGTTCCGTGGCTCCATTCAAGTCAATGGGTCCGGAAATGCATCCGTATGTCTTCCGTTTCCGTTCTGTTTTTTGCGGAACCATCTATTGAAAATGTTATGCCCAGCCCAATTTTATCTATGTAATTACTGTATACTGTATATGTCATACGGAAAAACGGAACAGAAACGGAAACACAACGGAAACAAAAAACGGAACAACGGATCCGTGAAAAACGGACAGCAAAACACTGAAAAAGCCATACGGTCGTGTGCAGGAGGCCTAAACGGAACGGAAAACCGGAAATACGGAAACGGAATGCATACAGAGTACATTCTGTTTTTTTTGCGGAACCATTGAAATGAATGGTTCCGTATACGGACCGTATACGGAACGCAAAAAAAGGCCAGTAAACGGGGAAAAAAAAACGGTTGTGTGCAGGAGGCCTTATTCCGAGAGAAGCTACAAAAAAAAAAAATCAATTTGGCATTCAAATTGTCTCAATTGCCTTTTCTAGCGGTGTGCCCTAGGCTGAAGCCTATCTCTCCTTCCCTCGCCCTCACTGTGCCCATTTGCCGTTTTTCGCACTGTAGCTGGTAATGCGGCCTGTGAAATCTCCGGTCTCTCTGGATCCCGATTACTGAGGATTCATCTCTGCTAATGACACAAGCAGAAAGACGCGCGATGAAAGACGAGGATCGGCGCGGTTTTGGTGCCTGCCAACGCAATCAAAGCGCGCTTCTGATCTTAATTCCTTTAACAACAAAACATTTTGCGACTTTTTAACTCCTTGTTGACACCAACAAATGATGGTACAGCAGCTCTCATCATCTCCCTGCCGGCCGGGGGTCGATTTCAGAGCCGATATGTTCATCTCATTAGTAAAACTAATGTGAGACATTAACTCCTTCCTTGCTGTCACACAGATATGAAGGATTCATTACACCTAGACTCAGGCAAGATTAAATCTTTTGTTGAGTGGCTTAGTCACGGCTTCAACCAAGAGGAATGCATTCAGTAAAAATCGCTGATTTTGTCTCTTAAACTTTTCTTTTAAAGGGGTTTTATGGAATTGTCAATTGATGACCCATCCTTGGAGTCATGTAGATGTAAGAGGAGAGGGGTTGCTGCGCTGGCCCGTATCTGCTCTGTATCTGTATAGCACCCCCTGCTGTTGGTCTTTTTCCTTATTTTTTGTGCTCAGCTTAAATCTTCAACTATCAGCAGCTGGATCTACTCTTGGAAGCTGTAGCAGTTACAGGGAAATAGCTGCAGCCAGTGGCGTGCCCAGGAGGGTGACGGGGGGCGGTGCACCCGGGTGCCGGCTCTGACGGGGGTGCCAGCAGGCCAAGAAGCAATGAGCACTTCCATCAATACAGATGGAAGTGCTCATTGCTGAAGCGCTGACACCCGTGACCCAGTCCCACATACTGCGGCGGGGCAGGGAGCGGAGCGCATAGTTCCCTGCCCCACCGCCGATCACCGCAATAGTCTTCAGGCTAGTAGGCCTGAAGCCTATGCGGTAGTGAAATCCGGGCGCCGGAGAGCCGAAGTATGGAAATATTACGGCCCATTGCGCAAGCGCGGATAACTCCTGAAAATCCATCCTATCTCCGCGCCGGCGCAGTGTGGGGGTAGGGAAAAATTACGTCCCAGTGCGCAAGCGCCGAGGGTAGTATAAATATCCATTTCGCAGGCGCTGCTAACCCTTTGCTGGAGCTATTCTCATATAGCTCCAGCAAAGGGTTAGCAGCTCTTGCGAAATGGATATTTATACTACCCTCGGCGCTTGCGCACTGGGACGTAATTTTTCCCTACCCCCACACTGCGCAGGCGCGGATATCGGATGGATTTTCAGGAGTTGTCCGGTGTGCTGCTGAACTCCGCAGTGAGATTTTCCATAAACTGTCCTTTTGCGCATGCGTAGATCGTCAAAACTAAGGAACGCCTCCACACGTCATTTCCGGTGCGACAGGAAGTTAGGAGGTAGGGAAATCTCACGAAGTAGGGTAATGTAACGTTACACCGGGACTCAGCAGCACAGTGCCGGGACTCTGCGAGCAAGTGCAGGTAAGTATTTAGCTTTTAGGGTTTCTTTCTTTCTTTTTTCTTTTATGTGGCAACTTTGGGGGACATGAGGGGGCCGGGGTGGACAGAGGATGTGTGGGGGCAAACTTTTATTTTACATTATAATGTGGCAACTTTGGGGGACATGAGGGTGGTGCACACAGGAGGACGTGGGGGGAATATGGTGGGATACTGTGTGACACAGTGGGGGGGCAATTTATTATGGGAGGGATGGCAATGTGGGGGACACTACTGTGTGGGGGAAATTACTGTGTGGGGGACACTACTGTGTGGGGGGCAGCATGGGGGACACTACTGCGTGGGGGACACTACTGTGTGGGGGGCAGCATGGGGGACACTACTGAGTGGGGGACACTACTGTGTGGGGGCAGCGTGGGGGACACTACTGTGTGGGGGGACTACTGTGTGGGGGGCAGTGTGGGGGAAATTACTGTGTGGGGGACACTACTGTGTGGGGGGCAGCGTGGGGGGACTACTGTGTGGGGGGCAGCGTGGGGGGACTACTGTGTGGGGGGCAGCGTGGGGGGACACTACTGTGTGGGGGCAGCGTGGGGGGACACTGCTGTGTGGGGGAAATTACTGTGTAGGGGACACTACTGTGTGGGGGGCAGCATTGGGGACACTACTGTGTGGGGGGCAGCGTGGGGGACACTACTGTGTGGGGGTCAGCGTGGGGGGACACTACTGTGTGGGGGGACTACTGTGTGGGGGCAGTGTGGGGGAAATTACTGTGTGGGGGACACTACTGTGTGGGGGGCAGCGTGGGGGGACTACTGTGTGGGGGGCAGTGTAGGGGAAATGACTGTGTGGGGGACACTACTGTGTGGGGGGCAGTGTGGGGGACACTACTGTGTGGGGGGACACTACTGTGTGGGGGGACTACTGTGTGGGGGAAATTACTGTGTGGGAGACACTACTGTGTGGGGGGCAGCGTGGGGGACACTACTGTGTGGGGGACACTACTGTGTGGAGGGCAGCATGGGGGACACTACTGTGTGTGGGCAGTGTGGGGGACACTACTGTGTGGGGGCAGCGTGGGGGGACACTGCTGTGTGGGGGAAATTACTGTGTGGGGGGCAGCATGGGGGCCTTGCTATTGGGGAGGCACTGTAGAGGCAATTCTATTATTTCTGGGGACACTATACAGGGATTATTACCTGGAGCACAATATAAGGTGTTATTATTACTCGGGCCCCTCTAGGGGACATTATAGCTGCTGTAGACACTATAGGGACATTCGAGGTAATTTATCAAACTGGTGTAAAGTAGAACTGGTTTAGTTGCCCATAGCAGCCAATCAGATTCCACCTTTCATATTTGACAGCTCTTTTGGAAATCCAGTTCTACTTTACACCAGTTTGATAAATGACCCCAATTATGTCTATTAGGGTCACTATTTTTTCAGCAGTATAGTACCTGGGGCATTGGGGGGCACAACGGGCACAGTATTGGGGGTGGCAGGATGACACTGTGGGGACACCAGGATGGGGAGGTTGATGGAAAAATTGAGAAATCTAACGTGTCTGTGTTACAAACTGTAGAGGCGAGATGCGGCTGAAAGAATTTCTCATGGCGGTCTAACGGAGGAGAAGAGGAAAGAGAAGGTCTACATGACAGGAGATGTCCCTGGATGTAAGAGGTATGTGGTCAAGTTTGGGGGGGGGTGGGGTGCCAGAGAAATGACCCGCCCCAGGTGCCAAACACCCTGGGCACGCCACTGGCTGTAGCAGTAAAGGCCACACCCCCTGAGAAAGGGCTCACCCCAGAGAAAGGCCACACCCCCTGAGAAAGGCCACACCCCCTGAGAAAGGTCACACCCCTCAGAACGGCCACACCCCCTAAGAAAGGGCTCACCCCCTAAGAAAGGGCTCACCCCAGAGAAAGGACACGCCCCCTGAGCTGCCAGCCAGAAATAAATGTAGCAGAACAATTGGAACAATGAATGGGGAGATCTCTGGATCCATGTGAGGTACAGGGCTGGTTCTAGCTTTGTTATAAAGATATTATGTTCTATATGATGTCTGATTTTCATTATTTTTTTTTATGTTAGTCATGAGACAAACGTATGAAATGCGCTGCGCCAGAAAAGTGTAGCAATTTTGTCTGTGGAGGTAGCACTTGCTCCAGATCTATTATGCATTCGGGTGGTTCGCTCCATGCCCGGCAGTTTACATTTACTAAGGAGCGGCTGGATGTTTTGTGGGCAGAGCTGCATCTGTAGTCTAAAAAGGAGCAGCAAGTGTACTCCCCTGGTGGCGACAGACTGATAGGACCTTTGTTATACATATGATTAGACTTCAGACAGAGAATTCACCATGTACTGTTATTTGTGCAAAAATAATAAAAAATATATAACATGGCGTGAAACGTTTTGTGAATTTGTACCAATAAAACTTGGTGACTACCGGGCGGACACAAAAAGTTGCATATTGATAAATTTCCCCTTTAGACAGACCTGCACCAGATTTATCACAGTTGCTGAAGCTGGGTGGTAAATGTGGTTCACGGAGAGAAGCTTTTGTCTAAGGTACTTTCACACTAGCGTTTTTCTTTTCCGACACAGAGTTCCGTCCTAGAGGCTCAATCCCGGAAAAGAACTGTTCAGTTTTATCCTAATGCATTCTGAATGGAGAGCAATCCGTTCAGGATGTCTTCAGTTCAGTCTTTTTGACTGATCAGGACGGAGATAATACCGCAGCATGCTACGGTTTTATCTCCGGCCCAAAAAACGGAACACTTGCCTGAATGCCGGATCCAGCATTTTTTTCCACAGGAATGTATTAGTGCTGGATCCCATTATATATACAAACAACAGAGCTAAGAAATGGGGGTCATTCTAGATAAAAGTGGTACAATACCGACTATAATTGAGTATACATGAATAATGGAAGCTCTTAGCGCACATACGTGTGAGTAGGTACCAAATTGCAGTCAGTTTTGACTGCGATTGTGTTCCGTTGTTCAGTTTTTATCGCGCGGGTGCAATGCGTTTTGCACGCGCGTGATAAAAAACTGACTGTGGTACCCAGACCCGAACTTCTTCACTGAAGTTCAGGTTTGGGTTCAAGGTTGTGTAGATTGTATTATTTCCCCTTATAACATGGTTATAAGGGAAAATAATAGCATTCTGAATACAGAATGCTTAGTACAATAGGGCTGGAGGGGTTAAAAAAAAAATTAAAAAAATTTAACTCACCTTAATCCACTTGTTCGCGCAGCCGGCATCTCTTCTGTCTTTTTCTTTGAGGAATAGGACCTTTGATGACGTCACTGGGTTCATCACATGGTCCATCACATGATCCATCACCATGGTGATGGATCATGTGATGGACCATGTGATGAGCGTAGTGACATAATCAAAGGTCCTTTTCCTCACAGATGAAGACAGAAGAGATGCCGGCTTTGCGAACAGGTGGATTAATGTGACTTAAATTATTATTTTTTTAACCCCTTCAGCCCTATTGTACTAAGCATTCTGTATTCAGAATGCAATTATTTTCCCTTATAACCATGTTATAAGGGAAAATAATAATGATCGGGTCTCCATCCCGATCGTCTCCTGGCAACCGTGTGTGAAAATCGCACCGCATCCGCACTTGCTTGCGGATGCTTGCGATTTTCACGCAGCCCCATTGACTCCTATGGGGCCTGCGTTGCGTGAAAAACGCACAAAATAGAGCTGGCTGCGATTTTCACGCAACGCACAAGTGATGCATGAAAATCACCGCTCATGTGCACAGCCCCATAGTAATGAATGGATCCGCGCGGAAAACTCGCCCGTGTGAAAGGGGCCTATGGCTTTTTCAGTGTTTTGCGGGCCATTTTTCCCGGATCCGTTTTTCTTTTTTTCTTTTTCAGTAGCGGTTCCGTTCTGTTTTTCCGTTCTGTTTTTCCGTATGGCATATACAGTATACAGTAATTAGATAGAAAAAATTGGGCCGGGCATAACATTTTCAAAAGATTGTTCCGTATGTGTTCCGTTTTTTTTTTTTGCGGACCCATTGACTTGAATGGAGCCACGGAACGTGATTTGCGTGCAATAATAGGACATGAACGGAATGGAAAAACGCAAATACGGAAATGGAATGCATGCGGAGTACATTCCGTTTTTTTTTTTGCAGAACCATTGAAATGAATGGTTCCGTATACGGACTGTTTACGGGATGCAAAAAAGTTTGTGTGAACGAGCCCTAAAGTGCTTTTTCCGGAGTTCCCATAGAGATGAATTGAGCAGCAGTTCGCGCACTGGATCTGCTGCCCGGTTCATTTTCAGAGGCTCTGAGGGGTGAACCCCCACTGAATAATTATCCTCCATCCTGTGGATAGGTGATAGATAACTTGTAACAACCGGCATTCCCCTTTAAGTGTCAAGTTATCATTGAACCCAGCTTTCCATGAAACAGAAAGAAGAAACAACACAACAGAACCTTTAAGAACTAAATGGAAGAAAGTATCTCAAGGACTGTTATATACTGGGGAATAGTTTCTTAGGGGGGAAATGCTTCTACAATCGGTGTCCATGTGTAATGAGCCTTGATTTTTGGTTTGATACATTGTTTTTCAGGTTTGTTAAATGCATAAATCGATCAGGACTCATTCATCATGGCCGATCAGGAGGAGTCTATACTGTATTAGCGCCATGCTGTAGAAATAAAAGGGCCTCTCAATCATTCGGAGACCCGGCGGTTCATTGGCATTATTATGATGGTCACATCTTTCATCTTCAGTCACAGGCAGCTGAGACGGCATTTAATCCCTTTAATGACTTATAATGCAGGGAGCGCAGAAGAATTACCCAGCGAGATTTAATGCATAGATTAATAACTTTTCAGGATTGTGGAAAATCTAATTTAAGTGAAGACAAAATAGGTCTGGATATAGGGCGACAGAAAATAAAGTGCTACATTAGAACGTGTCTAATGGGAACTAACGGTTATAATGTAACAATATGTAAGTGGTTAATGGATATACATCCTAGACCAGTGATGGCGAACCTTTTAGAGACCGAGTGCCCAAACTGCAACCCAAAACCCACTTATTTATCGCAAAGTGCCAACACAGCAATTTAACCTACTGTGCATAGTGCTCCCTGCGCTGATGAATGGCAGGAAAACTCGAAGACATATTGGTACACCGCAGACTTTTTCTAGGGTGCGGGTGCCCACAGAGAGGGCTCTGAGTGCCGCCTCTGGCACCCATGCCATAGGTTCGCCAACACTTCCCTAGAGGGATTTTCTGAGATCTTTAAACTGATGACCTATCCTCTGGATAGGTCATCAGTATCTAAATGGTCGGGGTCTGACAACCAGGACCCTCTGATCAGCTGTTTGAGAAGACATTGCAGCTCATAGTAGTGCCGCAAACTTGTCGAAGCTTTCCCTAGGCCTTGTGATATCACAATCATCGGTCACGTGGCCTAGGCACAGCTCAGCCCCATTGAAGTTAATGCGGCTGACCTACGATACCAGTACGGTACCAGTCTTGAGAAAATTGGTTGTGGCATTCTTGAGAATAAAGACTTTTTTTCTTTATGCCAATTACAGCTAAAGTACACTGGGGGCGGGCCTGGTTCCTCGGTGTGCAAAGAGCGCCTCCCCCTTGGTGACCTCTATAACGTGCGTCCCAGGTGTAGGAATACCGAGTGGTGTATAGTGCGGCCTAAAATGTCCTTCTATGTGTGTCACGGTGCTCCTACTTGTATACAGCTGGACTCCAGGCTTTGGCTCGCAAGCAATAAATAGGGGGAATAATTGAGGGATTTGAAAGAATCTTAAAGACCTTAAAATGAAGTTAACGGCAGCTTTACTTCGAATAAACGTTTCTTCAAACAGTCTTCAGGCTTTGTCTTGGTTCCAGCAGGCTTTAGCATATAACTGGCAGGCAAACTCAATTCTGCTCTCTTTCTCTCTGACTCTGCTGTACTGACAGGCTGGCTGTATAACTCAGCTTCTTCTGTATGCTGCACTTCACTTTGTAGTCTGACTCTAGGTTATGCCAGGGAACTTTCCTCTTAAAGAGAGCTTAGGGTGCTCTGGCTGGCGTGGGCACGTCCAGCAGAGACATGCCCCTACACGCCCTTCCCCTAGCTGGGGGTAAACTAGACTGACTAGAACTTCTGCCCCACCCTTCATGCAGGAAATAGGACAAGCCCACTTCTCTCCAGAGGGGGGGGGGGGGTTAGAATGGAATGGCAAGTTCCATTCTCTCTAAGTACAGCTCTGCCATATTTGCTGCCACCTGCTGGTGAACCAGGCATATTACATGAACATAACAGCTGCAAACAGATTAGCACTTTGCACATTGTGGAGGACCTGGAAAAAAAATAAATAAATGGCATTGGTGTTAGCCCAATAAAGACAGTAGCAGGTTGCAGGAGTGGTAACAGTAAAATAATGTCTGTCTTGTGAAAATTGGTTGCAGCATTCCTGAGGGGGGAAAAAAGACTTATCGTTTAAGAAAATGAGGACCAGTGCAACTATGTGGGTGACTTGCACAAGAAAGCTGAGAAGATGAGGTATCTTCTCAGCTTTCTTGTGCTAGTCACCCACATAGTTGCACTGGTCCTTATTTGCTTAAACGATAAGTCTTTTTTTTTCCCTCAGGAACGCTGCAACCAATTTTCACAAGACAGACATTATTTTTACTCAGCAGAATCAACTCTACCAGGCAGAATAACTGGTTTAATAGGGTTTATCCTGCTGACAGGTGCTCTGGAGATTGTGATCCTGAAATCCAGAGACTATTTATTTTTTGAAACATTCACGTTTGTTTTACAATGAGCTAACCATGGAATAATAATAATGATCTCATACAGTGCAGAATATCAGGACCTTCATACTCATCCAGTCCGCCCGACCTTATGGCAGGAAATAGGATCTTAACTAGAGAACCTGATCCCAAAGAGAAAAATGAACGGCCCCGCTCCTAATTAAGTCCAATTCAGTTTTACTGTTCCTTCAGAAAAGAAATATCTTTATTTTGTCGAGTAAATGCCTTTTACTCTGTAATAATTCACAGTAATCACCCCTGAAGCTGGAGCAAAATCTGTCAGGCTTAGTTTTAAGAGACAGGTTGTGTGGATGAAGTCATTTAAGATTTGGCCAGGACCTTCCATTAATGTAAAATGGTTGGATTGTGGGCTGTAAGGGACTAGAGCATTTTCAATCAATCAGACCTAACAAATCCTGTTCTAGACTGATCTACTTCACTTTAATCATTCAGCAGGAAATACTGTGAACTGCATCAATCCTCACCATACAAAATGTGTCTGGATGATGATCAGTGGTATAGAAAGAGAAAAGGCCCCATACAGAACCGGGTTCCCATAATACTACCCGGGATAGAATTTTGCTTCTACTGCCATTCCCTTTGCATGGTCAATTCTCCATTACCTAGCAATGCAGTTCCTCAGGGGAGGGGACAGGTAATTGCCAACCAATAGCAAAGGGGCAGGGAAACCATGACTGAGTCTTCTTCTTCAGGGTACAGCCTTGATAATGATGACAAAATAACTAACGATAACAAAACAGGTCCCAAAATTGTCTCATGGAGTTGAATTCTTTGTGAAGTGGAGGTAATATGGCACTGGAAACATTTCTTAGAAATTCAGGTCCACAAATCTGGTTCAGACCTTGAAGGTGCTCAGTTGGATTGACATCTGGTTACAAAAACTGATTGGGGGTTATTTACCAAAATATTACACCAGGTTTTTGACATAACAAATTTTGTGAATTTTTGTGCTTTTCACCACTTTTGCCACTTTTTAAAAAAAAGTGTGTAGAGCTTAGGCTACTTTCACACTGGCGTTTTGAATTCCGTTTGTGAGATCCGTTTCAGGGATCTCACAAACGGTTCAAAACGGATCAGTTCAGCCCCAATGCATTCTGAATGGATAAGGATCCGTTCAGAATGCATCAGTTTGGATCCGTTCCGCCTCCATTCCGCTCTGGATGCGGACACCAAAGCGCTGCGTGCAGCGTTTTGGTGTCTGCCTGGCAATGCGGAGCCAAACGGATCCGTCCTGACTTACAATGGACAGATCCGTTTTGACTAAGGACCCTTTCACACTTGCGGCAGGACGGATCCTACATGCTGTTCTCCATGTCGGATCTGTCCTTCCGCTATTTCGCCGTGCCGCCGGACCGCCGCTCCGTCCCCATTCCCACATGCATGCAGGACTTTTTAGTCCGGCGGCTTTTGCCGTGCACCGCCGTGCTGCGCCGGAGCTCCGCCCCCATCCCCATTATAGTCAATAGGGACGGAGCGGCGGTCCGGCGGCACGGCGAAATAGCGGAAGGACGTATCCGACATGGTGAACAGCATGTCGGATCCGTCCTGCCGCAAGTGTAAAAGGGCCCTTAGACTTTTTTTGACAGAATAATGCAAACGGATCCGTTCTGAGCGGATACAAGCGTTTGCATTTATAGGTGCGGATCCGTCTGTGCAGATACCAGACGGATCCGCACCGAACGCAGGAAGGAGGCCTGATATATTTACTATAATTTACACCAGAAAAGTGCCATAAATTAGTACTGAAATCTATACCAGCCTGTACAGTACCACCCATGTGCACCAGTGCCTGCCACTTTTCTCTCCAATTGGTCCCCTGAATGGTGGTGACCGCAGATACAGTATATAAGGTCTTTCTACTGGTGGTTTCCAAATCTTTGTATTGCAAACATGGACCTGTGAGGAGCAGTGTTGGCACACAGGTCTGGTGTTACTTTATGTACACCCTAACCTAACCCAATGTACCCCCAAGGTTATGATCATACACAAGATGACAACTTAAATGAAAGCAGTCCAGCAGTATTTGGAATCTACAAGTAGAAAAATGAACAGATCACTGATCTGGACAAACATATGGGCATGCCCAATAAGCCAAAAGATACGCTACATAAA
The DNA here is from genome assembly GCF_905171765.1 of Bufo bufo. Taxonomy (NCBI): domain Eukaryota; kingdom Metazoa; phylum Chordata; class Amphibia; order Anura; family Bufonidae; genus Bufo; species Bufo bufo. Next base: position 33,920,321 of record NC_053394.1, on the reverse strand, counting down.
GGTGACCCTTTAAATGTATGTAATTTTAACCCATCAATTTAGGTGGTACTTGTGCAGCGGGCACGGGGTAGACGTCGGCCAGGGGGGTCCCTTTAAGATGTGATAAATGTAATTTTTCGTGACGCCAGTTGCATTTCAGCAATGAGGGACTGGGTCCCCGTAAGTAGATGGTGATAGTGGTACCCAGGTGTAGGAATGCCAGAGTGGGGTAAGGGTTGCCTATAATGTCCCTTTAGGTGTGGCTGTGCACTTGTCACGGTGCTCCTACATGGATATCCTGTAACCCCAGGTGTGGTCGTCCACAGCCGAGCAACTAAAATGTGTAGTAGGTGAAGGTATGATGAAAGAAATGAAGTCCAGACTTGATATAACATTGAACAGTAACTTTACTTGAATAAACTTGCATCAGAAACAATCTTCAGGCTTTTTCTTGGTCATCATCAGGTTTTGGCATAGGTTTTGGCAGACAACCACTCTTAGCTCTGCTACATCTGTTGCTCTTTGGCTCTGCTATGCTGACAGGATTAAATAGAAACTTTTCCTTTCTGCTGAACCTTACTTTCTGTAATCTGGTCTGTCTTTATCTTTATCTGTACCTTTGTCTTTATCTGTATTCTTATCTTTATCCAGGGAACTACACTTCCTGGCTTCTCTGAGGCTCTTTTCTCTGGTTCCAGCAGAGCTAATGGTGCTCCCTTGGACGAGCTCCCTTGCTGCACAACCTCCCTTGGAGAGGGGGTAGGCCAGACTCTGCACACAACCTCTCCCCTAGGAGGGGAAGGCTAGACTGCCCTTCCACTAACTAAACTTTTCCCTCTCTAGAGAGGGCTTGAATGGACAGAAAGGTTCCATTCCAGATAAACTAGCTCTGCCAATAGTGCCGCCATCTGCTGGTGAACCAGATACCTTACATATAACATAATAGTTTCATAGAAATACATATACACATTTTGCAGGATATGAAAATAAATGCATAAGATGACATTGGATCAACCATAGGAGATAGTGGGGGCGCAAAGAGGTGGTAATATCACTCTGGGGTATTACACTTGCAGATCATCTAATGTGTTATGGGGCCTCCTGACTCTCCTCCAATGTTAGATGTCAGGTTAAGACTTGGGCATGTTGGATTTCTTGGGAATATGCTGATGCCGAAGTTGGTACTAGGATTCCTTGGGTCTTCCGGAGAAATAATGTTTAGTGCCCAATCCCTATATCATCAATAAAGTCTAATAAGTTTTGTATGAACAAAATACACTCTACTGGCAAGTGATTAGCTCCAAAGGCAAAGCCAACTGAGATTTTTCTCCTGGACCTTTGTGGCCGACTATGGCTTAAGAGACTTGGCTCAATGGAGGATCTTCTGGTACTCTGGTGGTCCAAAACTGCAACTGACTCTCTGGTCTTTATGAGACACACAAGTAAGCTTGGCCGAGTGTGTATAGTTGAGAGTAGGGGGGTCAGTAGATAAAACTGTCGGCCAAACAAATGTTGAGCCGACGGCTCTCTAATGTGATCAACCATTAGGGTCCATTCACGCGTCCGTAGAATGGGTACGCATCCGTTCTGCAATTCTGCGGAATGTGTGCGGACCCATTCATTCTCAATGGGGACGGAAAGGATGCAGACAGCACACATTTCCGGTACTTCCGGTTCGCGGCTCCCGAAAAAAATAAAACATGTCCTATTTTTGTCTGCAATAGCGGACAAGAATAGGCATTTCTATAGGGGTGCCGGCCCAGTGTATTGCGGATCCGCAATACACTACGGACATGTGAATGGACCCTAATTAGTAGACTTGAGGGTAGACTTTCATGTAGACCTCAGCTGGTTTACAGGTTGGAAAAATGTCATATACAACATATTTCAGCCCTCCTAATTTGGCCAAGACAACACAAATTTTCTTTAGAAATTACAATTCACAAATACATTCAGTTGGGTAACTGAGCACTCTAGGAAAAAAAAGCTCTGCTTTGAATTGAACGCCAGTTACGTCTTCTGTAAATCCCAGGGTTTAGACTGATATTTATAGAAGTTTATTTTCACTGACGTCTCTGACCAGGAATGAATCCGCATCCTCTGCATTAAATCTCCACCGTTATTTTATTTGCATTATGATTATTTTTATGTCCTGAAAATAAAGAGAAAAGCAAGCATGCCTCGACTTCCCAGTATCATGGAGTCTTCCATTGTAATTATATGAAGTTCTCATATTTCGACTTATTGGCTTGGAACTGAGACTAAGAGAGTGATAAAACTGTAGGAAAGCCGAGGAACTCAATTTATGTTCCCATTGCCAATCCATAAAAACGTGAAGAATAACACAATATGATAATGTATTGGAAAATAATTGCGCGCAGGTTCTACTCTTCAGTGCCGAAATAAAAGCCCCATATGATGCCTTTTTTTAATAAGTCGTAAAGCGGGAACGGCCGGTTTTTATAATGTCGATAATGTTTCAGGCAGTAACTAGGAGGCTTACACAGTCCGGGTCTGTCCGTCGATAATCAGCTCTGCTCTCACATCCAGAAACATCTTGATTTTATTTGCTTTTTTTTCCCCTTTAGGCAAGGATGAGGCGAGCAGCTTGGAGGTGACTTGGCCTGACGGCAGGATTTTCACCCGAGGCATCGTTGAAGGGGAAATAAACTCTGTATTGGAAATTGCATATCCTCTTGATGAAGATAGTGTTACTAAACCGACGGCTATAGAGGTGATGTGTTTGTTCCATTTTAGGGTGATAAGGGCACGGCTTTAGAAAGGAAATATTATAAACTTTTTATCTTTTTTTTTGAAGCATGGTAAACGTACTATAGTTGTACTTTTTAATTTTCGAAAATATCATTGATATGCCATGCAGAAATGCAGAGTAACATGATAATGTTCTTTTATAGCAGCTATGAAAATATTTCAACATGGCCGTCATTCCAGAATCCATTGGGGTCTCCAACTTTAAGGATAAATCTGGCTTGTTCCATTATGAAATGTCAATGAGGGATGTTTTCAAAAATCAATGCAAGGTCATATATCCCTACATAACCTATGCAGATCTTCTATCAAGGGGTCTAGGAAAGCTCTTCCTCTAAGCAGTGCCCCCCCCCCCAAAAAAAAAAAAAAATAACAATAGCTGATCTTAGGGAGACCAGCTACAAAAAACACAGTGGAGCCTCATTTGAAAGTCTCAACACAGCGATCCAAAGTGCAAAGCTCCCTCAGAAACAGTGATATAAAATAACCATGGAGCCCCAGTTATGGATCTTCAAGAGTGTTGATCGAGCACCAAAGGTGCTCTAGTAGAACACTTTGGGATGCTTGGGTGCTCTGTAGAGCACCCGAGCACAATGGAAGTCAATGGCAGAAACCGAGCATTAAACCAGGCACCCCTCTGAAGAGTGAAGGGTGCCGGGTCCCACTGAGGTCTATGAAGAAGATCACTGTACGGTGAGGGAATCCACCAGTGTGAATCCGGGGCTTAGGAGTCCCTGCTCTGACTCCATATATAGCTATGTTCATATATGGAGTCAGTGCTTGGGGACACCCAGTGTATTTTAATCTAATTTAGCCTCTTGGCTCTAATGTAGAAGGTTGTGAGTTTAAATCCCGGCAGAAACGTTTCAGAAATAGAGGCTTAATTCAATTCATATATTTTATATATTTTTTAGTAATTGTAAAAAATGTATGGCACAAAATAAATGTGTAATTACAAAAAAAAAAAAAAATTATATATATATATAGAGAGAGAGAGATATAAAGTCCTACTTCTGATATATATATGAATGCATGATATGTGGGAAACTACTACTGATGTTTTAGCCATAATATATTTACATATATTATAATATTATTATATATTTTAAATATATAATATATGTAAATATATTATGGCTAAAAACTTATATATATATATATAAATAAAATTTAGCCTAGATTTCTGAAACGTTTCTGCCAGGATTTGAACTCACAACCTTCTACATTAGAGCCAAGAACCTTAACCACTATGCTATACAGCTACATGTTAACCTGTAGTGAAATATAAAATGATACTTCTGCTGTATAGGAATACTTACTACATGACAATCTACTATGAGGTTTTTCTGACACAGTTTATAATTCAGCTTTATAGCTGAGTGGTTATGGTCCTGGTCCTGGTCTCTAATGTAGAAGGTTGTGAGTTCAAATCCTGGCAGAAACTTTTCAGAAATACAGGCTAAATTACATTTAAATACACTGACTCGAGCATCGCGCTTGAGCACACACTGTATTCGGCTGAACACAGCGATGTGCCGAGCATCGCGATGCTCGAGTCGAACACCAGTTCAGCCGAGCATGCTCGCTCAACACTAGTCTTCAACACATAGGGGCCACTTAATATGGTGGATCTGGTGATATCTATAATGGGGACATCCCTTTGCTTGGTTTTCCTTCCTTTGAGGGATATATGGCTTTCACTGTGTTCAAGACCCATAAGTGGGGCTCCACGGCTTTTCTAAGCACTGCAATGGCAGCTTTTACAGACACCAACATAACAGACGTTGGCTGTAGACTATAATTTTTGGGAGCAAAACCTAGCTGACAATTTAAAGTCACTACAATGTATAGTGCAGCGCATGCAGATCTCTCCAAGTATGTTCCACATTGACGCAGCAGAAATAGACGCATGCACAGTGCATCACTAAGAGCGTTCCTCATAACAGGGAGATTGTGTGTGCAGGATCCAGAATGCACTGCGCAAGCTCAGTAATTGCAGTGCTTTACACAGAGACAATCATACAAAAATCCAGAATGCATGGTGATTGCGGCACTTTATATAGAGAGTTCTTGTAATTTACAATGTAGTCTCCAAGCAAACACAGTTTAATGTGGCATCTGTTAAAATATATGGATATCCATGACATTGGCTGTTATAGAAATGGCATCTTTGAAGACCTCTAATGTCAAGAGTTGCAGTGAACTGGCTCTAGGAGAGTCGTAAATTTGGGATCAGTCTTGCCTAATGGTAGACAACTCCCCAATATGGTCACTATAGACAGTTCTAAGAGGAAGAAGATGCTGATCTCATTAATACAAGTGGTCCATACGGTTCTAACAATAGGTGATATCTAGTACCTACCTTACTGCAAGGTGTAAGTCAAACCTTTTGTATTGAGAGAGCTCAGCATCTGAAAGGCAGTTGCAGTGACTCCGTGGTTCACTGCTAAAGGGTTGATGCTATTGTTTTCTGTTAAAGTTGTCAAATGGTTCATTGCTAAGAGGATTGATGTGTACCAACTATGTATGCAACTTTATTATGCACTATATGCTCCAAAAACTAAATATGGGAGCAAATAATTAATGGGCAGCCTTAATTACAGTTGCTCGTCCTGCCGCCCTGGTTGGGAGTCTTCGGGTGACCAAGCCAGAGAGAAGACATGTTACTGTGTGCTGCTGATAAACAGGCTAAGACAGAAGCCTTGTGTCGGGAACCACCATCTCTGTGAGATTGTGTGCTGCCAGAAAAGCAACTGTACTAAGAATGAACCTCTTAGAGAGAACATTTATAGAAGGTTGAGGAACATTTAAGGGACAGTGTGTGGACTTAGATAGTAAAGGTAATGCACATTTATGACTTTGCTGTCTGTGGTTCGGGTTAATTGCTTCTGAAGCCCACCACACTTCTGAGATGGATTGGCCATCCGTTCTAGGACTGCACCCCACAGTTGAAAAAAGAACTGAGGTCAATTAGGTGGATTGCATACCGTATCAAGGGAGAGACTTAGGAGGGATTATCCTAATGTCTACTTCTATACACAGAGTTTCGGAGAAACCTCACATGTTATATATCTCAGAGCTGTACTTTCAACTTACATTTCCACTATGCCACCCATCATCTGCAGTGAACAGGCAGTTTTTTTGTAATTGCACAGCCGGTCTGGTAATTTCCTCCACCATCCATCGGCCCCTGCACCTCTCCTCCTGCCTTGCACCCTGCCAACTCTCCATCATCAAGGGCACCCCAGCTACAACCAGGCAGGAGCCTCCATGCCCAGGGTATGCCCTAAGGGTAGAAAACAGTGCGCCCCTCCAACCGTGGCCTAGGGGAGAGCCGTGGTGTTGATCAAGCATGCTCAAGTCAGTATATTTAAATGTAATTTAGCATCTATTTCTCAAAAGTTTCTGCCAGGATTTGAGTAGTGATGAGCAGCAGGTGCCATATTCTATTTCGACTAAATTCGCGAATATTCGATAGAATATTCTTTTAATATTGGTCGAAATCGAATATTCGTCATTATTCTAGTTATCGCGATTATTATGCGATTTAAATAATCGCGTATTGCGATTTTAACTTAAGGCTAATTTCCTATTGGTTTGATATCTAGAATTAGCGAAGATGACGAATATGACGAATGTATTCGTCATATTCCTCAAAACGAAGATAACAAAGTATTCTCCATCTTCGTTTTTAGCTACCTATTCGTCAACTTTGCTAATTCTAGCAATCAAATAGGAAGGTTGACTAGAGAGACAGCTAAGTTTAATTCGCTATGCGATTATATTACTTTGCTTTTTAAAAAAAAAAAAATTGAATAGTTAAATACTTGATTATAATAATGATTCTATTTATAAAAAAGAAAAAAAAAGAAAAGTAATATAATTGCATAGCGAATTAAACACAGCTGTCTCTATAGTCACTCTCATCCTCTCCAATCCGCTTTCATCCTCTCCTTCCTATTTGATTGCTAGAATTAGCGAAGTTGACGAATAGGTAGCTAAAAACAAAGATGGAGAATACTTTGTTATCTTCGTTTGGAGGAATATGACGAATACATTCGTCATATTCGCTAATTCTACCAAGCCAACCATAGTAAACCAGGTCCAAGTTGAAATAGCAATGCGATTAATTCAAGTTATAATAATCGAATTTCGATTTCAACTTAACACTGCTATATTCCATATTCGTTAATTCTAGCCTAATATGGAATATAGCAGTGCTAAGTTGAAATCGAAATTCGATTATTATAACATGAATTAATCGAATTGCGATTTCAACATAATTCTCAAATCCGACAGTACATTCTAGTATGGAGACGTTCCCATGGTGATGGGGACGCTACATGAGCACGGAAGTCGTCAGAAGCGGCAATGGGCACTGACTGGAGCAGCCAAGGAAGCAAGGAATCCTAAGGACAGGTAAGAACTACTTTTGGGAAGTGGGAAAGAAAAAAATATAACAATAATAAAAAAAAAGAATATTCGAAATATCGAATTTATAGCACTATATTCGAAATATTCGCGAATTAGCGAAGTGCCGATATTCGCAAAAAAAATTAGATATTCGAATATTCGCGCTCAACACTAGATTTGAGCTCCCAACACCTTGTACATTAGAGGCAAGGATGTTAACCACTACACTATAGAGCTACATGTTAACCTGCACAGAAATATAAAATAAGTCTTCTGCTGAATAGGAATACTTACTACATCAGAAACTACTATGAGATTTTTCTGACACAGTTTAGCATTCAGCTTTATAGCTGAGTGGATAAGGTCCTTGCCTCTAATGTACAACATTCAGAGTTTGAATCCTGGCAGAAACTTTTCAGAAATTAGATTTAAATACACTGGGGTATCCCCAAGCACTGACTCCGTATATGGATATAGCTATATATGGAGTTAGAGCAGGGACTCCTAAGCCAAACTAGAGTCCTGACACCCTCCCCTCTTCAGAGCAGGGGGTGCCTGGGGTTCTCGCATTGACTTCTATTGTGCTCGGGTGCGCGGTAGAACACCTGAGCATCGCAAAGTGTTCTACTCGAGCACACGAGCACTTTGGTGCTCGATCAACACTAGAGAGCCGCAGTTCAAGTAGCCACTGTGAGGATTCCGACCCCCCATCCCCATTATTGCCACCACAGCCGCTTTCATCCTCTCTAATCCGCCAGTGCACCTTCCCCCTGCAGGCTACGCTCACTGCACAGAGATTACTCTGTCTCTTGGTCAAAGAGGGTTCATGGGAGTTTTTGATATTATTATTATTATTATTATTATTATTAATATTATATTTTGAAAAGTGTACCCAATAGAAGTAGGAAGTGCATGCGGTAACAAGGACCTAATCTGCAGTTCTCCAGATAAATGTCCAAATATATTATATGGAAGCCTCAGAACATCTAATTCTACAAACATTTATTATTTACCCATCGCAAAGAAGCAATGTCGTTGTCAAGCCTTGTATAGAACTGAAACCTAACCTACTTGTAATGGGTGAATCTTCATTGACTCAAATGTACTAAGGCAGGGGTCAGCAACCTTCGGATCTCCAGCTGTTCTGAAACTACAACTCCCAGCATGCTCCACTAATTTCTATGATATGAGAGTTCTGAGAAGAGCAGAGCAATTATGCATGCTGGAAGTTGTAATTTCGCAACACCTGGAGTGCCAGAGGTTGCCTACCCTAGGGCTTCCATGTAAAATTCTTGGACTTGACAGCATTTCTTCCCTTATTTTCCCCCTCATATTAAAATGGGAACATATATATTAAAAAAAGTAGTTTCTCTGTGTCCTAGTAGATAAGCCATGTCACCCCTCCTCACTCCTCGTCTTGTGTCCGTCTGTAAAACAACTGGATGCAGTAGGAGCCTCCTCCTGTCATTAGTAGAATGCGAAGATTGTTAAACCCCACTCCCTATCAGTTTCCCATCTACAAAATGGAACAAATGAGTAGAAAATGAACCCTTGCTTTTGCTGCAAGATTTCTACAAGACAGGTTGGTTCAGAAACGTGCAGATATTGCTGCAGACCGATAAATAATGCAGACGTTAATACATGTTGTTTGATTTTCATCATCCATTTCAAGGGTCAGTGTTCCTTTAAGTAGCTTTCAGCAAGTCCATATGCTGCTGCAATCCAAAGGTCTCGAGGTCCCACCTATGTCATCATCTAATGCCTTGCATAGTAGGATAAACTCAGCTTAGTAAAGACATTAGGTTAGACATAACTATAACTAATATGTTCTTAAAATGGCTAAAAAATAGTGTTTTTGCTGAAACAGAGAGATATATGAATGAATGGAAAAGGTTTTAGTCTTTTCGCTCCGCACAGAGGTCAAAGAAATGACTTTTTCATGCAGCTAATCACTTGACTAAATAAAACTGGGAAAGAAATTGCCTTTTGATCTTTTTCAATATGACAAAAATGATTATAATTAGCTTTTTACCTCATTTATCTTTTTTTGAACAGTGCGGCCAGGGCTTCTCGGTGAATGAAAATGGACATTGCGGAGGTAAATGAGGCTTTAATGTGCTTGAAAATAACACACCTGGATTATAAAAGTAAATGTCATTCCTGCCTGGATGCCCAGTAAGAAAACATTTGGGATAAAAAAGCGCATAATAATCCATCTCTTTTGCTGAATAGTTTTTTTGAGACAACTGACAAATCTGCATAAAATGATTGGTTCTGTGCATTCCAGGGCCTGAGGCTTAGGGGTTATTTTTTTGTTTTTAAGTAAATCAGTTTGTATTTTTCAGTACATATTTTACAATCCTGGAAGATAGTAGAACCAATATGGACAGTAGGTTAAAAACAACAATCTAGTTCTGTATTTCTCAAACTTCTGTGTCCTCCACGGACAAAACAAGATCAATCTGGCTTTAGCCATGATCAAGTGCTCCCTTTACCAGCCCAGAGCCTCCATTTCCAAGCTACAGAGGTCCCAGGTAACAGCCACTGTGTCCCAGTCACAGACATTGCAATCCAGTGACTCACCAGAGACAGTGGCCCAGATTAGCTTATGTGTCTGCGCCAAAAATCTGTCTAAAAAGTGGCACAATTTGGAGCAAATAGGGTTTATGCACTTTTTTGCCAACATGCTCAGCAAGGAAGGGGCTTAACAGAAAGGCATGGGAATTTAAAGGAAACAAAGGGTGGCTTTAAATGCACTATTTTGCACCAAAATTGTGCCACAATTTTGCCTCAAAGTAATCCAACCAATAGTTGGTATAACATCAGAGAAAAGTGTCTATCCTTGCATTGCATTTATTCTCCAGCCTGAGTCACTGTGATAAATCTGGTGCAGATCTAGACAGTCTAAGCTTATGCCATCTTTAGGATTAGTAAATCTACGCCAATGTCCCCAGTCTATTCCAAGAAGGAAGTTAATTTGTAAGTTCTCGCTTCTGTTCCAGTCTTCTAAGGAGAATGTCTTCCAGGATGAAGAGCTATGTACTGCTGCTCCACACCAATGTCATCTTTGCATTATTGCCAGACCACCCTTATGATTTTCACCCTTATAATTACAATGTTTAACTAAGCAGTGGCACCCACCATCCTGATGGGAGGGCTCATCGTGATGCCCTCCTTTGAGGATCACAAGATTATCCTCACAACTGAGGACAGTCAGTGACTTAAGGCTTAGGTTCTCAGAATGACTTGGTCTCCAAACCTTTATGACCAGCTACAGGGAGTTATGCCACTTGACAACCAGACATGGGGCTCAACCTCTGGGAAATCTATGGATAAGTAGTCACAATTGGGCTCAACAGAGAGAGAACTTTCCCACTGGGTCTCCAGGAGATTGGTTACTTGGTCACAGGAAACTAGACTTTCAAATTATTTTTCATGGTTTAATATTGCTATATTGCAGGGTAAGGTCATTATGGTTGGTCTCCACTTTTGAATCATCAGTTGCTATTAAGTCTAGCCTGATAAAATGCCCTGGCACAATGGTAATCTATAAATTTCTGTGTTTTTGTAGATACTGATGAGTGCATACAGTTCCCATTCGTTTGTCCTAGGGAGAAGCCCATTTGTATCAACACATATGGAGGCTACAAATGTCGTCCCAACAGGAGATGCAACCGTGGCTTTGAGCCAAATGAAGATGGCACAGCTTGTGTTGGTATGAACAATGGATGGTTTTAAAAGGGCTTACCGTAACTCAAAATTTTATAATAGGGTATATCAAAATGGTTTTTTTTAACTGGTCATGAGGATTCAAGATGTTTTTGTACTAGAAATTGTCCTAGTATAGAAAATAAAACCATACTTTGGAGTAATAAAATAGCCTGTGAATGCTTTTATGGAATTATTCATACTTAGTGGTCCACAGATTGACTATGGGACCTCGTCTCCATTATGACTAATAGATGTGGCAGTACTAACACTAGTGGAGGACGTGGTCATGTGATGATGCTTTAGGTGATCAATGGAGGTCACTCTTACTAACAAGTCTTTGTTCTTCTCTCTTTTCCACCCCTCCCTCACATTTTCCACAACCCAATGCTTTCCTGTTCCTTGTAATATGCTATCTTCGGGATGTCACTGCCATGCAATCAGCTCAGGTGGCCTACTTTGGATCCTATCCTTCTTCAGCCTCCAGGTTTCAACCACACTTCTTGCACTCTTCAGCAATGCTGCTAGTCCTCAGATTATATTTCCACATATGCTCTCTCTGAGTGGTTCGGCCACAATAAAGGCTTTCTGTGCTTGGTTTCTTGCAACTTATACAGTATCTGAAAAGACTGTCAGCCAAGCTGCTCCGCTCTGGGTCTGGGAACCAGATGACCCTGCTCCAAACATGCCGGAAAGAACTTTGTCTGAAAGCTTAGAGTGAATAGTGATATTTTCGTAAAATCAAGTTGTTTGTTAATATGTCATGCATGTTTTCTGAGAAAACTGAAGAGAAATCCCATTCGAGCCCTTGCTAAAGACACGCTCAAGTATCCAGTGTAAATTCATGTTTTATATTTGACTTCCGATTTTTTTTATATGTTGCCCAAAAAAAATTTTTTGTTAACTTTTTGCTGCAAGAGAAGCCAATAGAGTGGCGCATGGCAGGCCCTCCTGGCCGGGAAATGGTTGGTCCCAGCTGCACCCTGTAAACTGATATGACACCATTTTTGCAGAGTTGGCCTGCCTGGTCTGTGCTTTTAATGCTCTCAGTCCTTGCAAAGGAAGAAGCCTTATCTCATTTCTGTAATTATTTATTTATTTTTAATGAAAAGAAATGTCAACTTTTTTGGAGTCTTCCAGTCATCGGTCTGAAAATATATTAGAAATAAAATGTACAGTAAACATACAGAAACATGTCTATTCTCTTTAACGTGATTATCCCTGTTATATCTACTTATTATTATATTAGCGAGACTGCTCCCAATGCCCCTTCTGCTACTCAGACTGCTCCCCATGCCCTTTCTGTTACCCAGACTGCTCCCCATGCCTCCTTCTGTTATCCAGACTGCTCTCCATGCCTCCTTCTGTTATCCAGACTGTTCCCCATGCCCATTTTGTTACCCACACTGCTTGCTTATGCCCCATTTTCACACCAACTGCTCTACATGCCCTTCTTGTAACACAAACTGCTCCCGGTGCCCCTTCTGTTATCCAGACTGCTCCCCGTGCCCCTTTTGTTATCCACACTGCTCCCCATGCCCCTTCTCTTACCCAGACTGCTCCCCATGCCCCTTCTGTTATCAAAACTGCCTCCCGTGCCCCTTCTGTTACCCAGACTGCTTCCCATGCCCTTTCTGTTACCCAGACTGCTCCCCATGCCCCTTCTGTTACCCAGACTGCTCCCCGTGCCCCTTCTGTTACCCAAACTGCTCCCCTTCCTCTTTTGTTACCCAGACTGCTCCCCATGCCCCCTTCTGTTACCCAGACTGCTCCCCATGCCCCCTTCTGTTATCCAGACTGCTCCCCATGCCCCTTCTGTTACCCAGACTGCTCCCCATGCCCCTTCTGTTACCCAAACTGCTCCCCGTGCCCCTTCTGTTACCCAGACTGCTCCCCCTTCCTCTTTTGTTACCCAGACTGCTCCCCATGCCCCCTTCTGTTACCCAGACTGCTCCCCCTTCCTCTTTTGTTACCCAGACTGCTCCTCATGCCCCCTTCTGTTATCCAGACTGCTCCCCATGCCCCTTCTGTTACCCAGACTGCTCCCCATGCACCTTCTGTTACCCAGACTGCTTGCTTATGCCTCATTCTCACACCAACTGCTCTACATGCCCTTCCTGTTACACAGACTGCTCCCCATGCCCCTTTCTGTTATCCAGACTGCTCCCCATGCCCCTTCTATTACCCAGACTGCTCCCCATGCCCCTTCTGTTACCCACACTGCTTGCTTATGTCTCATTCTCACACCAACTGCTCTACATGCCCTTCCTGTTACACAGACTGCTCCCCATGTCCCCTTCTGTTATCTAGACTGCTCCCTATGTCTCCTTCTGTTATCCAAACTGCTCCCCATGCCCCTTCTGTTACCCAGACTGCTCCCCATGCACCTTCTGTTACCCAGACTGCTTCCCATGCCCCTTCTGTTACCCAGACTGCTTGCTTATGCCTCATTCTCACACCAACTGCTCTACATGCCCTTCCTGTTACACAGACTGCTCCCCATGCCCCCTTCTGTTATCCAGACTGCTCCCCATGCCCCTTATATTACTCAGACTGCTCCCCATGCCCCTTCTGTTACCCACACTGCTTGCTTATGCCTCATTCTCACACCAACTGCTCTACATGCCCTTCCTGTTACACAGACTGCTCCCTATGTCCCCTTCTGTTACCCAGACTACTCCCCATGCCCCTTATGTTACCCACACTGCTTGCTTATGCCCCACTCTCACACCGACTGCTCTACATGCACCCCTCTCTCACATACAGTCTGTTTCCCATTCCATCTTCTCTCACATAGATTGCACTCAATGCCCTCCTGTATTACACAGACTTCTCCCCATGCCTCCCTCTGTTACACAAGTTGCTCCCCATGCCACTTTTCTCCCACAGACTGCTCCCTGTCTCCCATCTCTCATGCACAGATTGCTCCCCATACTATTCTTTCTCACACATATTGCACCCAATGGCCTCCTCTATTACACAGACTGTCCCCAAACCCCCGTTACACAGCCTGTTCTTCATGCCTACATCTCTCTCACAAACTGTTCCCCATGCCCCCTCTCACAGACTGCTGCTCATCCTTCCCTTTCACAAACTTCTCCACCTGGTTCCCCTCCTTTTTTCACAGACTGCGATCCCCTCCACAAAGATTGCACACCTCCCAGAAAGAATTTGGACAGAATCATGAACTGGTAGAACCAGTTTGCTCATCCTTAATCTGATGATTTTTGTGCTAAGATTTAAATGGCTGTTCCAGGGCAAGAAAAAAGCTGTTGCAGGGACTGCACATGCACAATAAAAACTGAACTTATAACTACCCTACTGATCCCTGCAGCTGCAGGTCTGATGATGCCGGGTCTTCACTGCACCCTAATTTGTCTCATGTCAGGAAATGTCTGTGAATGGTGCTTAGTAAAATCACTGTCTGCAGCCATCATCCGCCTCAGTCAGTGATTGGATCTTTCACATAATGAGCCGTAAGTATTCCTCTTTAACCATCCAAAAAGCTGGGTGGTATGAGACTGCACCCAAAGCCTACTCACGGGTCTGATGCAAGAGCCTGAGCACTTACTGTTTTGTTTCCTGCTTCCTCCCTGCTCTGCTCAAAGAGATTAGTGTGGGGAGAAGGGGAGGACTGTGCAGCTGTGATTAAACAGCCACACAGTTCTCTCTATGATCGAGTTTCACCAGCGTTCTGCCCGCTCATTAAAGGGAAAGCTTGGAAAGTCTAAGCAGAGACAGACTTGCACTGAGCAGATTTTTAAACTGTACATGCAGTTTAAAGGGATTAGTGGCAAAACTTAGGTGAAGTGTCACTAGATGACCTTCATTGGCATAAATAATGGGCGCTAACTGAACCCACCAACTGCAAATGAGAGGGTGCTAACTACAAATTGGTGCCTGCTCATTGAACTGTATAGTTACTCGTGTCCCAGATATAAAAAAAATAGTAAGAATATCCTCAATTTAAGGGGTTTATACTTTTGGGGAAGCCTTTATAATAAAAAAAAATGCTATTTGGGTCCCATCAATCTGGACTTCCCTTAGCTGAGAACTATGAGGCAGTTTATCATTTTATATTATTGTTGCGGCCATGTGCGGTCCGCAAATTGCGGAATGCACATGGCCGATATGCGTGTTTTGCGGATCCTCAAAGCACTACGGCCATCTGAATGGGCCCTTATTCCTAGAAAAACTACCCTCATGATAAATTACACCCTATTTATTAATATACAATGGTTTTCTGGTGAGAAAAAGTTGCAAACTGTGTGTTTGCAACTCTTTCAACACCACTTGGGCAAACATTTTTTCTTTTAAATTCCTAAAAAATAGATGGAATGAGATAAAAAGTTTTCCTAGAAATTCCGAGGAGGCTAGAGGGTGTTATATACAAATTTTCAGGGCAATTGGAGCAACTTCATTTTGGTCTGAATCGATTCGAGTCTGAACTACATGTTTGTCAAAAAACTGATCCAAACCGAATCTCGAGTGGTTCTCTAGTCTTTAGCATTTTTTATTGTGATGGTTTCAGTTTAAATTTGCCAAGAAACTTATCACTAAAGATATTAGCTCCAGTCTTGAATGTATTATGAGTCTGCTGTCCTTCGATGATTTACTGGGCAAATATTGCAATAGAATAGGATAAAAAGATGGAACTATGTCTATTTCAGGCTGTTATTATGTCACCTTGAAATTAGTTATTTCCGCTACTTCGTCTTAATGGAAGCTGGAATGCTCCTGAGCGAACTTCTGAAGACTTTGAACACCGTGACTTGGTGAACTTCCCAGTGTTTAGTTAATTGATTGCTCTGTCTTATCAGCAATGGTTCTAATTTCCTTCTTAGCTGATGCATATGCATTAAGTGCTTCCCTTTTTACACGTTTCTTTTGATGTGTTGGCCTACTCCATACGATTACAAAGTGTGAGTAAAATCTATTTAACATTATGTGGTTCATCAAGCAGCACTGTCAGTTCTATCTGAGGGCAACATAAGATAAATCAGTGTATTTATGTAGAAAAAAAACTCTACGTACTGACGATTCCTCCACCCACACATAGAGAGAGGCTGTGAGCCCTTCTTCCCCCACTAGAGTAAGCCTGTGAATCTTGCTTCCCCTGCCTACTCATAGAGAAACCCTGTGAGTCCTGAATAACCTCCTCTACTCATAGAGAAAGCATGTAAGTCCCACTTTCCCCCCTCAATTCACAGAGAAAACCTGTGAGACCTGCTTCCTCCAACCACACATAGAAAAAGCCTATGAGTCCTGCTTCCCCCAACTCATAGAAAAATTGTCCTCACCTGCACATAGAGTAAGCATCTGAGTCCTGCTTCCTCTTCCCACTCATATAGAAAGCCTGTGAGTCCTGCTTCCTCTGCCCACTCATAGAGAAAGCCTGTGAGTCCTGCTTCCTCTGCCCACTCATATAGAAAGCCTGTGAGTCCTGCTTCCTCTGCCCACTCATATAGAAAGCCTGTGAGTCCTGCTTACTCTGCCCACTCATATAGAAAGCCTGTGAGTCCTGCTTCCTCTGCCCACTCATATAGAAAGCCTGTGAGTCCTGCTTCCTCTGCCCACTCATATAGAAAGCCTGTGAGTCCTGCTTCCTCTGCCCACTCATAGAGAAAGCCTGTGAGTCCTGCTTCATCTGCCCACTCATAGAGAAAGCCTGTGAGTCCTGCTTCCTCTGCCCACTCATATAGAAAGCCTGTGAGTCCTGATTCCTCTGCCCACTCATATAGAAAGCCTGTGAGTCCTGATTCCTCTGCCCACTCATATAGAAAGCCTGTGAGTCCTGCTTCCTCTGCCCACTCATAGAGAAAGCCTGTGAGTCCTGCTTCCTCTGCCCACTCATATAGAAAGCCAGTGAGTCCTGCTTTTCCCATCTCATAGAGCAATTTTTTGAGTCCTGCCTCCTTCACCTGCACATAGAGAAAGCCTGTAACTCCTGCTTCTCTCACCCAAACATAGAGTAAGCCTGTGAGTCCTGATTCCTCCAACCACACACAGAGATAACTGGTGAGTCCTTCTTCCTTCACCCACACATAGAGTAAGCCTGTGAGCCCTGCTTTTCCCATTCATGCATGGAGAAAGCCTGTCCTCCTTTCTATACCCACACACATTGGGTGGCACATTGATTAACCGCTTGTTCTAACTTATATACAGGTAGAACTGTCAATCACTGTGTGTGACTTTCTCTATGAGTGGGAGGAGGAAGTAGGACTCACAGTCTTTCTCTAAGAATAGATGAGGAAGCATGACTCACAGGTTTTCTTTATGAATGGGGGAGGGTAAGCAGGACTCACAGGTTTTTATTGTGAGTGGAGGAGGGTAATCAGAACTCACAGGTTTTCTCCTTGAGTAGCGGGGGGAAAGCAGGACCTACAGGATTTCTATATGAGTGGGAAGAGGAAGCAGAACTCACAGGCTTACTCTATGAGTGGGTAGAGGAAGTAGGACTCACAGACTTTCTCTATGAGGGGTGGAGGATGCAGGACTCACAGGCTTTCTCTATGAGTGGGTGGAGGATGCAGGACTCACAGGCTTTCTCTATGAGGGGTGGAGGATGCAGGACTCACAGGCTTTCTCTATGAGGGGTGGAGGATGCAGGACTCACAGCTTTTCTCTATGAGGGGTGGTGGATGCAGGACTCACAGGCTGTTTCTATGAGTGTGTGGAGGATGCAGGACTCACAGGCTTTCTCTATAAGGGGGCGGAGGGTGCAGGACTCACAGGCTTTCTCTATGAGTGGGTGGAGGATGCAGGACTCACAGGCTTTCTCTATGAGGGGTGGAGGATGCAGGACTCACAGGCTTTCTCTATGAGTGGGTGGAGGATGCAGGACTCACAGGCTTTCTCTATGAGGGGTGGAGGATGCAGGACTCACAGGCTTTCTCTATGAGGGGTGGAGGATGCAGGACTCAGGCTTTCTCTATGAGGGGTGGAGGATGCAGGACTCACAAGCTTTCTCTATGAGTGGGTGGGGAAGCAGGACTCACCGGCTTTTTCATATGTTCTAGCAGCATTTACACAACTTTTCAGATGAAAATGCTAAATAAATCTATCAACTATACATCCCTGGTCTCATAGTTCCCTGCTCTTTACTATGCTGCTTTTGGAGACCTGAAAGAGCAGATTTAAAATTAGATTCTATTTTAGCATTTAATGAAGACTAAATGATTGCTAGTTATTTGTTTTACATTGTAGTGTGTGTTTCTGAATTTTACATTATCAGCTCAGATATGGATATACAGCATTTAATAGGCTACAGCTGAAATGATTATTTCTGTTGGATATGCTGTCACTTGCTGACCATGGAAGTCTGACTGCTGAATGAAGGGGATACAGCACTCTGAGGACCACAGTCACTCCTTCTGATTTTTTGCTCTCTTCCCAGGAGCTGTACATGTATTGGAAATCAGCCCCATTTACTCATATGATGCTAAAATGCTGCGTTCTCCACAGCTCCTTGACATGACTGGTGCTTTGCAGAGAAACTGCTGAAGGGGCCTGATCATTTGGGGTTCCTATTCAAGCACGATCAGTAGAGATGAGCGAATCAAATCCAACGAATTGGAATTCGATCCGAATTTCAGGATAAATTTGATTCGCTGTAAAGCCACATTTCCTCATGCTTCGTGGTAGCGAGTTAATCTAACCTGAAATAGTGTAAAACCCTAAAATAAAATCTTACTTGGCTCCTCCATTTGCTCGCGACGGGCCGGCTGCCGCCATCTTGATTGACAATCTTTGCTGAAATCCCGGGCTGTGCGAGATTTCACACAAAATTTTCAATCAAGATGACGGCGGCTGACCCGTCGCGAGCAAATGAAGGAGGTAAGTATGATTTTATATTTTTTTCAGTTTTTTTTAAACTGTATTATTACTCTCATGTATGAACTCGGCATCTGAGGGGTACAATGACGGGGAGCGGCACTATCGCAGCTCCCTGTCATTGTACCCAGTACTGACCAAGTCATTCATCAAGAAGCAAATTTTTATTGTAAAGTTCGCTGAAGCAGCCAAATTGAATTTTCCAAAAGTTCACTCATCTCTAACGATGAGCAGGTAATATCATACAGTATCCTATAGACATGTTATCACTTGCCTCATCGGGGATAGCCCTTTAACTTTAATGCTGCATATTTTTGGGAATGTAAGCCCTATACCTATGTCAAAAAGCAAAATCTACATAAAAGTTCAATTTAAAGCTATCGTAGGTGGTGCACGGCCACATTACTGCTTATGTCAGAACCAAGGCTTTTCGTATGACTTGTCATAGGATATTAATCTATGGAAGTAAACTTAATGGCACCTAAAAGAACAGATGGCGATGCCAAGAAAGCCCTCTGGTGTCCTGTTTGTCCTGTCTCCACCTATTATTAACAGTCTGACTGTCAATTACATTTCTATTTAATCCACGAGCGGATTTGCAGATTTTAACATAATCTGCAATGTATATCATTACCTCAATTTGCTTTCTTTTATCCTTAAAGGGGTATTCTGGTTATACAACATTATCCCCTGTCCACAGGGTAGGGGATAGCTATTAGATCGGTGGGGCTCTCTATTTACTTGTTCTGAAAATAACAGCGCGCGCGCTTGGCCATTTTTGGAAGTCCCATAAAAGTGAATGGGAAGTGCAACATGCATGTACGACCACCTCTCCATTCACCTCTACGGGACTGCCGGAAATAGACGAGCCAGTGCTTGGCTTGTTTTGGAGCTCCCATAGAAAAGAATGGAGGGTGGCTGCGCTAGCGCATTTCCATCTCATTTACTTAGAAATAAGTGAGGGTTCCAAAGTGGGGACCCGCACCTATCTGACCTTGGTGTCATATCCTAACGATATGCCACCGATTTCTCTTTAAATAAAAACGTAAATGACCCTTACACGGTAAAGTTGGTTCGGACAATTTATAATGTACTGTATGTCTAGAGTGTTATTAATAATAATAATCTTTATTTATATAGCGCCAACGCATTCCGCAGCGCTTTACAATCAGGGGTTATTAGAGCATTAGCGGAGTGGTTGCTCACTGATAGTCTTGCTGCCTTGGGCTCCTGGATTTGAAACCAGCCAGGGGCAATATCTGGTTTCCTTATAAACTCCCCAAAAATTCTCATAGGCAAACTTTTTATAATACATGTAAAATAAGGAAATTTAGTAGTGTCTCCCACCAACGGAATGATCGGATGCAAGTGCTACTTCTGCGCCCCCTAGAGGACTTCACACAAGTGGAGAACTTATATTTCCAGGTGAGTGATACTTCAGGGAAGCGATATATGATAACGTGTTCCCGTCCAGAATACCACTTCTATTACATCACACCCTGGAGGACCTGCACTTTGTCTGCTGCCGCCTATAGATCCGTCTCTAATGTCAGCTCAAGGTCATTGCTGGACGTGATGGATATGAATACCATTCTAGTCTGTTTTATTGCACTCATGTTCCTATTTTATATGTGTGGATCGTCAACGCTGTTTTCCTAAAGTATCTTTCAGATTACGCTCCATCGTCTGAGCCAGTTGGAGCTTAGTCTACATTCAGATGAAATTAACGGCGCATATTTTTATCTCACCACTCGCCAAACAAATTGTGCTATTAATCTCCCTAAAAGCATTCGTTATCAGCTATCAGCGCCGTGTCCTGGACGCTCGCCAGCGGCATCACTTTAACAAAATCAATTGCACACTTATGCTGGCAAAACAAAATGTTTCTAAAACGACCCGCGCATGGGGATTTGTAAGTGGAGGGGTCTCCGCTTGGTTTACATTCTTCACAGGCCAATTTCATGTACGTGTAATACGGGCATTTGTATTAAAGCGGTATTTCGGGATTTTGCTATTGATGGCCTTACTATCAGGATAGGCCATCAGTATCTGATCGTCAGGTGTCCAGGACTCCACACCCCCGCCGATCAGCTGTTTCAGTGTAACGGTGGTGCTGGAAATCACTGTGTGAGTCCCTGTGGCTCCATGTTTCGGAGCTGTAGGCAACAGTATCAAAGAACATACAACATTTTTTAAAATGCTTTTAATTACATCAGAGGCCTTTAGGGGTGCAGTAGATTTCCATAGGTGCCATATTTAAGGCCCCATACAACTGAGCCATAAAGATTGAACTCACACACCGAAGATTGTTACGGAAATTTCTTAAACTGGACGGACTGGCGCTTGCACAAATCCCCCTACGTTCTGCCAAAATAATCCTATCCCAATGTGTAAAATGGATTTTCAGTTGCAGCAATTTCAGGAACATAATGTATCTGCCACGTGAGAATTCACCCTTCTCTGCCTGTGGGCATGAGGTCTTAAAGAGTCACTGTACTTTCACACAGTTTAATTTTATTTAATAGATATTGATGTAACCTGTAAACGTAGCTGGAAATAAACATAGTAGGACGTAAGGGAAAGGATGTTGCAAAAGTACAGTGCTGGCAGATTTACCAAAAGGGAGATGCCAACTGCTTCTGCGTGAAATGCATCTAGCTGTGCAGCTAAAACAGGGAATAATAAACCTGAAAAAGATATTGGGGAAGGCCTAAGAAGACGCATTCTTTTACAGTTATGATTGCACAAAGAAGCACAGCCATTAAATTAATGACAAGTGAACCCATCAAGTGACCAATGAGTAATGGGGCCTCCCAAATGTCAAGTCTAATATTGGGTTACACCATACCTAATCATTTTGTTTTAAGGAAAGATAGGCCACTAGTGGTGTCTGATAGAGATGAGCGAACTTCTGTTTTAAGTTCGGCGTCTAAAGTTCGGCTTCCGGTTAGCGGAGGATCCCGATATGGATTCCGAATTACGTTGTGGTCCGTGGTAGCGGAATCAATAATGGCCATTATTGATTCCGCTACCACGGACCACAACGGAATTCGGAATCCATATCGGGATCCTCCGCTAACCGGAAGCTGAACTTTAGACGCCGAACTTAAAACAGAAGTTCGCTCATCTCTAGTGTCTGACAGTGGCTAACTCTCCTCTCCCTATTCAGCCAAGCATGCATGTGTATAGAAAGGGGTCGAGAGAAATACAGCTGTATGTAGCCAGTTTACATCTACAGCTTATCTACAGTATCAGTGACTTAAAGGGGTTGTCCCACGAAAAAAATTCTACAGGTTTCCAATCAGCACCTGGATCTGAATACTTTTATAATTGCATGTAATTAAACATTTAGCATAGCCACTGATTTATTCAATAAAATGTATCTATATAGCGCCACCTGCTGTTTTTTTCTGTCATTTTTTTCTTTGTCCAACTCACTGAGATGGCTGCACATTCTCCGTTTCATTCTTTTACTGCCACCTGAGTTGTGATAGGAAGAGAGCTGCAGCAGATTGGACACGCCCCCTTAGCTGCAGCAGATTGGACGCAACCCCTTAGCTGCAGCAGATTGGACACAACCCCTGAGCTGCAGCAGAAAGGACACTCCCCTGAGCTGTCAGCTTGATATAAATCTAGCAGAGCAATGAATGTGGAGATCTGTGGATCCATGTGAGGTACAGGGCTGGTTCTAGATTTGTTAGAAAGAAGTTGTCATGTCCTATATAATGTCTGATTTTTGTTTTTTACATTAGTCATGGGATAAACCTTTTAATGCAGTCGATGGAGGTGGGAAAAAGAAGAAAAAGTAGAGGACCCCGACTCAAGCAATAAATATTTTGCTCTGTTTGAAAAAATGTGCAATTTCAGACTTTTAATTGAATTTTGATGATATACTAAAGAAAATGTGGAGATCCCTCTTGATGTTTTGGCCACAGGCTGCGAAAAATTGTTATTTACATTCAATGATGAGAATGATTTATCCCACTGAATAATAAATGGTTTGCTAATGTTTAATTATGATCTGCTTTCCCTGCTGTTTTATAAGTTAATGTTACCATCCACAAGAGAAAACAATGACTTGTGCACACCAGTGATTTTCATAATTCTAATATGCAAAAACAAGTCTGTTGATGATTCTCTTTAATATGTACATTCATTACATTAATTATCCTGTACTGATCCTGAGTTACAACCTGTATTATACTCCAGAGCTGCACTCACTATTCTGCTGGTGCAGTCACTGTGTACATTGCATTACTTATCCTGTACTGATCCTGAGTTACAACCTGTATTATACTCCAGAGCTGCACTCACTATTCTGCTGGTGCAGTCACTGTGTACATACATTACATTAATTATCCTGTACTGATCCTGAGTTACATCTTGTATTTTACTCCAGAGCTGCACTCACTATTCTTCTGGTGGAGTCACTGTGTACATACATTACTTATCCTGTACTGATTGTGAGTTACATCCTGTATTATACTCCAGAGCTGCACTCACTATTCTGCTGGTGGAGTCACTGTGTACATACATTACTTATCCTGTACTGATCCTGAGTTACATCCTGTATTATACTCCAGAGCTGCACTCACTATTCTTCTGGTGGAGTCACTGTGTACATACATTACTTATCCTGTACTGATCCTGAGTTACATCCTGTATTATACTCCAGAGCTGCACTCACTATTCTGCTGGTGGAGTCACTGTGTACATACATTACTTATCCTGTACTGATCCTGAGTTACATCCTGTATTATACTCCAGAGCTGCACTCACTATTCTGCTGGTGCAGTCACTGTGTACATACATTACTTATCCTGTACTGATCCTAAGTTACATCCTGTATTATACTCCAGAGCTGCACTCACTATTCTGCTGGTGCAGTCACTGTGTACATACATTACTTATCCTGTACTGATCCTGAGTTACTTCCTGTATTATACTCCAGAGCTGCACTCACTATTCTTCTGGTGCAGTCACTGTGTGTACATACATTACTTATCCTGTACTGATCTTAAGTTACAACCTGTATTATACTCCAGAGCTGCACTCACTATTCTGCTGGTGCAGTCACTGTGTACATACATTGCATTACTTATCCTGTACTGATCCTGAGTTACAACCTGTATTATACTCCAGAGCTGCACTCACTATTCTGCTGGTGCAGTCACTGTGTACATACATTACATTACCTATCCTGTACTGATCCTGAGTTACAACCTGTATTATACTCCAGAGCTACACTCACTATTCTGCTGGTGCAGTCACTGTGTACATACATTGCATTACTTATCCTGTACTGATCCTGAGTTACATCCTGTATTATACTCCAGAGCTGCACTCACTATTCTGCTGGTGGAGTCACTGTGTACATACATTACATTATTTATCCTGTACTGATCCTGAGTTACATCCTGTATTATACTCCACAGCTGCACTCACTATTCTGCTGGTGCAGTCACTGTGTACATACATTACATTACTTATCCTGTACTGATCCTGAGTTACAACCTGTATTATACTCCAGAGCTACACTCACTATTCTGCTGGTGCAGTCACTGTGTACATACATTGCATTACTTATCCTGTACTGATCCTGAGTTACATCCTGTATTATACTCCAGAGCTGCAGTCACTATTCTGCTGGTGCAGTCACTGTGTACATACATTACATTACTTATCCTGTACTGATCCTGAGTTACAACCTGTATTATACTCCAGAGCTACACTCACTATTCTGCTGGTGCAGTCACTGTGTACATACATTGCATTACTTATCCTGTACTGATCCTGAGTTACATCCTGTATTATACTCCAGAGCTGCACTCACTATTCTGCTGGTGGAGTCACTGTGTACATACATTACATTATTTATCCTGTACTGATCCTGAGTTACATCCTGTATTATACTCCACAGCTGCACTCACTATTCTGCTGGTGCAGTCACTGTGTACATACATTACATTACTTATCCTGTACTGATCCTGAGTTACAACCTGTATTATACTCCAGAGCTACACTCACTATTCTGCTGGTGCAGTCACTGTGTACATACATTGCATTACTTATCCTGTACTGATCCTGAGTTACATCCTGTATTATACTCCAGAGCTGCAGTCACTATTCTGCTGGTGCAGTCACTGTGTACATACCTTACATTACTTATCCTGTACTGATCTTAAGTTACATCCTGTATTATACTCCAGAGCCAGTGGCATAGATATGGGGGTCACAGCAGTCACAATTGCAAAAGGGCCTCTAAGCCAGGGGGCCCACAGGAAAGACGTAGCTTTGCTGGGCAGGGTTCAAAGGCAGGCAAGCAAAAAAAAAATTTAAATGGAAAGACCGCAGTAACTAAAAAGATTGTGGGGTAAGTCTGGAAAGAAGAAAGCTTAAAGGCTTTGTAGTCCTTCGGGAGCATTTTTTTATAATTGCGTTTTACTAATTTTGGTCTAAAAATATTTTTTTTAACTGGTCTTTAATAAAATAGTCGGCTTTTCTGTTACAATGGGTTACATTTTGTCTATTTGTTTGTCTAGCTGTGTCGATTTTCACTTTCACTTTGTGCCGATCATCTAATAAACCTTATCTCTAATCTACTAAAAGGTCATAAACACTTATTTAATCCACATTCTTAGCAGTAAGATAAAAATGGATAAGGAGCCATCAGCTGAGCTGCCTGACCAGAAATAGTAAAAATACAGAGCATGCTACTAGAGAATCTCAAGGCTGTAAAGAAAAAAGGGCTCAAAATTTTTGATGAAGACCAATGGAAAAACCGATTTTTAGCTCAAAATTAGTACAATTGCTGCACACAGGTGGAAAACAACTGCCATGGAGGTCACTTTAAGAGGGAAAATAAAGTCAATGGTTTTGTCGTGACGCCAGTTGCAATGAAGAAACAAGGGCACAGGGCCCCTTCTAGTGATATGGTGGTACCCAGTGTAGGAATGCCAGAGTGGTGTAGTAGGGTGGCCTAAAATGTCCCTTAATGGTGTTGCACATGTCACGGTGCTCCTACCTGGATATGCTGGAACCCCAGGTGTTGACATGGGAAGTTGCTGAAGGAGATGGTGAAATAAATTGAGTCCAGACTTGTGTTGAAGTTGATAACAGCTGTACTTGAATAAACATTCATCAGGAAACAATCTTCCAACTTTATCTTGGTTACCAGCAGGCTTTGGCATAAATTCTGTCAAGCAAACACACTCGTCTCTGCTACATCTGTTGCTCTTTGGCTCTGCTGTGCTAACAGAATTAAATGGAATCTTTTCCTTTCTGCTAAACTTCACTTTCTGTAATCTGGTCTGTCTTTATCTTTATCCAGGGAGCTTGTCTTCCTGGCTGGGGAGGATTGCAGCTTTGGCCTCCCTGTCCAGCAGAGCTTAGGGTGCTCTGCTGGCTTGGAAACACCCTTCCCCTCTCATAGGGTACTCAATTCTGACCTCTACCTAACATTGAACTCCTCCCTAGAGGGAGAGATAGCTAGAATGGAAATAAGGTTCCATTCTAGGCTAGGGTAGCCCTGCCATTGATGCCGCCGCCTGCTGGTGAACCAGGTACATTACACTTAAACAGTACCAAAACAAAAAACACAAATACACAGTGTGCAGGACCTGGGAATACAGGGGGTGACCCTAGATTAACCATGAGAGATAATAGTAAGGTGAAAAAGGTGGTAATGCACCTCTGGGGCGTTACACAATGCAATTCTAAAAAAAGATTGCCTCCAAAGGTGTCCATGGCCTTTAAAGGTGTTCACCACTTTAACATGACTTTCACAGATGAGCTATAAACAGTACTATAACCCACCAACATAATATTTGGTATCAAAGCTAGATGGCTACAGAGGGGACGTCAAAGGAATTCCATTGCTTTGGTTTTCCCACACTACAGTATTTTAATTGTCTCCATAATATATGTTGTGAAGACATATAGATCTGTGTGGAAGAATCCTATAGGCTCATTTGTATTTTTAGTTTGTAAAGGCACCCAGGTCTTTGCTTAATAAAAGGAGTCTTCTGGTGTTTGGAGTTAGAAGAAGAAGACTTAAATTCCACCATGAGTCATGTGTCATGTTCCAAGGGTCATACGGACCCCATAACATCTCAGAGGCACACAGAGGCAGACAACAGACCAGAGACAAAACAGAATAATTTATTAAATAGGACATGACCAAACATGACAGCAGGACCTGGACAAACAGACAAGGGAACCGTGTCAGATGGAACACCACTGGACCAAGTGCACCGGTTTGACTTGGGCTCAAACCTAAAGGGCGGAGTTTAAATGAGCCCCGTTTACAATACCCATGGTGGTGGGATAGACTTTACCAAGGGCTCACCAGATCGCACCTTCAGGACGGTCCCGGTGCACTTAGCCACTTACCTGCAAGGGAGAGCACTTCTGCAAGCACCAGTGGTCCAGGCAAACACAAACAAGGACTGGAATGGCAAACGAACTGGAACCCAAATGTACCAGAACAGAGGACACGGTTCAGACCAGACATAGCCAAGAACACAGGAAGCACTGACATGGAACTAGCAGATGTCTGGACTCCATGAGAACACTGCAACATATGTAGTACCCCAGAGTGGACACTGCCATTTCTACAACCTGCCACTGTCTTAAATGCCTAACCAATGTGTGACACCACCATGCCATTTGTTTCCAGGTCTGTTCATTAGGTGCTATGTAACTGTTATGTATTTTATTTCATGCACTGTGCCTGGTTGACCAGCAGGTGGCAGTGTACCTGGCAGAGATCTTTAGATAGAATGGAACTTACCATTCCATTCTCCCCCTTTTGGGCAGAAGTGGGCTAGTCTCGCTTCCTACCAAGGGAAGAGTTACAGGAAGCTGTAGAGAGAGAGAGTTGAGAGGGGGAGTTAAGAACTGGAGTGAGGAAGTGAAGCAGCATGGTGCGGTGAGTGAGCTTTTTCTCCTCACTGCTGCAGGAGCTTTGGGAAAGTAGCTCAGGATTTAGTACCTCTGATAGGGAAAACGGTGCAAAGACGCCCTACTCAGCAAAACAAGTCACAGGATACCTCACTCTCATAAGAAACAGTAACTGAAGCTGATAGGAACCAGACTGAAGCCAGAGATTAGCACATCAGCAGAGAGAGAAAGCAAAGTATTTAAGTTTACCTGACAGTTTACCCTTAGCCTGCTGGAGCCAAGAGAAAGAGCAAGTATTGCTTGAAAGACACAAGTTCATTGCAAGTTTATTCAAGTAAAAAACGTTAAACTTCACCAAGTCTGGACTCTACTTACTCCACCAACTACAACTCCTTTGTTGCTATGGAGCCTAACCCGGGGAGTCTTTCTAACCTGATGAAGGGGGCTCTAGACCTCTGAAACGCGTGGTTTTTATTTGGCAAAAAGAATATGCAATAAAGAAGAAGTTTTCTTTATGAGTGTCCTGAGGAGGTGTGTTTTGCACCAATTTGAGATCCAGTCATCTGTATATAACCCCAGGGGTGACAGTATCCAGGTAGGAGCACTGTGACACAAACTATTAAGGCCGCATCACCACTTGGCATTCCTAACACTGGGACCCGATCGCCCTGGGGGGCCGCCCGCTGCACATAGAGGTCGCAGACAGAGCTGCAGACATAGACAAGCCGATGCCTTGACCCCATGTGAACCTTGCTACACAGTGGTCGCAGGCAGAGCTGCACACAAACACTAGCAGATGGCTGGATCTCATGCGGTCTCTGCTACATGGCGGTCGCAGGCAGAGCTGCACACAAACACTAGCAGAGCTGGAGACAACCTCCTCAGGCACACAGCTCACAGGTATTAAATAACTGAGTACTGAGAGCACTTGGTAAACCACACCCAGACCAGGGAACAGTAACCTCTCAAACAAGAACATAGAGCATCCATATACTGTACACTGGCCCACGTTCACACACGTAAGGCTGCAGCCAGCAGGAATCACACAAACCAGCATGTATGGGAACCGCCCACAGCCAGTACGCAGACTGCATGCAGCCAGCCTGCACGGCACACGTGATAGATAACTACACAGTGATATGGACACAGGGAGCATGCATACACAAGCCACAGTTCACACACCGCAGGCTGCAAACTACACATAGACCAGAGCAACCAGCATACACAGGAAAAGCCTGCAGCCAGTACACCAGAGCAACCAGTGTCACAATGAACTGCACTGTGAAATCTTTTTATTCATTTTCCCCTAGAATAAATTTTAGGATTTGGAGAATTGTAGACAACATTTTTAGATCCCTAGGGATCATACAAAATTTCTACCATAACACCACTTACTGGTATATATTTATTACAGGTTCAGCCCCATGTCTCTCATTATGACCAGCGCCGCCACCTTGTTTATTACAGCTCGCTCCCCTGTCTTCACTGCACTCTGGTCCCAACATGACTTTTAATGGACAAACACATGACCAGATCCAAACATCACCCGTCTTCATCGAATAACGCTGCAAACAGCACTGTGCATGCGCTAGTCTCCCATGCCAAGTAGAATGTAATTTAATGGAAGATGGTGATAGACGAGTCTGGTGTCATGGCTTTTTATCAGCAACCATGTTGGGACTGGAGCTCAGTGAATACAGGGGAACGGACTTTAATAAACGAGAAGGTGGAGATGCACAGTGATGGAAATTAGGGCTGAAGCTGTAATAAATATATCGGGAAGTGGCTTATTGTGCTGTTTTAAAAGACTAGTCCCTAGATACCACCTTGTCCCATATCCACAGGATGCGTCCGTGATCGGTGGGGGTCTCATAGGACCTATCACGAGATGAGTAAAGGCCACTGCCGTTCCATTTATTATCTATGGGCCAGCCGGTATGCTGCTTCATTCAGTTGAGGAAGCCCCATTCTCATAATCGGTCAGGTTCCAGGCAGTCAGACCCCCACTGATCAGATACTCATCCCTTTTTCTCTGGACAACCCCTTTAAGTTTGAAGGGCCAACCCCTTAAAGGTATTCGGCTCCTGATATTAAAGGGGACATTTTGTGGGGCCGTACAATTTTCATGCACTCAGCGATGTAATATATGGAAAGGCAGGGTCCGCCGGAGCAAGAACAGTTCCCCTTTGGCTCATAGAAAGGGTCACCTCCCACCTATAATGTCTGTGTGCTCTAACAGAGCATAGGTAAGAGTTTTTTGAGGTGAGTCAACCCATTTAAAGAATATCATCCCGACAGACTTAAAATTCTGTCCTATGGCAGTGATTTGTGAAATGAGCAGAGACATTATCAAGGTAATGCCTGAAGCAATGAATCAGAAGGTGCAATTAGTAAGGAGTCAGTGGGTCAGATAATATATTAATCTCGAGCTTCATTTCCAACCTTCCAGTGTCAGAATTCTCATCAGTTTCAGTAAATGTGAATACATTTGTGCTCTCATCATAGCGGCATGTGCTCCGAATAAGTAATTTAAGAGACATCCAGGGGATGATAAAGATTAATAGATCTCCAAATATATATTTTTATCATGTTGATTGGTTCCCGTCCTGGTTCCATTAAGTGAGTTCTGTCTTTTTACGGCCTCTGCTGTGTCACCATTAAGCGTCAGCTGTAAATTGTCTTCTCTTTTGTGATCCTCTTATATATATTCATATAGGATGTGTCTTCTGCATTACAATGCAAGACATAATATCCTTTTATAACTTTGGATAACAACTGCCCAAACAAAGTTAGTAACCAGGTGAACAGGAAGCTACCGAGAAACCTGGGTGGGTTCACATCGGCGTTATGAATTCCGTTATTGCTTTCTGTTATAACATGGTTATAACTGAAAATAACGGAACTGTAAGACGCAATTCAAAATGGAAACCTTTAAAGGCATTCCGTTTTGATCCATTATAGTAGAGGTCTATGGGCACACATAACGTATCCGTCTGGTTTCTGTTATCCAGGACGGAAAAGAAAGTCCTGTCCACAGGATGGGATTGTGCACCAAAAGTTTTGCACATTGGAGCAAGGGTACTTTGGATTATGGATTTGTGCCCCTAATGCTACTATGCAAAGCCATCAACTCACTAATTTAGTACACTGGACTGGGTTAACTTCCACTGTGATTTAGTGTCCATTCACATGACCGTGTGCATTTTGTGGTCGGATCCGCAAGGCATGGATACCAGCTGTTTGCACACCACATCATGCTGCGGACCCATTGACTTTAATAAGACTGCGATCAGAAAGATGTGGCAAATAATAGGACATGTGTTTTCTATTGCAGTGCAGCCTCATGTACCCGGAAGCACACTGAATCCCCCATGGAAGTTAATGGGTCTGCACCACGATGCAGCATGCACATGACTGGTATTTGTATTTTGAGAATTCGTGGTTTGTGGTCCACAAACATAGTTATGTACATGTACCCTAATCAGGGGCGGACAGAGACAGCAGAGGACCCCTGTGTAAAGAATGTACCTGACCCCCCCCCCCCCCCCAAACCACACATACAGACATAAACATAGGTCATAGGTAAAGAATAATACAATGATGTGTGGCAGCAGAAGGTGTGGCCTGTCCTAGGTTGCTAATATAGCTTACAGTGGGGCAAAAAAGTATTTAGTCAGCCACCAATTGTGCAAGTTCTCCCACTTAAAAAGATGAGAGAGGCCTGTAATTTTCATCTTAGGTATACCTCAACTATGAGAGACATAATGAGAGAAAAAAATCCAGAAAATCACATTGTCAGATTTTAAAAAATGTATTTGCTAATTATGGTGGAAAATAGGTATTTGGTCAATAACAAAAGTTCATCTCAGTACTTTGTTATATACCCTTTGTTGGCAATGACAGAGGTCAAACATTTTCTGTAAGTCTTCGCAAGGTTTTCACACACTGTTGCAGGTATTTTGGCCCATTCCTCCATGCAGATCTCCTCTAGAGCAGTGATATGTTGGGGCTGTCGATGGGCAACACAGACTTTCAACTCCCTCCAAAGGTTTTCTATGGGGTTGAGATCTGGAGACTAGCTAGGCCACTCCAGGACCTTGAAATGCTTCTTACGAAGCCAATCCATCGTTGCCTGGGCTGTGTGTTTGGGATCATTGTCATGCTGAACGTTTCATCTTCAATGCCCTTGCTGATGGAAGGAGGTTTTCACTCAAAATCTAACGATACATGGCCCCATTCATTCTTTCCTTTACAAGGACCAGTCGTCCTGGTCCCTTTGCAGAAAAACAGCTCCAAAGCATGATGTTTCCACCCCCATCCTTCACAGTAGGTATGGTGTTCTTTGGATGCAACTCAGCATTCTTTCTCCTCCAAACACGACGAGTTGAGTTTTTACCAAAAAGTTCTACTTTGGTTTCATCTGACCATATGACATTCTCCCAATCCTCTTCTGGATCATCCAAATGCTCTCTAGCAAACTTCAGACGGGCCCGGACATGTACTGGCTTAAGCAGGGGGACACGTCTGGCACTGCAGGATTTGAGTCCCTGGCGGCGTAGTGTGTTACTGATGGTAGCCTTTGTTACTTTGGTCCCGGCTCTCTGCAGGACATTCACTAGGTTCCCCCATGTGGTTTGGGGATTTTTGCTCACCGTTCTTGTGATCATTTTGACCCCACGGGGTGAGATCTTGTGTGGAGCCCTAGATCGAGGGAGATTATCAGTGGTCTTGTATGTCTTCCATTTTCTAATAATTGTTCCCTAAGATGATTTCTTCACACCAAGCTGCTTGCCTATTGCAGATTCAGTCTTTCCAGCCTGGTGCAGGTCTACAATTTTGTTTCTGGTGTCCTTCGACAGCTCTTTGGTCTTCTTGGCCATAGTGGAGTTTGAAGTGTGACTGTTTGAGGTTGTGGACAGGTGTCTTTTATACTGATAACAAGTTCAAATAGGTGCCATTAATACAGGTAACGAGTGGAGGACAGAGGAGCCTCTTAAAGAAGAAGTTACAGGTCTGTGAGAGACAGAAATCGTGCTTATTTGTAGGTGACCAAATACTTATTTTACCGAGGAATTTACCAATTAATTCATTAGAAATCCTACAATGTGATTTCCTGTATTCTTTCCCCCCATTATGTCTCTCATAGTTGAAGTGTACCTATGATGAAAATTACAGGCCTCTCTCATCTTTTTAAGTGGGAGAACTTGCACAATTGGTGGCTGACTAAATACTTTTTTGCCCCACTGTATATATGTATACAGCTAGACCTGTCAATAACCTTAATACAGTTCCTATGTGTGTGTGTGTTAAAGACAAAAGCAGAGTTATTTACTGTGACTTCATGTTTTGGATGTCATATAACTGTTATCAGGGGCTTACATAGACAGGGGCGTACATAGAAATCATGTGGCCCCATAGCAAAACTCCGAATTGGTCTATGGGGGGTTGAAGTGTATGGGAAGCTACTGTGAGGTGAATAAGCTGTGAACAGGTCTGTGTGTAATATATATATATATATATATATATATATTCATACACACACCAGCACAACTACTAACTCCCTGCTACACCTACATAATACACATAGCTTTAACCAACCATCAGCACCCTAGTGTGACCCCCTCTCCCTCTGCAGCTCAGCATGTGAGCGATTAGATAATGGTCATGTAGAATGTGCAGTCTGCTGCTTGTGTTGCTGTGGGAATCCAAACAGCTCATCGAATTTACACTACCTTGCAGGCCAGGGCTCTCCAGGTCAGTGGTCGGAGGTCAGGAAGTTAGAGCCGTGAAGTGCTGCTAACCTTGTCTGGCCCTCTCTCTCACACATAGTGCTCTGCTGCTGTAGCGATACTAGGACAGCACAGGAAAGGATTTGGTGGGTGGCTGCAGGGCCAAGGAGGAAGCAAGACGTACTTAGATTGGAAAGGGGGTGGGGCCAATAAGCCTGCCCAGACCCCTCAAACTCCCGGGCCCCATAGCAACTGCGTGGTCTGCCGTTATGGGTGGTACGCCAGTGACTGTTATATATATTGTGTTCACACAGAAGCAGAAAAGATAATATGCCTTTAAGATTCATTATATGAATGTGAGGTAAGCTCAATGACACAGCAGAAACAACAGAAAGCATAGAGTTAAACAGTTGTTGCTGGGCAGGAGACTAGACCAATCACAGCCAGATTCTCACACAGCCCAGGAGTTTTGACCAATCACAGCCAGCCTCACACACAGCTTGTGTGGGAAATTCCCCTAGCAGGAGCTGCTAGAATCATTACACCAGAGGAGAGAAGCTGAACAGACATTCACTCCACTAATAGCTGTGTTTTATGGAAGCAGAGAGGCCAAAATAGGTATTTAAAACAGTTATATAATGTTCCTACTGTTAATATAGTGATTAGAACTGTATACTGAACCAGTTATATGTGTGTTTATTTACAGTTCCACCAATTGCAAACTACAAAGTTCACAATCCAAATTCAAATTCCATATTGCAATCCAAATTGCATACAACCTACTGGATCATACTTAACCAGTCTGCAAATAGTTACTGCTAACTGCATCCTGCAAATTGCGACCAAATTCTGAAAGTAGAACTATTAGTTAGACCTCAGATATACCTCTCAGGAAGATCATAAAGTGCTTAAATAACTTAAAATGAGAGTACAGATACTCAAGAGAGAAATATATCCACTATTTTATGTTGAATGACAAGATTGAACAGTTGAACCACCATCTTATGCATACCGCCATTTTGTGATATCTTTTCAACAATTGTTATGTGCATGGATTATCTGCTGCGGAGGCGGCAGTGTTATATATGAAGAAAACTTGAAGTTAATAAAGAAGTTATTTCAAGCATTTGGTGTGCTCTTTAAGCCTACT